>NC_138770.1:575652564-575982564 GCF_965119305.1 Pelophylax lessonae | reverse complement strand
AGATAGAACCATCACAGTTCTATGTAGCTTGAGGTCATTTGAGAAGGAGGAAAATTTTCCGTACGTGTCCCCCAGGATCGCCGTCAATCTTTCATTTACAAGCGTTCCGTGGACTATATTTTAAACCTCTTCAAAGCTTAGAAGTGGTGTTTTCCATGGCTGCGCTATTGTTTTCCTCATCGACATAAAGATATAAATAATAAGGATTCATTCCCGATGGGAAACATCCACAATAGGTTTATATAGAAGTGCTTCTCGTAGGTCTTTCCGTAAATTTATATGGAGAAGCATATCGACCAGCGTGTACACCCTAATCCATAACCTCCGAACCTTGGGGCAAGTCCACCATATGTGTTTCATGTTACCCAAATCTGGACAACCTCTAAAGCAGTTGGACGGGTATGCGGTAGGCATTTCCCGATCCTAGCCACTGTAAAGTGCCAACAGGACATAACTTTAAAGGAGTTTTCGAGAGCCAAAACATTAAGGGAGGATTTAAACAAGGCCTCCCACTTTTAATTTTTATAAGGGAGTTGATGCTCCTGTATTATTCAGCATAGAAAAATATAACTAAGAGTTCAGACCCTGAGTTGTAGGGTTGGTGCGACATCGGGTCTCAAAAGCGGTTGACAGTACGGGAAATTCATGATGTTTTGGTAAAGACTCTATAAAATGACAGATTTGTATATATCAGAAACGTTCCAATTCAGGGATCTCATAAGAGTCACGCAGGTGTTGGTACTAACAAATTCCCCTAGCAGTGAGCAGATAACAAACCAAGGGGAGACCCTTGTGTGTTCAATATTGAAAACTTCTGGGATTTTCAAACCTCGGTGGCAATAGGGGGCAGTTGAACACGGTAAAATAGGAAGTCGTGGAGAGATTAGGCGTGCAGAGAATCCCAGACCATGAGGGTATGAGCCAGGATCAGATTTAGGGGTTTGGGACGGTGCGTGGGAGGAATCCTTGGAATGGAAGACAGAGTAATCGGATCAGTGTCCAGAATATCAATAAGGGTCTGTATCAGATGTGGATATTTTTAACTCATTCATGACAAATGTTCCCATACATGTGTAATAATATTTCTCACCCACCGGTGGTTTGGTGAGCTTTTGATGTTGTGAATTTAAAGATGGCTGCCGCATATCCAAATTGGCCATGTGGTTGTGGGGGGAAGTGCAACTATTTGTTGATGACCTCACTCACAAAATGACCTGTGAGTGGTCAAGAGGAATGATTACTACCTGTGGGTGGTCTGTGGTATACAGGACTATAAAAATAGCCCACAGCATGAGGAATAGTCTGTTGTTTGGAGCTGTGGAAAGACCAAGCATGCGGCCAGGATTTATTATTGTCCTGTTCTTTCAGCTAACCAGTGTAAGCTGTTGACATCAAACTACCAGAGTTAAGTATTATTTGACCTTTCTTTGGGATATTGGGAATAAGAGTGTATGTTTGAGACTTGTTAATGGTTATGGTAACTTTCATGTGCAAGAAGCTTTATGTATTTTGATGTCCAGTAAAGTTTTGTTTTATGCTTTTGATCAAAACTGCTCCTGGTGTGTCTGTTCATTTTAAATATTCACTAGATATTTCAATGGCTGCCCAGTATATCTTCATCATAAATTTTGTTGTTTCCACATTTGTATACAGGGTCCATAAAGGTGCCAAACTGCCTGCGCATAGTTGGACTATAAGGGCGATTTGGGCAGCTTTATAGTAATGAGAAATATTGGGAACCCCCAGTCCTCCCCTGATTTTCAGCGTATATACAGTAGAGGAGATCTGTTAAGCCACGGTCTAGTTCTACCCCAAAGAAAGTTAAAGACGAGACAAAATGCAGAGAATGTGGGGGGGGGGGGATGGATGGGAAGGACCCTAAATGGATATAGTATCTTTGTAGGAAGGGACATTTTAATAGCATAAATACGGCCCATCCATGAGATTTGAGGGACGTCCCATGTATCTATCAAGCATTTCAAGGAGGTAATAAAAGGGGAGTAGTTGGCTGCATATAAAGAAAATAAGGAAGAAGTAAGATGAGCACCTAGATACGGTAGTGAGGGTGTCCACAGAAAAGGAAAGTACGTTTGTAAAGAGTCATAGGAAGCATCGGACAAAGAGACGTCCAAGGCTTGTGACTTCAACGGATTGACATAGAGGCCTGATATAGATGAGAAATTACTCATGAGAGAGAAGGTTTGGCAAAGTGGTGTGCGAAGAAGAAATATATATGAGCATGTCATCCGTAAACAATGTCAGGTTGTGGGTTATGCCCACCAACTCCACATCCTGAATGTTCACATCAGCCCGTATATGGGCCACTAAGGGTTGTAGCACGATGATAAACAAAATTCGGGACAAGGGGCAACCATTCCCTGTGCCTCCAGAGAAAGAGGAGGACTCATAACCCATGTATTTTACAGAGGCCAAGGTGGTGCTGTAAAGCAAGTCGAACCAGGACAAACATCTATCACCTAACCCTCTATGATGTAACACTGCTTGCAGGTAAGTCCAGGAAAGAGTGTTGAAAGCTTTGCAGAGGTCCAGAGAAACAGTTCTAATCCTTTCATCCAATTTCTAAATCGCTGCATTTGTAAATGTCAAAAGTCATAGTACAGCAATTATAGTGCTTAAAAAAAAAAGCACTTGTGGGTTTAACTAATCTTTTTTACAAAATATTACATACTACATACATACTTTTGGTAATAGGTCTCCCTCATTCCCATCCCAAAAATTTAAGAGGTATGGCAATAATACTTTGGAAATAATTATATAAAATAACTAACTCTACACCAGGGCTCGACAAACCCGGGCGCCAGGTCGCATTTGCGACTAGAATTAGCGACCTGGCGCCTGGGGTGCCCTGCAGGAGGTGTCCTGTCTCTTTTGCGCCCCCCACCTTCTCCTTGAGTACACAGACTTCCGCGCCGTCCAAAAATTGAGGCCCCGGCTTTTCGGCCTTCTTCTGTGAGATGAGAGGCTAGGGGAACTGGCGCCCTCTTGTGGTGGCCGGGAGTAATGCATGTTCTCAATGCCTTTCCATCTCCTTCCAAACAGGAGAGGAAAGGGAAGTTTTTTAAGGCTTCATCTCTCTGTCCAGTTACCTTTGCTTAAAGGTAAGTGGACAGGGAGTGTGGTTATTATTATTAATTTATTTTTTAAATGTAAAAAAAAAAAAATAATAATTTTTTCTTTTTTTTTAATTATTAAAAAAAAATAAATGTTTTCTTTTTTTTTTTCCAATTCTTATTATTCAAAAAAAAATTATATATATAATCTTTTTTTTTTTTCCCTCATCGCCGTGCCACAGCCGAAGGCCACTTTCACACGGGCTGTCTGATCAGGTCCGCCTGTCAGTTTTTCAGGCAGACTTGATCGGACCCTTCATTCTCCTCTATGGAGCAGTAATCTGTCGCCATCTGATCCTGTCCGCCAAAAACAGTCAGATGGTGGTTCTATTTTCTATCCACCCCTTGGAACGGATCAGATGGCATCGGATGGAAAGAGACAGACAGTCTGTTTCCATCCAATTGCGCTATAGAAGAGAGTGGAGTTCTAGTCATATTTATTTGTAAATTTAGTATCCGTTTTATTAAATAAAGCTTGGTTGTTAGTTTAAAAAAAAAAAAAAAAACTGGCTCCTAAATTTTTTAGCTGGCTCCTAGATTTCAGGCAAATTTGTCAAGCCCTGCTCTACACTATTATGTTTATGTCTTTATGAAACAACTTGAAATGAAATGTTGAAGTTAACAAAGGTTTCTATGAAATCTACATATAATGTAGAAAATTTATTGCAGTTGTATCATCCAATAGCTTTAAGTTTTAAGCTTTATTCAGGCGGCATCATATATGACCTCCTCCATTCAGACTATGACATCAGTCTCAGCTATAATTCATTGAAAGTGCAGGTCTCAGCCTTGTCAGATATTACAGTATCTGAGTGGGCCTTGCAGCTACTAGTCTCCTAATTCATGAGACCGGTGATGAATCTTTTTACTCACCCTGTCTTCTCAAAATAGTATCTGCCTTCTGTCCTGAAAAAACATTTAGAGAGCCTCTTTTTTTAATCCAGATTTAGGACACTAAAAATGGAAACTCTCACTGCAGAGAGCTTGTACCTTTAGGCTGCTCTTGACTCTCTTACCTCCTGAGTTTCACATAAATTGGGAATCAAGTCCAGATGGCGCACAGCGGAGTAAACTAAATTTAGGTAGCATGCTATTAACGTGCAAGGAAAGGTTCTTCTGCCTCACCAAGGATAATATGGTCAGCAGTACACACATTATTTTCCTGCATTTGACATGAAGGAAAACAATGCTTGCACATCAAATCCAGGTTGGCGGATTTCTATTATTTTAATGGAGTGGTGTAGTTGGCAGTCCAGCCCAGGGGCTGTGTTTTATCTGCTTTGTGTCTCATTTGATGCAGTATGTCCTATTGAGGTGCATTTGTATTGCAAGCAAAGCAGGTCAAACGCAATTCAAATGCATGCATATGAGCAGCAGGACAATAAAATGGTAAAGAGCTTCTAGACAATACTATCTAATCCCAAAAAAATAGCACTAAAGCAAAAAAGCCAATAAATAAATAATAGGAGCTGAGCTCTTACAGTCTCTACCTCCTTAACAGGACAAAAAGCCCTAAAATGTAGCTATCAAAATTTGGATGTCTAGATGTGTTTCCCAGTGCTTCCACCTTCATGGGGAACGGACGCTGGCTGCCCTGTCAACGTCTTCTCGGGGCATGTCCACGCTGTCCAGCGTGCATGCGCTGATCTTCACCTCATTTCATGGCATTTGGGCGGAGCCGACCATGCCCCATTGGGGTACTTTAGGTGGTGCGATTTGTTGGGTCATTCACCTCTGCACACTTTCAGCACTGTGAACATTAGCAACGCTCTCCACACTGTGTCTGGCAGGTACACTTCCAGCCTCTGAATCATATGTTATATTTCTTCCTGTCTTCACTGCTCTTGGGTCTTCAGCCTAGTTCTCTTCACCCCTTGTCTTCCTTTACTTTTGACTTTCCCTTGGGCATTTCCACTCACCCTACATTTTCACCTGGCTATAATTTTTCCCTGCTCTGGCTCTTATTTTGTTTCACCTACTTTTTCACTCTCCATGGTCTCCTTTTATATTTACCCCTTGATCCTTCTTGTATGGATATCCTTATTTACACTTATATACTTTTTGGCTGGCTATTATTTATCCTATATAGCCATGCAATCTACAGCTTTCTACTTGTGTAGTAATATCCATACTTGTTTGCTGGCTATCTCTTACTCTATCTAGCTACGCATATATTTGTGATATATACAATCTATTTTCTATCTTCAGACCTTCAGATATATGGTGAGACCACCACTCCCTTATGTCCCACATCTACTCCCCACCTGTTCTCCGCTGGGACCATGTATTGGCTCCGTCCCTTTGGCTTCCGAACCGGACACACTCACGGCCGCAATGCGGTGGCGCTGTCCCAGCACAGTTGTTTCAATTGCGGTGTAAGTATGGTTTTTCCCATATAGGCTCTTTTGAGTTACCATGCATTACTCGTTACTAATTTGCATTTTTTATCATTCTACTTTATATGTATCCTCCTATCTTTTTCAGACACATGCATCTACTCCTGATGAATGGGCATACTACGACCCATGAAATGCGTAGAGTTGTAACGATGCTTTTACCGTTGTACTTATCATTCCTACTATTACACTTGCATATTAGTCTCTCCATTGAGTTTGACGATGTTTTTATTGATTACGCAATATATTTCTATTATTGTATGACATGACTACCATGCATTGTTTTTTGTCTGGAATCTATGTACTTCCTTGTATAATCGCTACAAGTGACAACTATCTGTGATATTTCTTCAATAAACTTACTTTAAATTTTAAGTGACTTATGTGTGCACCTCATCTAAAGTCCCACAGGGCAATCTCTCTTTTTTGTTGTATACATAACGGGATGGAGGTGCATCACTTTTTGACAGTATTGAACCCCCCCTTTTCTCTTGTTCTAGACCAAAAGAAAGAGCCAGTTTAACCAATTCATGCTGGCTTCTGGTGGCCCTTTAAATTGACCTTAATGCCAGGAAGCAGAGTGGCTTCCTGATTATGTGACTGCTGTGATTGGCTCCCACAGTGGTAACATGATCGGGAACCCATTCCACTGGTTGCTGATCTGAAACTGTGACTGAGAGTTGCCAGAAACAGCTTGATTAGTGTGCTGGGAGCATGCAATGAGCACACTCTCAGAGCACAGCCTCAGACCGCCGTTATGACTGGGCGTTAAATCCCACTATTCCTGCCACTTCATATATGTGTTATGCGATCAGGAAGAGGTTAAGCCATACGAACATTAAGATCTAGAATCTGTTCCAAGATAATTACTTTTAAAGTGTACATTATGTAACCATAACAATGAACTTTGCTCCTTTTTAGTCCAGGAAATATGCCAATACAAAGTTTTTTTGTTTATATTTCTGTTTATTAATTGAAAAATATGCATGCTGATCCTGCCATAAATCTAGTAAGCTCCTACCTTCCTGTATAGGCCTTCCTGTATTCAAACATGCCTACCTTTTTTCATCTCCATTACCTGAGGGGTGATAGAGTAGTAGTTTACAAAAGAAAGATAACACTGTTTTTGCTCCTAGTTAATCTCACAAGAAATAACAAACACATTGCATTTTTGGCAAGATCAGCAGGTATATTCTGTACTTGATAAAAGTGTTATTAGCCTATAAAAAGACAACCAATACAATCACCACAGTTAAGAAATGTTAAGCTGCAATATATTTGATTTTTGTTCTTGGGTTTAGATACAGTTTAAAGCGGAACTATACTGTATCTGAGCACCACAAACCAAAAGCGCTATTAAATTCATTTTTAATATTCAAAGCAAACTCAGCCATCCTTCCAAGTCTCCATGATTTATTTTGCAAATAAATCACTTAGAAAAACACCCCCTAGTATTTCTGGCTGTGGCCATCTTGAGTAGGGCAGATGATTGATGGAGCAATTGCTTCCTGGAATCAAATTGCCCTTAGTTCAGGCATGCAGGCAGGAGGGTGTGCTTAGCTGAGTAAACCCCTCTTCCACTCCTGAAGACTACTGGGATGTAAGACATAATATGCCTAGGCATGAAAAATAAGAAGTAACTAAAGAAATGTAACAAAACAGTTTAAAACAAGCAAATATGATATATCACCCTATCTATTTACCAATCTTAGCAGCATAAAGATTACAAATAGTCAATGTTGATTAAAAGAGTGAAGTTCCACTTTAAAAAAAAATGGAGGGTGGGTGCTCACTATTTCCAATTAGGTACCACTGATCTAAATTTTTTTTTTTTAGCTTTCATACATGTAAAGTATATATTGTTTATAATGCTAATTGTAAAATTGTTCAAGGATGTGAGCTTTACTTTCAGTTAACGTCATACATGCATCGGTATTGCCTTACTGACTAACCAACAAAGCAGCTTCAAAACAAGATAATGTAGCGTCATACAAAACTATTTAAAGTAATTAGAAATGGAGGTACATTCTTATGAAAATTCCTATTATTGGTAAATGCTATGAGAGTGAGCTATTTGTGTTTGAATTCCTGGATCTGCACCTTTTTTTGGCTGTTATAAGGGGCCCTCTTTCTCTTTGCAGAGTATTGATATTTATTTGACAATTTGGAGAATTCAGAACAGTGTGGGACCATGCAAATGTTGTCGGGAACATACAACTTTTAAGCAGGAACAGAGTTGGGAATTATGATAGGAAGATTTTGCTGTTTGAATGACCAAGACAGATAAGAAGTTAGAGGTGATTCAGTCAACCAGTCTCCAAAATTATAATAAAATCTAGTTTGGGTAGACTCTATCTTTAAGCTTTGCTTATAACGTTATTTGGTTTAAAGCCTAAAGCCGGGAACAAACAATTAGGTTTTTTTTTTTTCGTTCAGCCCCACGTCAGAGCCACTGTACTAACTAACTATACAAGGTTAGTTCAGCGATCTTCCCTGAGCTGTTGTGTTCTGACAGGTGGTGGCCCCAGGCCAGGACATTCCGATCAGTGCTTTCTGCCATTGGCTGAGAGCGCCAATCGGGAGTCAGTCAGCTACTGGTTTTCCAGCATGCAGGTCTGACACCAGCCGGCTTCTGTCTGAGAGATCGACATACACACAGGCCGATTGTCACGTGTTTTTTTTTTTAACCGGCCGTTGTCTCCCGACATTTAGCCTGTGTGTACCTGGCTTAAGTTTACTTTAAAAATAAGCACAAGGGATATTACTTGCTTTCAATGTGATGTGCCACATGTTCTGCTATGTCCTGGTTTAACTGAAATCTTCCTCCTCTGATGCCCCCCCACTCTGGCTGCTGCAGGGACTGAGAAAACTATGCCTGCCCTTTCAACCCACCTGCTCCATGCATAGCTGCCAGTACTACAGCTTCTATGAATGAAACACAATCTATGATGGGGGGAGGAGGGTTTGGCTGGACCTTTCAATCATCCATCCCTCCTCCATTAGAGGTTATACGAGCTGGACGGAAAGAGCAGGCATAGTCGGGGCATGCTTGACGAGTGCCTGTCAGAGCTCCCTCAGTTCTATCAACCCCCACTGCACCTAAAAATTACAGTGGCGGGGGTGGGGAAACATCAATGGAGGAAGATTTCTGCTAAAGCAGGACACAACAGCACAAGGGACGTATCACACTGAAGGAAAGCATTATCACATTTGCTAATTTTTAAAAAAAATATTTAAGTTTGAAAAAGGGAAACATAATTCCATTTGAAAATGGAAAAATGTAGATCATTGCATTGATCAGTACAAAAATACGTTGTATGTCATTTTAAAGCCTGAAGTTGCTAAATTTGTTGATGTAAATTATCAACCAAGTCACTGGAACATTACTGTTGTAAACATGGGTGAGATCTAAATTTATCTAGCTAGAAACTACATGAAAATATTTTTTTTTTTTATGTATCAGTGGGAATAGATCACTACATGTATATGATGTCGGACAATTAATTTGTCAATTGACATATACTGTATTAGATCTGTAAGTGATAAAAATAGGTCCAAACTGTTTAGATCATTTTAGTGGACAAATGGGTTGAATCTCCTACTGGCACTTCAATAAGGTATTTGGCAGATGGTAAGACATCTTCCACTTATTTACCATTATGAGGGTCCCAAAAATTGTTCTAACAAAATTCAGTGGAGTATATCATAATATAACAACAAGAAACTTGAGAATGCTTTTCACAACAGTGCAAAAATGTGCAAAAATGTAGAATTCGTTGCGATTAAGTCTACGCTTCCACTATTGCGACCCCAAAGCAAGTGCAACTTTGATGCGACTTTGAGAACAGCTTTGATCCAACTTTACACTCTCTGGATACAAGTGACATCATAATAGTGCAGGCACCTTTTCAAAGTCACTGATTTTCAAAGTTTCATAGATTGAAACGAATGCCAGTGAAATCATTGGGCTGTGACCTGTCTTGTGACTTTATGTGTCCAAAGTCACATGACAAGTCCCACTAGTGGAAACGTAGCCTAAATGTATCATAGGTATCAGAGTTCCTGGAAAACACAAAACAATGTTCATTTAATTTGCTTAACAAGTACAGTATATATCTTGACTCTGAACCTGGTGTCAGCACGGGGGGCATTGTACCTCCTGTTATCATACATTAGTTTAGTTCTCTAGCTAAATAACACATGTTGTCTACTAATTTGGATTAGATGCCAGGGCTCCACATTTCCTAAGAGCTCTTCTGACGTGTGGGATGGCTTCATCCACAAACCATCTTCTCTCGTACATAATCACCATGACATCGAGCAGCAAGTTCCTCTCTCGCTTCCTGCAGGAATGAAATCAGAATATCAGGTATAGGTATAAGTCACACCCAGCAGAAGAATAAGGGTTTTATGAGGAAACTGTTTCTTTCACAAGGATAATAAAACAAATCAATATTTGATGACATTTTCCAGCCTGCTTTTTTGACATTGATGGATCACCTATCACAATTTTGCTCAGTTATGCAAAATCTTTATGTTAGGCTTTGGTATCTATGGGGGTCTTAGGAAAAGCCACAGTTATAACTTTATAAAAGGAGGAATGGGCAGGAAGAAAGGGGAACATTTTCTACTCCCCTTCAAGGCCATTACTACCTGGAGGTACTTTATTTTCAGAAATTGATTAGAATGGGATTTTCAGTCAGTGACACATGGTGGGCATTATATGGCTACCTATTCCCTGTTCAGAAATGCAATCACAGCTTCTGATAGAGGAATTCTTCCAGTACAGACTCTCTTTGCAGCGCTTACATTTCATTTGATCAAATGCCAAGGGCAACAAAAAAAGCTAATACAGGAAGATGTGAACATTTTGTCACAATAAACTATATCTTTAGGAAGCATTCACCGTGTCCACCATTCAATGTGGCATCAAAAATCTGTGCCTACCATGAAAGGACCTTTTGGTTGTATATGCTCCCCAGTCCAAAGAATTCCAGACCTTAAATGTATAATTTCTATCAAACCTTTTATTAAAGTGAATTACAGTATGCCTAAGTGTGAGAAAATATTATTTACCTAAAAATGGAGAAAAGTATTATAATACCCAAATTTCTATTTTTACATAAAAAAAACAATCTTATTTTTCTTTCTACACCCTTTCTCCATAAGCCCTGTACACACCAGTAGAAATTCGGTCGGGAAATTTTGTCCGACGACTGATCTGCCGATTTTCGGCTTGTTAGTATGGTGCTTCCGACCCGACTCCGACTTTTCGGCCAAAAAAATCCTGGTGTGCAGGCTATATAATTTTTGTCGACCGTCAAAACACTTCCGATTTTCGTCTCATTAGTACAGATTTCGATGGGGAAAAATCTTATGAGCAAGACTAGGCATGCTCAGAGATTAAAGAACACAAAGAAAGCAATCCAACACATGACATCACTTCTGAAGTAGAATTCTGTAGTGCGGGAAAATTTGTGTGCAGTCTAGAGCACATTCCAACCAACAGACACCACTCTGGACAAAAGACGGACGACCGGTCGGCGGAAATTCGTTGCGTGTGTACGAGGCTTTAGTCTTACTTCCTCCCTCACACTAACTATCTTCACACCATTACTACATTTTATAGAAAAAACACTTATAACAAGTCTGATTTCAAAATTTAACATTTAATTGGTAATCTGTTTTTCACTAAACATTTTTATTATTGAAGCAATTTGTTAGCACTGCATAAAATTGTAGTTTTTTTTTTGTGTACACACGTTTACAACTATGCATTTTGTAGTGCATTTTGCAGTTTTCAGAATTGCACTAAAGTCCATTTAACATGATGAGCTCTACCCCCCGCCCACAAAGCACCTTGTCCCCATGTTGATGGGGTCAAGGGCCTTTTCCCCACAACCCTGGGCTGTGGTTGTGGGGGTCTGCAGGCAGGGGAATTATCGAAATCTGGAAGCTCCCTTTAACAAGAGGGCCCACAGATCCCGGCCTCCCCCCCATTTGAATGAGTATGGGGTACATAGTACCCCTACCCATTCACCAAAAAATTGTAAAAGTGAATAAAGACAGGAGCCATTTTATGACAATTCCTTTATTAAAAATGAAAAAAAATAATGTCCCCCAAAGTAGATCCTTCGTCAATCATGTCACCCGCCGCACCGCCAAACCCGAAAAAGAAAAAAAAAGAAAAAAAGCTCTGCTGCTCCGGTCTGCCTGCCCCGCCATGTGACAGTTCTTGTATAGCTAGCTACTCATTCACATGGGGGGGCGGGATCTTGGGGCCCACTTATTCCAGATTCTGATAAGCCCCCTGACCGCAGACCCCCATCAACAGAGCCCCCCTGCCCCAAAGCACCCCCCTTTTGTTGAGAGCATGTGGCCTGGTATGCTTGTCCCCTCCCTTTCCTGACCTGCCAGGCTGCATGCTCGGATATGACTCATCAGTTGTTAAGGATGTGACGGCCGGTATCCTGGCCTGCTTCTTAGCAACCAGCTATAAACAGTGTGTTTAAACAGAAAAAAAATGCAAAACATAAAATGCATTAAAACTGCATGCAAAAACACATTGAAAATGCAGGTTTAAAAACGTAAAACGCACCGGAAAAATGCATCAAGGGAAGCCTGCATAGATGTGAACCTAGACTTATAGCCAAAAGCTGAAACCGCAACAACTTTATATCTCAAACCCCTTTGCCGATATCTCCCTAAATCTCCAGTCAGCCTTCAAAACTACAGTAATCCTTTCAATTGCAAACTTTAAATTGAAATTGTAGATCGAAATCTATAAAAAAAAGTGCAGAAAACATTTCTGAACTTTGTAGCATTTTGCACAAAGAAATATCCAATGACTATAAATGTCTTTTAATATTGCCTAGTGGAAATACTGCATTATTATGCAATTTGAACACAGATTTATATTTATCATTTATAATTGTTTGTGTGACTCTACCCCTTGAATGTAGCCACAAAACCAGCAAGGGGTGCGGAGGAAAGAGGAAAAAAAATAAGAAATTCTTACATTTGCCTGTGGATCTCTCTCATTGAGACATCTTCCTCCAAATGTGTCATAGCACTTTTATGGGATGACAAACTTAAATTCTGAAGTGTTCGGCCACAGCTGCAAATCTCCTGGAATTTATAATCTGAAAGAGATCAAATCACAGAATGCTAAATGTTTTCACAATCCTAAATTATGCATTTAGCAATGTTGGTGCTGAACCCCAAAATGATAAGCATGACTGTGTCATACTTTTTGGATATATTCCCCAGAATAAAAAATATGCAGGTTACTAGAAAATCTAAATGAGATTGAGTAACATAGTAAATATGATCTTGTGTAATATACACACACTTAAACTACTGAAGAAGAACCTCACTACTTTAGACTTAAAGGAGAATTATAGCCAAAGCCTATTTGGCTATACTTCTCCTGTGCATCTCAGGAGTGCACTTCGTTCTGCACTCCTGTGATCTGTTCTCAGCCCACAGTGGGCTGACATCACAGAGCTAGTCCAGGCTCCTAAAAGATCCTGACCATATGGTTTGGATCCACCCAGAAGCCTGGATCGGTACCTGGCTCAGCCTCTCAGTGATCCACCAAGAGCCTGAGTCAGCCCCTCCCGCCCCCTCCACAGCCCAGCACTTCTCTGTTAGCGCTGGATAGGAGAGCAGTGACAGTCACAGCTCTCTGCTCGGAGTGGAGGGGGTAGAATCGCGGTAACATCGCGCAAACTGAATCGTGGGACGCATGATGCCCAAAAGAAGCTCTTGTACCTTTTTTGGGCGTCATGTATCCTGTGATTCTGTTTGCGCGATGTTACCGCGATTCAGCAGGAGGAAATCGCGGCAACATCGCACAGCGTTTGGGGTGCCATTGCAAATCACGGGCATCGCACAGGTGTCCAGCGATTTTCAATGATTCCGGCTCGCGGGCAGAATCGTGGTGATTCTGCCTGTTATCCGCTACGCTCACATGTGAACGTAGCCTTAAACTTTTGAATTTAGGAAGTACTTAATTTGAAAATTATGCACAGAGGCTGCCTAACGTTACTTGTAATGGAAGATATTGTTTATTTGAAATATAAAATCCTGGACAATTAAGGTGCATTCTCACATGACTAATGTGACAACCATTACCTTGTGCTTCTTTAATTAAAAACACATTTGATAGACTAAAGGCCCGTACACACGTACCGATCGTCGGCATACAAACGTCGGTGGACGAAGGATCTGCCGATTGTACGCGTGTTAGTATGGTGCCTCCGACAGATGTCTGCGCACAATCCGCGGACAAAAGTCTTTCTTGCAAACATGAAAATTTTTGTCTGCGGACACCAGAATGGACGATTGTTCGCCTGTCAGTACAGAATTCGGCCGACAGACCGCAGATTTGCAAGACTGGGCATGCTCAGAAAATTAAAAACACAGGGAAAGTTAACCATTACATGACATCACTTCTGCAGTCAGCTGAAGTCTGCAGACAAAATTCTTGTGCTGTCCTTGTGCTGTCTTTGCACTTTTCAACAGACACCGACATCCCGGGGAGAAAAGAGGAACATTTGTATGCCGACCATCGGTACGTGTGTACGGGGCTTTAGAAAGGCATTCGTTTGACAATTAGTTATTTATAGAAAGTGTAGATCCCAGCACATAAGCTTTGTTCAGCTAATGGAGCTTACGTGACCTTTTTTGTGTTTGGTAGGGGAAAAGTTCACAAGCAAGGAAAATTAATTTGCTAAGACATTTCAGTAGTTGGATACGCATGACAGACTTCAGTGTCTACAGTACAAATACGCATAATATAAAAAAAATAAAAAAAATGATAGGTCTAGTTTGGAAGGCATACTGGGCTGTTTAAAATTAAAAAAGATCTAGAAAAATAGGTCTGTCATCTATAGCAACCAAATTACCATTGAATCTCTCGAACATTGAACATAAAACTGGATTGTCTGCTGTGAGTTATAATAACATTATATTCAGTTTTCAAAAATCTACCTGGTGAGCTTAAAGCTGAACTCCAGACACAAAAACTTTCAATTAACCACTTCAATACCAGACGCTTTTACCCTCTTCCTGCCCAGGCCAATATTCAGCTTTCAGTGCTATCACACTTTAAATGACCATTGCCCTGTAATGCAACACTGTACCGATATGACATTTTTATTTATTTTATGAGACAAATAGAGCTTTCTTTTCGTGGTATTTAATCACCACTTTTTATTTTTGCTAAACAAATGAAAAAAAGACTGAAATGTTTAAAAATATATATTTTTTTAGTCCCTGTTATAAAATTCTGCAAATAAGTAATTTTTCTTCTTCACTTATGTGCAGTTATGAGGCTGCACTGATGAGCACTGATAGGCTGCTCTGATGGGCACTGTTAAGCTGTATTGATGGGCAATAATGAGGAGGCACTAATAAGACTGCACTGATGAGGTTGAGCTCATGGGCACTGATAGGCAGCCCTGATGGGCAATGTTAAACTGCACTGATGGGCATTAATGAGGAGGCACTAATGAGACTGCACTGATGAGGCTGAACTGATGGGAACTGATAGGCTGCTCTGATGGGCACTGTTGAGGCGGCACTGATGGGCACTGTTAAGCTGCACCGATGGGCAATAATGAGGAGGCACTAATGAGACTGCATTTATGAGGCTGAACTCATGGGCACTGATAAGCGGCATTGATAATCAGGGCAGTGATTGTCAGTGTAAAGGATGTACCAATAGCCTTACCGTTTATCAGCTCTCCTTTCCTCACACAGACACAGCGTGTGAGGAAAGGACTGCCAATAACAGGCAAGTCTGTTTACATGTGATCAGCTGTGATTGGACACAGCTGATCACATGGTAAAGGGCCACTGTAATTGTCCCTTTACCCCAATCAAGGGGCAGGGTTCTGGGAGGACATCCAGGGGCACCCTCGCAAAACTGGAGGGCCGCGCTGTAGCCCTCTTTTGGCTAAAGCGTGGGCAGCAAGGGGTTAAATATATTTCTTAATAGCTAAAATTATAAAAATCTACTCTGTGTGCACCAAATGTCTTTACAAGCCCAGATAATTACCATATAAAATTAGCAGTGACATAGCTTGTTCACAGAGAAGAGCTTTGAGTGCCAGCAGGCCCCACCTATCACAAGGTGCCTGCAAAAAAACTACAGGAGGGGGTGGAGACAAGACCAGGCATCCTGCACAAGGAGAGAGTGCAGCAGTGACCGGTCTTAATTATAGGAAGCTCCTGCACATAGGTAAAGTTTCACACTGGATTACTGCACAGATCTGGAAGAAATCACACGACCCTTGTGTTTAGACAATATTTGCTTTTCCTGGTGTTCAGCCTTAATGGGCAACTCCACTTTCATGGGAAAAAAAAACTATATTGTAATTGAATGTTATTAACCACTTGCTATCGCTGCACTGCCTATTTACGTCAGCAATGTGGCAGCTGCAGGCAAAATCACATGAATAGGCCGCGCTGGCTTCCCGGGTCTCTGGGGTGCACTACCGTGCACCCCCGGCACTGTCGATGGTCTGATTAGGTACAGAACTGATCAGTCATCAGGTCCAGGCCAACGATTTTTGGCCTGGATATGTTGATCGGTCCTGACCTATCCCAGACCTAGCTGTGCCTGTGTAATGTAAACACAGGCACAGAAATTACCCTCTCTCCCCTCCCAAAATCCTTTTTGGATTCCAGCGTGAGAGGAGAGAGGATCAAACTGTGAGTACTGCACAAAGCACACACACACCTAGCTAGGTACATTTATCCCCTGATCACCCCCCAGTTAACCCCTACACCCCCTGTCACATTGCACACTATAGACAGTATATAGCAGTTTTCTATATTTCTGTAATAGTGTGCCTTGTGACATCATTTAGCGCTAGTGATCGTTACTTTTAGGCTTAGGGTACCCGCCACCCCCCGAATAAAGATTTAACCTCCTGATCCCCCCCTGATCACCCCCAGTTAACCCTTTCACCCCCTGTCACATTGCACACTATATACAGGTATATAGTGGCTTTCTGTGTATCTGTAATAGTCTGCCTTGCAGTGTTAATTTTGGCAGAAAATTTCGATTTAGTTTTAGTTATAGTCCTTTGACTAAAATGCTATTTTAGTTTTAGTCGTATTTTCGTCTTTTGACTAAAATGCCATTTTAGTTTTAGTTGTATTTTATTCATCTAAATTGTTTTAGTTTTAGTCATATTTTAGTCGACTAAAATCTCCAGTACATTTTAGTCGACTAAAATTTCATACATTTTAGTCAACTACAAATCGAATAAGTTAAGGTAAATTGTAATGCATTATTTAAACATTTTTCTAGAATTTCCAAACAAATTATATACTCCTGGAGTAAAAATCAAATAATATGTTATTATTATGGGTATTAACTACAAACACAGATTTAGCCATTGTGATAAATAACGTCTTTATAAATAAAACCGAGTTTCCTAAACAAACAAAAATATTGCTTTTTGGCAAACAGAAGTGCAACTTTAAAATACAAAAAAAACTAAAAAACTGTAAACTCTATAGGCTGTAATGTCATTGCACATATTACCTGAAAATATTACCAGCATTAAATATTAAGAAAAAAAAACAGATAAGCCTTTTTCCTATTTTTTTCTCTTTCAGCAGCTTAGTAGATGAGCCTTGCTTATGCTTATGCGGTGGTGTAATACAGGTTTAAACTTTAATGTGCGATTGTTACAGGCTCTGGATGGAATTATGTTGCTGATTTAGAAATGGCCAGCAGAGTAGTATTAATTTTGATGTAAATTTTTAATTTAGTTTTAGTTATAGTCTTATGACTAAAATTACATTTTATTTTTAGTTGTATTTTAGTCATCTAAATTGTTTTAGTTTTAGTCGTATTTTAGTCGACTAAAATTGTGTTAATTTAGTAGACAAAAACATTTTAGCAGATGAAATTAACACTGTTGCCTTGTGACTTCATTTAGTGCTAGCAAGTTAGTTTCTGTTCCAAGTAGGTTTAGGGTACCCTCCACCCCCCCCCCATAAAGATTTAACCCCCTGATCACCCACTGATCACCCCCAGTTAACCCTTTCACCCCCTGTCACATTGCACACTATATACAGTATATAGCGGTTTTCTGTGTATCTGTAATAGTCTGCCTTGTGACTTCAGTTAGCATTAGTGACAGTTTTAGATTCTGACCCAAATAGGTTTAGGGTACCCGCCACCCCCCAATAAAGATTTAACCCCCTGATTACCCCCTTATCACCCCCAGTTAACCCCTTCATTGCCCTGTCACAGTGTCACTTTTATAGTGTACAGTTTTTTTTTCTGATCACTATTATTAGTGTCACAGGTGACATTAGTTAGCGTTAACGCTAGTTAGAAAGATAATTTAACCCTTTGATTACCACTAACACACACATACACACACACATACACACTAAACACTAAACACCTCCATTAATACTATAGTATCTGAACGGATCAATATCTTTGATCTGATCAGAACTATACTAGCGTCCCCAATAGTTTAGGGTTCCCAAAACGCAGTGTTAGCAGGATCGGTTACGACACCTGCCAGCACCTGTGTTTAGCCCCTCTGCCCAGACCACCCCACCCAGGCAAGTGCAGTAATCAATAGATTACTGTCACTTCCAAAAACACAAAACACACTAAACCGCAGGGTTAACAGGGTCAGGCCTGATCCCTGCTAGCACTAGCAGTTTTTTTGTAGCGTTTCAAATAGTCCTTGACAACCAGGTGCTTTTTTACCTGTGAGTCACACTAGTGTACCGGTAAATTTTGTGGCTAAAATGACCAATTTTGTTTGTACACTAGTGAAGAGGCCTACAGGATACTGATCATGTCAGATGAGAGCGATGGGGAAGCCTCACTGGCAAAATCAGGTTTAGTATACGTGCCTGTAGACAGCAGTGGCTCCCTGACAGATAATGGTATAAAAAATTCCACGCAAATGGATAAACTTAAATTAAAAAATTGTTGGCTGCAGCCTACCCTAAAAATATAGTATAAAGCTATATTCAGATAATGTAAGAGAGTAGGGTACGTTGGCGCTGCCAAATAGTATAAATAAATCAATGGGAGAAATGTGTTCCTTATAAACACTAAATAAATGTAGGCAATACAACACAGTCAAATAGACAAATGGTGTTATTGGTAAACACCAACCAAATGAGGGTAATTGCACTAGACCAATAAATAGGTAAAATACAATGATAACATTAGCTGTGATAAAAAATGAATAAGTGGTATAGTGCAAGATTAAAGTGACTAGTGCTAATTGGAAGAGCATAAACCTAAATTAAAACAATACGTGACAGTGGTGGTGCTGTGTGATTGCTTAAAAATTTAAAATTTAAAAATATCCCAAGTGAGAAAATTAATAGGTATATATTAGTTAATACCAAGTGAATAAAAGTGTAAATAAATTACTGATTAAATAGAGGTGTATGAAATAAATTTCAAATAGTGATATACGATCCACAAAGCAAATATCAATAAACAAGTGATGTATAGTGAATAAATAAATTAATATGTGTATGTAACTAAATCCATATAGGTGGTCCAGTAGAAAAGTCCATATAAAATGTTTAGTATCAAAAAGAGTCCATAGGTGAAATAATTATAATAGACTGTAAAGGTGCAAAATCCTTCTTGAAGGAGAAAAGTGAATCCCAGAGGTGGCTTCAGAATGTGGGTGCTGGGTGAGGAAATCGGTGCTCCCCTCTCAATACTTCCCGCACTCACCAGAGAGCGGCACCCCTACAGGGGTAACCAGCGTTGTAACTTTAGGGTGAATCACTCAGCCAAGCCCGGTTACAGTCTCCACTTCTCCTGGGGTTAATCCTACTTCCTCTCTCCCATAGATGTGTATACAAACGATAAGTAATCTCAAAGGCAACTCTCCATATGGTATATAGGTATCCGATGGTGTAAAGATAAGAAACTCTATATAGTGATGTACCGTTTAACAATGTTGTGTTTATTGACAAATATTAAAAGTACTCACATTTAAAAGCAAATAGTAGTGACCGTAGGTGAGTAGGGACCGCAAACCCCTCGTTTAGCGGTATTTCCGGGACGCCGTGCGCCTCACCAGCCGGATGTGCGTCTCACAAATTCACTAGGGCGGAACTGACGTACCTACGCTCTACGCGTTTCGTCATCAACACTGACGTCATCAGGAGCAGCGTAAGGTTACGTGAGTCCCGCTCAATAAATACAAGAAGGTTACCTGGCAACCGGAATATGTCGTCCAATCAAAATAATGTGACGGTGCGTCATTAGTTACTGGGCAGAATCCGAGTATGCAAATTTTAAAAGAAAACTAAGTCCCAGCCTACTCCATTCTCTAGCCAATAAATGGAAAATGAGGGATGTGGTCATTAGTTACTAGGCAAGTAATTAATACATGAATAGTACGGAACCCCAGCTAATCGTGCTAGTAGGTTCAGCGTTAGATTGTCCCTAATTGCCAGGCAGAGAAAGTCTTTTACTAATTTAGAAAAATATATATAATTAATTTAAAATTACAGAGGAACATAGACACTTTAGACTCCTTTATACAACAGCTGAACAGTAACCCCTATGGTATAAAATTTGCAGCCAGCTATGATAAGGAGCAGATTGACTTCTTGGACTTACAAATTTTTAAGAAAAATGACAACATACAGACCAAAACTTTTTTTAAATCCAGGGATAAAAATGGCTATATCCCGACCTCTAGCTGCCACCATCCAAAATGGAAACAGAATATACCAAAAGGGCAGTACATGAGGGTCAGAAGAAACTGCACAAATACTGAAGACTACGAGATACAAGCAGAAAAGCTCACCACAAGATTTGAAGAGAAAAAAATTACAGAGGAACATATGTTAATAGATAAATGGAATATTTCATATAAATATATATAATTAATTTAAAATTGCAGAGGAACATAAATATATAAGAGGAATATTTTATTCATTATCACACTTCAAAAAAAGTGATTTATAGGTTTCACCTTTATGTAGAAATATAGTCACAAAATATGTGTTGGGTATAAATATGAACTAGGTGTTTTAAATAAATTTATATGGGTTTAATAGGGAATTTTGGATGGTGAATATTCTAATATTTCATAGGCAAAAGTTAGGCATTTGATAAATTATTATTAATCCAATGTTAATGACCAGAGGATTCTAAAATATATATGGATAAAATTAGTATAATGCGTGAGGAAAAAAGTAAAAGTTAAAATTGGGGTAAATGTATGGTCCCAGTAAATTATGTTTGTTCACAGGTAATTTATAATAAAACTATATAAAAGTCTAAATCTAAAAAATTCCTGTGGCCATGTAACCTGTTGGACAATATAATGTTGAATTTAGACATATACATATCTATTTGTCAAAGAACATATGCAAATCCAGAATCTTATAAATACATAAAGTCCCAATCTTTTGGTATAATAAAAATAATTAAAATAAAATTAAGGATATTAAGCAATAATTACATTTACGTGGTGTTCATATAAGGATCCCAAATGTATTAATACGAAGGATAATTGAAAGCTGTTTCGAGGAGTTATATATGAAATCTAGAAAGATATAGGGAGTATATGAAAAAAAAAAATATATATATATATATATATATATATATATACATATATATATAAAAAACATATATATATATATATAAAAAATATCTTTGCAATTTTAAAACGTGTATGCATATAAATATGAGGCCATATGTTAAAAAAATGTGTTAGGCCTTAAAAACTATACAGACCCTAAAAACTTTTTCAGGAAGCCCACTGGTGTAAAAATTATTTTAAAAGATATTTTAAAATATTAAAAATCAGAGATAAAACAATTCAAGTCTATGTCAAGATTAAGTCCTCCAGGTTGGAGAGATTCTAGAAAATATATCCACTTTGTCTCGTTTTGTGATATTTTCCTGGCTTTATTGTCCCCTCTCCAGTGTTCCTTGATCGTGTCAATCCCATAAAATACTAGGCCTTTAGGGTTACGGTTATGGACATCCCTAAAATGTCTGGACAGACTGTGTTTTGGAAATCTTCTTTTAATATTCCCAATATGTTCTCGAATGCGGACCATTAGGGGCCTAGTTGTCCTGCCTATATATTGTAGTTTGCACGGGCACTCGATAATGTAGGTAACATGGGTGCTATGGCAGGTGATCAGGTTTTTTATCTGAAAGGTTTTCCTATTAACACTGGATTTAAATTGTGTGGTTTTTTTCTGTTGTGCTGGGTTATTTTTGTAGGCCAAACACCTGCGGCATCGAATAAACCCTTTCATATCTGGAAAAATCTTAACTTGGGTTGGAGGGTTTACCACATTGTGAACCAGCCTATTCCTTAATGTGGGGGCCTTTCAATAAATTAATTTTGGTCTGTTTGGTAAAATTTTAGAAAAAGTTTTATCTGATTTTAAAATAGGCCAATATTTTTTAAAAAATTTTTCAACGGACTTGTATTGTTTGTTAAAACCAGTGATAAACGCATATTCAAAATTCTCGTTTCTATTTCTGATTTTAGTCTTTAGTAGGTTTTCCCTTGACATGTTTTTGATGTTGTTCTTAGTTATTTCTAATTCTGATCTGCTGTATCCCTTCTCTTCAAATCTTGCGGTGAGCTTTTCTGCTTGTATCTCGTAGTCTTCAGTATTTGTGCAGTTTCTTCTGACCCTCATGTACTGCCCTTTTGGTATATTCTGTTTCCATTTTGGATGGTGGCAGCTAGAGGTCGGGATATAGCCATTTTTATCCCTGGATTTAAAAAAAGTTTTGGTCTGTATGTTGTCATTTTTCTTAAAAATTTGTAAGTCCAAGAAGTCAATCTGCTCCTTATCATAGCTGGCTGTAAATTTTATACCATAGGGGTTACTGTTCAGCTGTTGTATAAAGGAGTCTAAAGTGTCTATGTTCCTCTGTAATTTTAAATTAATTATATATATTTTTCTAAATTAGTAAAAGACTTTCTCTGCCTGGCAATTAGGGACAATCTAACGCTGAACCTACTAGCACGATTAGCTGGGGTTCCGTACTATTCATGTATTAATTACTTGCCTAGTAACTAATGACCACATCCCTCATTTTCCATTTATTGGCTAGAGAATGGAGTAGGCTGGGACTTAGTTTTCTTTTAAAATTTGCATACTCGGATTCTGCCCAGTAACTAATGACGCACCGTCACATTATTTCGATTGGACGACATATTCCGGTTGCCAGGTAACCTTCTTGTATTTATTGAGCGGGACTCACGTAAGCTTACGCTGCTCCTGATGACGTCAGTGTTGATGACGAAACGTGTAGAGCGTAGGTACGTCAGTTCCGCCCTAGTGAATTTGTGAGACGCACATCCGGCTGGTGAGGCGCACGGCGTCCCAGAAATACTGCTAAACGAGGGGTTTGCGGTCCCTACTCACCTACGGTCACTACTATTTGCTTTTAAATGTGAGTACTTTTAATATTTGTCAATAAACACAACATTGTTAAACGGTACATCACTATATAGAGTTTCTTATCTTTACACCATCGGATACCTATATACCATATGGAGAGTTGCCTTTGAGATTACTTATCGTTTGTATACACATCTATGGGAGAGAGGAAGTAGGATTAACCCCAGGAGAAGTGGAGACTGTAACCGGGCTTGGCTGAGTGATTCACCCTAAAGTTACAACGCTGGTTACCCCTGTAGGGGTGCCGCTCTCTGGTGAGTGCGGGAAGTATTGAGAGGGGAGCACCGATTTCCTCACCCAGCACCCACATTCTGAAGCCACCTCTGGGATTCACTTTTCTCCTTCAAGAAGGATTTTGCACCTTTACAGTCTATTATAATTATTTCACCTATGGACTCTTTTTGATACTAAACATTTTATATGGACTTTTCTACTGGACCACCTATATGGATTTAGTTACATACACATATTAATTTATTTATTCACTATACATCACTTGTTTATTGATATTTGCTTTGTGGATCGTATATCACTATTTGAAATTTATTTCATACACCTCTATTTAATCAGTAATTTATTTACACTTTTATTCACTTGGTATTAACTAATATATACCTATTAATTTTCTCACTTGGGATATTTTTAAATTTTAAATTTTTAAGCAATCACACAGCACCACCACTTTCACATATTGATTTAATTTAGGTTTATGCTCTTCCAATTAGCACTAGTCACTTTAATCTTGCACTATACCACTTATTCATTTTTTATCACAGCTAATGTTATCATTGTATTTTACCTATTTATTGGTCTAGTGCAATTACCCTCATTTGGTTGGTGTTTACCAATAACACCATTTGTCTATTTGACTGTGTTGTATTGCCTACATTTATTTAGTGTTTATAAGGAACACATTTCTCCCATTGATTTATTTATACTATTTGGCAGCGCCAACTTACCCTACTCCCTTCCACACTCCCTGACAGATAGCTCTGACGACGGAGGGGTCCCTGCTAAGGTCAGGCGTACCCGACCCCATTTCGAAGTTGCTGAGGGGCAGAGATCGCAGGGTGCTCGTATGCAGCAGAGTGTCGGTACTAGTGCCGCTCACTCTTCTGGTGAACTGGCAAGCACCAGTATCCTAGTACATCCTTGTCCTAGACATACCAGCACTGCAGTATCACTTGGTGACGTGGCGAGTCCCATAAGTGCAGTTGAAGCTGGTGAAGTGGCTAGCACGAGTAGTGGCCCACAGCCATCAAGAATTCGAAGACGGGCCCATAGAGTCAATAGTGCCCTCCCTGATGCGCTTGCATATCCTAATTGGCAGCCCCCAGATTCTACAGCGTCAGTGCTTCCCCCATTCACTGCCCAACCTGGAATTCACGTGGAAACAGCCAATTTTAATTCCCTTGACTTTTACAAGCTGTTTTTCACAGAAGATCTTTACAGATCTATTGTGGATCAAAGCAATGCATATGCTGGTCAATTCATAGCCGCCAATCCAAATTCACCACTTGCCAGGGAATTCGGCTGGAAAACTATAATGGTTTCCAAGTTTAAAACTTTTCTGGGCCTATCCCTTAACATGGGCATAACTAAAATAAGTGAACTGTGGTCATATTGGTCCACTGACCCAGTCCTCCATATGCGCGTGTTCTCTGCATGTATGACCAGGAGGAGATACGAGCAAATTCTGCGGTTCTTGCGTTTCAGTGACAATGAACTCTGTTGTCCTCGGGGAGACCCTGGATATGACCGGCTCCACAAAATTTGGCCCCTTGTAAACCACTTCAATCAGTGGTTTGCAGCCTTGTTTACCCCCCAACAAGTTGTCTGCATTGATGAGTCCCTGATTAAGTTTTCTGGCCGCCTTGCTTTCAAGCAGTTTATCCCCAGCAAGTGTGTCAGACACGGGGTCAAGCTGTATAAGCTGTGTGACAGGGCCACAGGCTATACAGTTCGTTTCCGTGTTTACGAGGGTAAAGATAGCACTGTGAAACCCCCAACTGCCCAGACTAGATAAGGAGCAGTGGCAAGATTGAGTGGGACTTGGTGTCACCCTTATTCGGAAAGGGGTACCATTTGTACGTGGACAATTTTTATTCAAGCGTGCCACTTTTTAGTCACCTGCTCGAATTTCAAATTGGCGCATGGGGCACCATTCAACCTAATCGCCGGGGCTTCCCCCAATGGCTTGTAGATTCCCAACTTAGTCGGGGGGCGAGAGCCTGCTTGAAAACGGACAAATTGCTTGCAGTAAAGTGGAGGGATACAGGGAATGTTTTCGTTCTGTCCTCCATTCACGCAGACACGACGGTCCAAATTAATACGGCAACTGGTGTTTTGGAGAAGCCCCTCTGTGTCCTCGACTTCAACCTTAATATGGGAGGGGTGGACCTCAATGGCTATCGTCATTTTGAGAGACCCTAATCTGGAATGTTGCAGTTGAAGAAAAAAAAAGTGTAAAAAAAAAAGTTACAAAAAAAATTACCAAAAAAAATCAAAATAAAAAAGCCAAAAATAGTTGTTGTTTGAGTTATTTTTCTGTTCTTACTCTGCTCTTCTACTTCTACTCTTCCTACTTTTTCTGTACTTTGTTACTGTTTTTCATTGGTAACCATTTTTTACTTTTCAGGTACCAACATAATGTTTTATTTCTCTTCTATTGTTAACCAGTTTGCCTTGCAGGTACACTCATCAGCTGCCACACTGATTTTATATATTCTGACACAAACAGCGTTTGCGCTCAGCATATTTGGAAATCTCTGATGGCAGCGCTGTAGGAGGTGATTTCACCACCGCAGTTAAAAAAAACAATAGGTATACATAGCGTTGGTCACGTATACCCATCATTAGAAAGTGGGTTGGATGTTTTGGGCGGCTAATGGTGGGTATACTACACATTTTCTGGCGGATATTTCTTCATCCACATCGATCATTATGGATGAAGGAATCTGTTAGGTTCTCTTTTTTTCATTCAGCCCACAGGCTGCATGAAAAAAAAAATAAAACCTACAATATATGGCAAACAAGGACCAGCAATGTACTGGTACGTTACTGGACTTTGAGTGGTTATACCAGGATGATGCATGCAGATTTAGGCATCATCTTGGTATCGTTTTTTACAGGCAGCGGTCGGCTTACATGTAAAAGTGATCCTAGTAGATAATTGGCCGCTAGACTGCTTTTACAAGCAGTGGGAGGGGACTACCGCCTTCTGCGTTTTTTCTCGGGCTCTCCTGTCCCACCGGGTAACCAGAGAGTGCAGCCGGTGGTTCAATTATATAACCATAGAGCTGATTGGAGATGAGAATGGCTCCAATCATCTCTATGGCCTAAGATATCAGAAGCTACGAGCAATTCATGACTTTGGTTTCACCAGAAATAAACAGCACCATTGGGAAATTGTGAAAGCATCTTATCACACCAATCTTGGTGTGGTCAGATGCTTTAAGAGTACCTGTCACTACAGATTGCTATCATAGGGGATATTTAAATTCACTGTGACAATAATAAAAATCATTAATAAAAAAATGAAAGGGAAGGTGTCATAAAAACATAAAAATTCAAAATAAAAAAAATAAAAAAATTCAAGCACCCCTGTACACCTGTGCTTGCGCACAAAGGTGCACACAAGCGTCGGTCTAGTGTCATATGTAAACAGCATTTGCAGCATGCATATGAGGTATCGCCGCGAACGCCAGGTCGAGGGCAGTAATTCATGCAGTAGACCTCCTCTGTAAGTCCAAAGTGGTAACTTTTAAAGGCTTTTAAAAATGTACATATTTTTTTTCCGCTGCACGGGCATGTGCAATTTTAAAGCATGTCATATTTGTACGCGCCTGATGACGTCAGATATGACGAAATGCATCAGAAGGAGTTGAGCCACACGACGCTGGTACTGTGTACCTGTCAGATCACTTCTTGGTAGAGGCCGAAATGCTGAGAGGGCTTCCCTTGCAGCTCGGTGCGAATCACCCCTGGAAGTGGGACAGGAGGTGACGCGTCCCAAGGAGCACTGGATGCTTGTGGAGTGCAGGTAAAGGTTCACAAGGATATCCTGGAACAACTTGCAGGGCCTCCAGGGAATCAAGCAATGTGCAGGTAAAAGCCAGGCCGAGGGTCATACACAGGTATCAGTCCAAACAGGTCGCCAAGACAAGGGGATTGAGCAGAAGCAAGTCCGTTGAGCAAGCCGGGATCGGTACACTGGAAGTCAGGCAGAGGACAAGAGAGCAAGGATGGTCACACAAGCCGAGGGTCAAACACTGGAGCAGGATCGAAGGGTCAGATGAAGCCGTGGGTCAAAGCCAGGAGAGAGAGCAGACAGGTCAGAAACAAGCCGGGTCAAACTGGAATCCAGGAAGTAGCAATGCACAGGAAACAGGAAGAGCTGAAGACAATCCAGCAATCAGATGGGCTGAGCAGAGTCCTTTTATAGGCCAGTGAATTAGTCTATGGCCTGAGTCCATTGCAGCCATGGGAAGTACTGGCAAATTTGCCAGTTGCAGCACAGCCATTTCACTGACAATGAGTCTATGGCCTGAGTCCATTGCGGCCATTGGAAGTACTGGCGGAGTTGCCAGTTGCAGCATGGCCGTTTCTCTGACAGTGCCCCCCCCCCAAGGGGCAGCCTCCGGATGCCCAACCGGGCCAATCTTTCCGGGAATCTCCTGTGGAATTCCTGTACCAGCCTGGGGGCATGCAGGTTACTAGCGGGTTCCCAGGAATTGTCTTCAGTGGGGTAACCTTTCCATTTAATAAGATACTGTATGAGCTCACCCCTTCTTCGACAATCCAGAATGGTTTCCACTTCATATTCAGGTTCACCCTCCACTGAAACTGGAGGTGGAGGCAATTCTTCCCTCCCTGGGAAAGGGCTAGAAATTGCAGGCTTTAGCAGGGAAACATGGAATACAGGATGGATCTTGTATGAATTAGGTAAAGCCAGTTCAAAAGCCACAGGGTTTATCATCCTTTTGATTCTAAAAGGCCCAATAAACCTTGGTCCCAACTTTTTAGAAGGGCAAGATAGTCGTAGGTTGTTTGAGGAGAGCCACACCTTATCCCCGACCTTATACATAGGATTTTCCTTTTTCTTGCGGTCATAAAATTTCTTGTACTCCTGTTGGGCTTTGGATATGGAGTCCTGTAGCACCCGGTAGTTATCCCTGATAGCCATTATCCGGTCTTGCACTGCAGGAACTGATGTTTCTGAGAAAGCACTGGGCAAAAAAGAAGGATGGAACCCGTAATTCACCCAGAACGGGGTCTGGTTGGTTGCAGAATGCAGGGCGTTATTATACGCGAATTCCGCGCACGGAAGTAAAGAGACCCAGTTATCTTGGGAGCAAGTGCAAAAGCAACGTAGGTATTGTTCAAGGGTCTGGTTGGTCCTTTCCGTTTGACCATTACTCTGCGGGTGGTAGGCTGATGATAGGCATATCTTAATGGACAAGGATTTGCAAAGCTCTTTCCAGAATTTGGAAGTGAATTGGACGCCTCTGTCCGATACTATACTGTCCGGGAGACCGTGTAGCCTGACCACTTCTTTAATAAACATGTTAGCTGTTTCCACGGCAGAAGGTGTGCCAATCATAGGCAAAAAGTGCGCCATCTTCGAGAGACGGTCCACCACCACCAGGACAGTAGTGAAACCTTCTGAAGGTGGTAATTCCACTATAAAATCCATGGAAAGTTGCTTCCAGGGCTGTTCCGGGATGGGCAATGGCCTTAACAGGCCCCAGGACTTGGTCTTAGCCCCCTTGTTACGCTGACACGTAATACAAGAACCCACATAGGATTTACAGTCCCGAACTAAATTGGGCCACCAAAAGTGGCGCTGAATGAGTTCACATGTCTTCCTGACCCCGAAGTGCCCGGCAAGCTTGTGATCATGCAAAGTCTTTAGGACCTGTAGTCTGATCTGTGAAGGAACAAAAATCCTTTCTTGGAACCACAAGAATCCCCTGCGTTTTTCCAAGGAAGAGGTCCCAGGCTCGAGACATTGAACTGAGGCTTGCTTAATTGCTGATTGCAGATCCGTTTGAATAAGCAAAAAATTTTGAGCCGAGAGGATGGTGTTAGGTTCGGCTGTGTTTGGGGTATCTGGAAACATTCTGGACAAGGCGTCTGCTTTTCCGTTCTTGGACCCTGGCCTGTAAGTAAGATGAAAATTAAACCGGGAAAAGAACAAGGCCCATCGAGCTTGACGGGGTCTCAGGCGTCTTGCTGTCCTGAGGTATTCCAGGTTTTTGTGGTCTGTGAATATTAAAATGGGATGAGTAGCCCCTTCAAGCAAGTATCTCCACTCTTCCAAGGCACATTTGATGGCCAAGAGTTCCCGATCCCCTACGTCATAGTTTCTCTCCGGAGGTGTCATCTTCCGGGAAAAGAAAGCCACAGGGTGCAGAAGAGTCTTCGGGCCTTGTCTTTGAGATAAGATTGCTCCAGTGGCTATTTCTGAAGCATCCACTTCAAGCACATAAGGTAGGGTTGGATCAGGATGCTGGAGAATAGGTGCTGAGGTGAACAACGTCTTCAGTTTGTCAAAGGCCGTTTGAGCTTCCTGTGACCAATGGAAACGGACCTGTTGGCGGGTCAATTGGGTAATGGGGGAGATAATCATAGAGAACCCCTTCACGAACCTCCGATAGAAGTTAGCAAACCCCACAAAGCGTTGAACTCCTTTCTTATCACAGGGGGCTGGCCAATCGAGAATTGACTGCACTTTCTGTGGATCCATGGAAATGCCGTTTGTTGAGATAATGAGACCCAGGAATTGAATGGAGTCTTTCTCGAATTCGCATTTCTCTGGTTTCACATAAAGTCCGTGTTTCCTTAAAGTAAATAGTACCTTTTTAACATGGGTCCGGTGGAGTTCCAGAGTGGAGGAAAAAATGAGTATGTCATCTAGGTAGACAATCAGAAAGAGATCCAGGAATTCCCTAAAAATGTCATTAACTAGATGTTGGAAGGTAGCAGGGGCGTTACACAGCCCGAAAGGCATGACCAGGTATTCAAAATGGCCAAACCGCGTTCTGAACGCCGTCTTCCACTCATCTCCTTTCCTAATGCGAACAAGGTTGTAAGCTCCACGGAGATCCAATTTGGTAAAGATCCGAGCTGCCCGGAAACGTTGAAACAGTTCTGGGATAAGAGGTAGAGGATACCGGTTTTTAATAGTAATTTTATTAAGCTCCCGGTAATCTACACAAGGTCTTAGTGTGCCATCCTTTTTTTCGACAAAGAATATCCCGGCCCCTGCTGGTGAGGAGGAGGGGCGGATAAAACCCTTTTCCAAATTTTCGTTAATATAAATCCGGAGGGTTTCCAGCTCCTTCTCAGATAACGGGAATATCCTTCCGAAAGGAATCTCGGCTCCAGGCAGAAGTTCTACAGGGCAATCATAAGGCCTGTGAGGAGGCAGAGCTTCAGCCTTTTTCTTATCAAATACGTCCATGAATTCCTCATAAACTGCGGGGACATTTTCTGGGAGATCATGTACTGGTTGGACGGCCAGGCAAGCAGCAGAAGTATCAGATCCAGGTAGGAAACAATGGTTCAGGCAGTAATTAGACGTGAAGGAGATCCTTCTCTTAACCCAATCAATCTGTGGGTTGTGGGCCTGTAGCCAGGGAAGTCCTAAAATAATGGGAAACATTGGTGAGGAAAGGACGTCAAATCGGAGGAATTCCTGGTGAAGAGAATCTGTCGTGGTGAAGATGGGGCACGTCTCTTCAGTAACAGGCCCGGAACTGGGCAAAGAACCATCAGCCAGAAGAATATGGAGTCGCTGTTCCTTAGCTTGCATGGGGACACACAGTCTTTGAGCTAAAGAACGGTCCAGAAAGCAACTACATGCCCCAGAATCAACGATCGCCAGAAGCCGAATCTTCTTTTCTGCTACCTGTAGGGAGACAGGGAGAATAAGATGAGTAGGGGATGACCCAGCGACTTGACAGTTCAGCAGAGGCCGTGAATAGGACTTACTGGGTCTCACAGGACAATTGCGTAGGAAGTGGCCAGATTCCCCACAATAAAGGCAGAGGTTAGCTTGACGGCGACGTTGTCTTTCCTCGGGGGTCAAGGCAGAACGGATTAGACCAATCTGCATGGGTTCTCCTTCTGATCCCCCGGAGACAGAAGGCCCAGGATGGGGTGAAGCAGCAAGTGGGACTTTCGGGAGAACCCAGGTAGGTCGGGCCCCTTGAAGGCGCTCTGAGCGTCTCTCCCGCAGGCGCCTGTCCAGTTGGATTGCCAGTGAGATTAGACCTTCCAAAGACGTAGGGGTTTCTACCCGAGCTAACTCGTCCTTAAGGGCTTCAGACAATCCGTGACGGTACTGGTACTTGAGTGCTGGCTCATTCCAGTCTGTATCCGCGGCCCATCTGCGGAAGTCAATGGTATAGTCCTCTACAGGACGTTTATTTTGTTGTAAGGCATGTAGGGCTGATTCAGCCGTAACAGTCCGTTGGGGGTCCTCATATAACTGGGCCATGGCCTGGAAGAAGGAGTCTACAGAGTTCAATGAGGGGCTCTTTTGCTCAAGGAGGTTATGGGCCCAGGTCTGGGGTTCTTCTGACAACAGAGAAATTATGAATCCTACTTTGACAGTCTCTGAAGAGAAGGTTCTGGGCTGAAGGGCTAAATACAAGAGACATGCGTTCTTAAAGGATCTGAACCTTCTCCGTTCCCCACGGAAGCGTTCGGGTGTAGGTACCCTGGGTTCAGGTGGGAAAACCATGGCTGCCTGCGCAGGGCCGGCTGGTCCTTGCTGAGTGGAGGTGCCCCCGGAGCTAGCGGGCGTTTGATTGGGGTCGGAAGGAGAGGGTGCGCCAGCTAGGTTCAACACTCGACCCTCTAGTTGAAAATAACTGTCCTGCAGTCTCTGGACCGCCTGTGTTAAAGAGGAGACTTGCTGACAAAGAGACTCGAGCTGGGAAGCACCTCTGTCGGCCTCTGACATGGCTGGATTGTACTGTCAGATCACTTCTTGGTAGAGGCCGAAATGCTGAGAGGGCTTCCCTTGCAGCTCGGTGCGAATCACCCCTGGAAGTGGGACAGGAGGTGACGCGTCCCAAGGAGCACTGGATGCTTGTGGAGTGCAGGTAAAGGTTCACAAGGATATCCTGGAACAACTTGCAGGGCCTCCAGGGAATCAAGCAATGTGCAGGTAAAAGCCAGGCCGAGGGTCATACACAGGTATCAGTCCAAACAGGTCGCCAAGACAAGGGGATTGAGCAGAAGCAAGTCCGTTGAGCAAGCCGGGATCGGTACACTGGAAGTCAGGCAGAGGACAAGAGAGCAAGGATGGTCACACAAGCCGAGGGTCAAACACTGGAGCAGGATCGAAGGGTCAGATGAAGCCGTGGGTCAAAGCCAGGAGAGAGAGCAGACAGGTCAGAAACAAGCCGGGTCAAACTGGAATCCAGGAAGTAGCAATGCACAGGAAACAGGAAGAGCTGAAGACAATCCAGCAATCAGATGGGCTGAGCAGAGTCCTTTTATAGGCCAGTGAATTAGTCTATGGCCTGAGTCCATTGCAGCCATGGGAAGTACTGGCAAATTTGCCAGTTGCAGCACAGCCATTTCACTGACAATGAGTCTATGGCCTGAGTCCATTGCGGCCATTGGAAGTACTGGCGGAGTTGCCAGTTGCAGCATGGCCGTTTCTCTGACAGTACCATAGGAGGTCAGCCATCATTCTGGTTGGAAACAATTCCACATCACATCTTTACCATGTTTTCATGCTCTGTTTGTTCTAAGGAAATGTGAGTATCTTGTGTGCAGCTTTACTGGTGTTTTAATAAACAATTTTAAGGATGTCTGCACAATGATAGCTTTTTTACTTCTTCCTTGAGCACTTAATGAGGTTTGGGCTGATGTGGCTGATATCTGTGAGATCCACCGACTGAACAATATGGCTTATGCTATGTTGAAAGCGCTGTTACTCATTTACATCTGGGTAAGAGGCTGTCTATGTGGTTTCTCTTGGTGGTGGATCTACTGGAACTTTCCCACAGAGTCTATTTTGTCTCACGGGAGGAACACTTCTGGAGTACTGTTATTTTGAGCGCTGCTTTTATATGAACATCTATGTACTTGACATAAGATAATCTTTTACATTTTACCAAACAATTAGGAAATATATAGTGTTTTTGTGCATTAAATTGAAAAAAATTGTTTTTTTTCGCAAAAATTGCGTTTGGAAATTCCGTGCACAAATACCGTGTGACAAAAAAAAATTGCAACATCCACCATTTTGTTCTGTAGGGCCTCTGCTTTAAAAAAATATATAATTTTTGGGGGTTCAAAGTAATTTTCTAGAAAAAAAATATTTTTTCATGTAAACAAAAAGTCACAGAAAAGGCTTGGTTTTCAAGTGGTTAGAAGAGAGGGTGATGTGTGGCTAATATTGGGCATAAAATGCCAGGACAGTTCAAACACCCCCCAAATGACCCCTTTATGGAAAGCAGACATCCAAAGCTATTTGCTGAGAGGCATATTGAGTCCATGGATTATTTGATATTTTGCTCTAAGTTTCAGGAAAATGAAAACATTTTTTTTTTGTTTTTTGTTTTTTTACACAAAGTTGTCATTAAATGATATATTGCTCATGCATGCCATGGGTATATGTGTAATGACACCCCAAAATACATTCTGCTTCTTCTCCTGAGTACAGGGATACTACATGTGAGACTTTTTGGGAGCCTAGCTGTGTACGGGACCACGAAAACCAATCACCACTTTCAGGTTTTCTAATGGCGTACATTGCTTATTTTACTTCCTCACTACCTGTCACAGTTTCGGAGGCCCTGAAATTTCAAGATAGAACTACCCCCCCCCCCCCAAATGACTCCATTTTGCAAAGTAGACACTCCAAGCTATTTGCTGAGAGGCATGGTGAGTCCATGGAATATTTTATATTTTGCCATACGTTTCGGGAAAATTATTATTATTTTTTTTTTTTTGTTACACAAAGTTGTCACTAAATGATATATTGCTCACACATGAAATTACACTCCAAAATCCATCCTGCTGCTTTTCCTGAGTACAGGGATATCCCATGTTTGAGACTTTTTGGCAGTCTAGCTGCGTACAGGACCCCAAAACTAATCACCGCCTTCAGGCTTTCTAAGGGCGTAAATTGTTGATTTCACTCCTCACTACCTATCACAGTTTTGAAGGCCATGGAAAGCCAAGATAGCACAAACCCCCCCCCCCCCCCCCCAAATGACCCAATTTTGCAAAGTAGACACTCCAAGCTATTTCCTGAGAGGCATGATGAGTGCATGGAATATTTTATATTTTGCCACAAGTTTCGGGAACATTTTTTTTTTTCTTTTGTCTTTTTACACAAAGTTATCACTAATTGATATATTGCTCACACATGCCATGGGTATATGTGAAATGACACCCCAAAATACATTCTGCTGCTTCTCCTGAGTATGGGCATACCCCATGTGTGAGGCTTTTTGGCAGTCTAGCCACATACAGGACCCCGAAAACCAATCACCCCCCCCCCCCAAATGACCCCTTTTCGAAAAGTAGACACCCCAGGGTATTTGCTAAGATGCATGGTGAGTATTGTGCAGCTCTCATTTATTTTGGAAAATGAAGAAAATAAAGGAAAATGCATTTATTTTTCTCTTTTTTTCCAATTTCAAAACTTTGTGACAAAAAGTGAGATCTGCAAAACACTCAACATGCCTCTCTGCAAATAGCTTAGGGTGTCTACTTTCCGAAAAGGGGTCATGGGGGGGGGGGGGGGGGTTGTGCTTTCTTGGCATTTTATGGCCTCTGAAACTGTGATAGGTAGTGAGGAGTGAAATCAACAATTTACGCCCTTGGAAAGCCTGAAGGCAGTGACTGGTTTTCGGGGTCGTGCCAAAAAGTCTCACACATGGGGTATCCCCATACTCAGGAGAAGCAGCAGAATGTATTTTGGGGTGTCATTTCACATATACCCATGGCATATGTGAGCAATATTGTCAGTTATAGTCCCGCAGTGCCAAGTTGAAATAAGTGGCCTGGTCGTTAAGGGGGGGAAATCCTCCGGTCTGAAAGTGGTTAAAAGATACCTCTCCTGTTCAATCTGCAGCACTGCAATTTTTATGTAAAATGCAATGCAATATAGCATCTGGAAACATTCTGTACACATAGTGCGCAAAACGCCCCCCAGATATGTAATTTCCTTCCTTCCTCCACTGTAAATGTGTCAGCTGATTAAAAATGAAAAAGTCACTCCCATTTAAATTCACTCTGCATATTGACAAACACACACCTTTTTCTTCGGAACAGAAATGGGTAGGGATCTGCAACACTTGTTCAAATTCATACAGTGTACATTGATCACATAGAGGGAATTGTTTTTTCTCCACAACATTGGAGCTATAATATAGCTATATTAGTACAAATAAGTCCTACATATAGCTTTAACACATTCAGAGACAATATTTTGAAGGCATAAAGCGTTTTTAAAAAAACTGGTGTTTGAGGGATAAAGTATTGGTGAATGTAGAAACATGCCTTCCTATAGCGGAGCTTGTTTAAAAAATATATCAGGGTGCTTTGGGAAGACCTCAAAGCACAGCTACAATGTGCAGTAGAACGTTACTGTTGCTCGCGCACCTTAAAGCAGACCTTACATCAGATTGTATGCAGAGTAATGTGTAAGTTTACACTCCCAGGTATTTATTACCTCTTACAGAAACCTTGGTACTCACCCGGACATCCGCTTTTCTCTTCAGTGGGTTGGCACCATCTTTTTTTGAGCAGGGTCACCTGATACTTTCTAGCCTGAGACGCCGGCTCAGAGGTGACATAGTCTTGTAAATCCTGGTGCCTGGGCAGTTCTTGGCTATGTTCATAAGATTTTAACACAGATCAGCCCCTGCTGCAGCCTATCACCTTGTGAGTAGGGATGATGGGTATGTTTGGATCCTAGTCCAAAATAATAATGTTGCTGTATATCATCATGACATATCAGTTTTTTATTTGTGGAGACGCATAAAGTTACTGAAAGGTCCACATTAAAATGGACCTTTCATAACATTTTAAGTCGGGATGAATAAAGCCCTGACATGACACAATATGAAACATTAATCCAGCTTATTAATAAAAAGAAATCCTTGAGCTCTAGGTTGATTTTGTTGTTTTGCTCCCACCTTTCACCACTCAAAAGAATCAAGACGCAGCCGTGGGCGAGTATATGGCTGTGTATTATTTGAACAACAGACAATTTTATGTCTCCTCAATAGTCTACCCAATCCCACACAATGGTACCGCTGCAGAAAATACAATAATAACATTTTCATATCAATCACCTGTTACAGCTGCATGACCATTTTCTTGAGAGGCTCTATGAGAAATGAGTAGAACCTCTGTGCCAGCTGGGTACATATGAGAACTAAAACTAGAAGATCTCTTCTCCAGTTCTTGCTGCAGAGTCCTAATTGTGTCTGACAAAGACATGTTCTCCACTTTCATCTGAAACACAGTTCAAGAGCTATAGTTCAGTGTTGCATAAGGATTTCTCAAACAAAGACTTCTGCTTAGTAGCATTGCATGCGAATGATAATCCCTTAAAGTGTAGGTTACCCTAAATATTATTGTTTTTGTATGTGTCTTCACATATGTGTATTGTATAAATCATAGTCTCTATAATTTTTATGTAATTCTTCCAGCTAAAGTGCCTTGTTGATCCTGCCAGCCACCCTTCTTCTTTGTTCTAAACTGACCACACACACAACACCGAAGCTGATCTGTGTTAGCATGGTTAGTTTTTATCCTTTGGCTGGCCATCCAGAAATACAGGACACTGTGCACACACACAGCATGTCTGTATTGGGTAGTTTGTTCAGCCACCATGCCCCCTGACCAATCACAGCCTGCCTCTGGCACACACACCCTTCCAATCACAGCCTGCTTCTTGAACATGCCCCCTGCTCAAGTACAGTCTGCATCTTGCCTCAGTCTTAAAGGAGAAGTAAGGCCAAAGCTCTTTTGGCTTTACTTCTCCTGTGATTTACGGGAGTACACTTAGTTCTGCACTCCTGTGACCCGTATTAAGCCAACAGTGGGCTAAAGTTAACTGTCGGCTGACATCACTCCACTGGTCCAGGCTTTGAAAAGATCCTGACTTTCATGTCGGAATCCACCCAGATGCCTGGACCGGCAGCTGGCTCAGCCTCTCAGTGTGCCACTGGGAGACTGAGCCAGCCGCTCCTGCCCCCTGCACAGCCCAGCGCTTCAATGGGCACTGGGAAAGCAGAGCAGAGAGCTGGTGACTGAGAACTGAGCGATCAGCAGTTTTTGATCACTCAGTTCTTGGTCTGGAGGTGACAGAAAACAGATACAGCATCAGACCAATGCTGCATCCCCACCTAGGAGGTATAAAATGTAACTTTCTTTAAATCCCAGAATATAACATATTTGTTATTTTAATTTTTATAAAAATAAATTCATTTACAACCTCTCTAATCTTGTCACCTGGAATAACTTTATAAAAAAAAAAAAAGTTTCTTAAAGCAGCAGTAAACTCTGCTTGGTCACTTGCACCTACAGGTAAGCTTATAAAGGGGTCAATTCACGAAGAGTTTAAAAAAAAATGCGGTAAAATGTGAGTGGTAAATACACTTTGAAAGTGCAATTCACTAAGAATTTAGTGTGAAATACCCGAATGCTGTGTTTGTTCGATTTAGCGGTAATAAGCGCATTATTTAATGCGATTATTTATTGCATTGAGCAGGTTGCTAAGAATCGGGCAAGGAAGCCGGCCTCTGCACTCTTAACAATTGATGACTCAGCTGGGTGTAAAATAAAACATGCCGGCAATTAAAAATGATGAAAAAAAAAAAACAGCGTGGGGTCCCCCCCCCTAATGCACAACACCAAATTCTTTTTAAAAACCAGCGTGGGGTCCCCCTAGAATCCATACCAATCCCTTATCCAAGCATTCAGCAGCCCAACAGGTCAGGAAAGGATGGGGGGGGGCAAGAGAGCTATCAGATTCCGACAAGCCCCTCGTCCGCAGACCCCCACAACCACAGCCCAGGATTGTGGAGAAGAGGCCCTTGTTCCCATCAACATGGAGACAAGGAGTTTTGGGGTGGGGGGTCAGAGCCCCCCTACCCCAAACAACTCCCGATGTTGAGGCATGGGACCTAGTATGGTTTAGAAAGGGGGGTGCTCGCTTGCCCCCCCCCTTTCCTGACCTGCCAGGCTGCATGCTTGGATAGGGGTCTGCAATGGATTTTGGAGGGGACCCAATGCTATTTGTTTTTAAATTTTGGCATGGGGTTCCCCTTCAAATCTGTACCAGACCCTAAGGACCTGGTATGCATTAGGGGGGGGGGGGGCATCCCATGCTGTTTTTTTTTTATCATAAATTTAAATTTTTCTTTTACATTCCTTTTTTTATATTCATGGTGAGTCATCCATTGTTAAGGATGCGGTGGCCGGCTTCCCAGCCCATTCCTTAGCAACCAGCTATTGGGGTGGGACCCCCACACTTTTTTATGACAAATACCGCATGTGATACCACAAGCAAAACCCTGGTGATAAAAAATACTTTTTTTTACACTCTATTCCGTTTGCGAATTGGACTTAAGAGCTTACCGCATGGTTTTTAAACAGTATTCACCGACACGTTTTAAATTTTGTGGTAAATAAAGCACAATTAATTTTAGTTTTTGTAAATTGGACTTAATTTACCGCATGTGGTAATTGTTAAGTGAATTGACCCCAATAAAGCTTACTTGTAGGAACAATGAATATCTCCTTAAAGCGGAGTTCCACCCATTTTTAATAGGTTGGAATACATAGCTGTATGTAATCCCCTTTAACCACTTTACTACCAGTCACGTAACCTCTACGTCATCAGACTTTGCGGGGTTATACCGGGATGATGCCTCTAGCTAGAGGCATCATCCCGGTACCGTTGTTTGAAGCCGACGGTCGGCTTTCCGTCGGTAACGATCGATGCGGCTCGGGAGCCGCTCGATCGTTACCCGGGGGGGCGGGAGGGGACGTCCCCCCCCTCCCGCCGCCTTCCGCGGCTTTGCTCGGGGCTACCGTCCCACCGGGAGCCCCGAGCACCCAGCCAGCACGTCCGCCGGCTGGATGGAGTCCCGATGAATGCCGGAAACGGCATCGATCGGGTCTCCGATGACGTAACCCGGAGGCGGCGTCCATGACGTCACGTCCGGGTTACTGTGCTGCAAAAGGCGGCAGATTTGAAAAACGGCTGTATGCAAAAATGCCGTTTTCGGCGTTTTGCATACAGGGAAGTGTAGTGGAGGGGTCTAGGGTCTTTTAGACCCTCGATCCCTCCATAAAGAGTACCTGTCACGACATATTGCTGTCACCAGGGATGTTTACATTGCTTGTGACAGCAATAAAAGTGATCAGATTTTTTTTTTTTTAAAAACCTGTAATAAAGTTTAAAAAAAAAGAAAAAATAAATAGGAAAAAAAAAAAAAAAAAATTTAGCCGTCCCCGTCACCGTTAGCTCGCGCACAAAAAAAAACGTATACGCAAGTCGAGCCGCAAATGAAATCGCTGTTCAAACCACACATGTGAGGTATCGCCGCGATCGCCAGAGCGTGGGCAATAATTAAAAAAAAAGAGCTACACTCTAACTCTAAACTGGTAACCGTTAAATAAATTTAAAGCGTCGCAGATTGAGATCTCTATTGACCGTAGTTTGTCGCCATCCCACGGGGGGGCGCAATTTTAAACCGTAACATGTTTGGTATCTATTTACTCGGCGTGACATCATCTTTCACAATATACAAAAAAAATGGGCTAACTTTACTGTTTAGTATTTTTTAAATGCAGTGAAATGTGATTTTTCAAATTTTTTCCAAAAAAATGGCGTTTTAAAGACCGCTGCGCAAATACCGCGTGACAAAAAATTTTGCAATGACCGACATTTTATTCTCCAGAGTCTTTGCTAAAAAAATATATATAATGTTTGGGGGTTCTAAGTAGTTTTCTAGGAAAAAATACTGGTTTTAACTTGTGAACAAAAAGTGTCCGAAATAGGGCTGGGGCTAAAGTGGTTAAAACGGCTTTTACCAATGGAAACTTTTTTTTTTTTTTTTTTTGCTAGTAAATACCTTAATTTCGGCTTTATTCCTCCTCTCCTCACTTCCTGGTCCGATCGGCGATGACGTCATTCGGCGATCCGCAGTGTCTGCTGGGATGTATTCTATTCCAGAAATCTCGCAGTAGCTGTATCTGTACTGAGCCGTGCCAGCCCCGCCTCCGCCCTGCCTCCGCCCCACCTCCTCTCATTGAGTTGCATTGTATGAATGTATTAAGGCCGTTCTCTGCCCCGCCTCCGCCCCGCCTCCTCTCATTGAGTTGTATTGCAATACAACTCAATGAGAGGAGGCGGGGCGGAGGCGGGGCAGAGAACAGCCTTAATACATTCATACAATGCAACTCAATGAGAGGAGGCGGGGCGGAGGCGGGGCAGAGAACAGCCTTAATACATTCATACAATGCAACTCAATGAGAGGAGGCGGGGCGGAGGCGGGGCGGAGGCGGGGCAGGCACGGCTCAGTACAGATACAGCTACTGCGAGATTTCTGGAATAGAATACATCCCAGCAGACACTGCGGATCGCCGAATGACGTCATCGCCGATCGGACCAGGAAGTGAGGAGAGGAGGAATAAAGCCGAAATTAAGGTATTTACTAGCAAAAAAAAAAAAGTTTCCATTGGTAAAAGCCATTTTAAAGGGGATTACATAGATCTAAAGTTCCAAAAATGGGTGGAACTCCACTTTAACATGCAGGGTTTATGAGATATTCACAAGTTCTGTAGCAAGTAATGTCACTGGCAGATGCGCACTGTGCTCTGGTTTGAGGGCACACTGAATGTGCCCTCAGTCCAGAGCGCTGTGACGCAGCCGTGACTTCCGTGTGCGTGTAAAGGAGGGACATCATCACTGCATGGCCATTCAAATTGCCAGAGCCTGTGAACTTGGGAGGAAGCCAGGTGAGGATGGAAGCCCTGGCAGCTGTTAAAACACGATCCATTTTACAGGTAAGTCTGTCATAATGCGCTAGTATGCTGTAAAACTAGCACATTATGCCATTAAAAGGCAAGGGAGCTGGTACTTTTTTTGTTTTTTTAAGACTTCACTACAACTTTTAAGAGTTTTGAACCTACTTTGAGCTTCTTCTAGATGCAGGTGACTTTTTGTTGGAATGGAGTGCTTGTCTCTTTTTTTCTCACATAATGTACACATGTAACACATGATACGTTCTAACACCGCTATGGTGCTTACTGAGCAGACTATCAATTCTACTTTGATTGCTACTGTGATTGTAGAAACAGGGATCACCAACTTTAGTGATATTACTTTTTTAGATACCTGTTGTAATTGAAATAGAATGAACATATAGTAATTGACACATACTGTACCTTCTCAGTATAAGTCCTGAGTTTCTCAGTCTCTTGTAAACAGCATTCCTGCAAAAAAAACCCACAAACTATAACCAGATTATGTGGGGACACATGGGACATCGGTGGAAAGGGCGGAAGTGACAATGTACCACCTAGGACTATAGTTGAAAGATTATATATAGTCACAAGTTTTGAGATCCTTTAAGTGGTATTAAATCCAAAAACAAAAATGTATTGTATTACCGCTTACCAACTCAAGTTGGCTGCATTATTTTTCTTTTTTTTGGGCTTTTTTTCCTTTATTTTCACCTGGTGATCCAGCCAGTAAGTCTGTTATTATTTTTACTTTCTTTAACAGACCTAGCTGTCCAGCTAAAGTGGCAGTTACAAAGTTGAGACAAATAATTTACCACTGACAGGGATGCTTACAACGGTTAGCTTTTATTCGTTTATGTAAAAGCTTCATCCCAAATGAAAAACAAAACTGTTGCTGTAACTGCTTAAAAAATGCTAGCTGGTGTTCAACTTTAATTTGTTAGTCAAATCCATCAAATCTGCTAGTGTATATAACGCTACTTTCTCCCCAATTTCACAATGCTGCTTTCCAAAGGTGTGTCCTTTGCTCCTCCAACAGAGTGGAGATAATCTAAAGCTGGCTACACATTATACAATTTTCTTGTACAATTTTAATTTAGATTTACCAAAACCATATAATACGAGGTCAAACCTAAACACCTTCAATTTGTATGCAATCAGGCACGCCCTTGCACTACATAGTTGAAGGTAAATCTAAAGGAAATGAAACAAGAAAATTGTATAACGTGTAGCTAGCTTTAGACAGGAAGTATGTTATTCGCCAAATCACCAGGTGAATATAGGGAAAAAAAGAAAACGAATGTAGCCACCACTGTGACCAGACAATAAATAGGGGGTGCCGCTCAAGGCTCCAGCTGGGTCCTCTCCTGTAGTACACCGCCTGGGAGTGCTGGCAAGGACAGAGCTCATCGCAGCTCCAATGATACAACAGACAAAAAAATGCTTATGCGCTGCACATCACCACAAGACCCTGTGGATATGTGAAATGACAGCCTCAGCCCGGACTCCAGCCAAGCCATGCCCCTAATGTGTTTCACTTTGCCCCTGTAGCGCAACCATGATTAAGCTCCAGGCGTGGAGTAAAACACGTTGGGGATGTGGCTTGGCAGGAACCCGGGCTGAGGTTGTCATTTCACATATCCACAAGGTCTTGCAGTGATGTGCGTCGTAAAGGACCTTCTTTGTATAATGATCGTTTAGGCTGCATTCACATGTCAGCGTTTGGATCGCGGGCAGAACCGCCGCGGTTCCGCCCGCAATCCGGAGATTATTGCAAATCGCGGGACGCCCGTGCGTTGCCCGTTGATTTGCAATAGCCCCCCAAACGCTGAGCGATGTTGCCGCGATTTCCTCCTGCCGAATCACGGCAACATCGCGCAAACAAAATCGCGGGACGCAATACGCTCCAAAGAAGCTCTTGTACTTCTTTGGAGCGTATTGCGTCCCGCGATTTTGTTTGCGCGATGTTGCCGCGATTCGGCAGGCGGAAATCGCGGCAACATCACTCAGCGTTTGGGGGTCTATTGCAAATCAACGGGCAACGCACGGGCGTCCCGCGATTTGCAATAATCTCCGGATCGCGGGCGGAACCGCGGCGGTTCTGCCCGTGATCCATACGCTAGATGTGAACGGAGCCTTAAGGATTGGTAAGCTGCAATATATAAAAGTTTAGTTTTTGGGTTTAATACCACTTTAGAGCCTAAAGATACAGGTAATTGTATTATTTAACATAGATAAAATAATGATAGGATTTTCTCTTACACACCTTTTCCTTGGCCAGCTCAGCTACAACAAGACGTTTCTGCTTCATCTTCTCCAGTTCAACATTCGCAATATCCAGCTGCGATAGAAGCTCTGCCTGTGAGGCAATAACAGTTAAGGGTTTACTATGCTGTAGGAATAGAAATGTAAGTCAAGTCTTAAAATAGAAGTTATAGGACCCTAGCTTTTTGGAACACTTTTGGGGGCGTTTGAAGAAACAGTAGGGACTTGTGACACTGCTTTTTTTTACCTTGTTATTTTTACCTATTTTTACCTATGTTTATGTCTTTACCTATACAGTTATAACAGATTTACTATATGTGTTCAACTCTGCATAGTGTAGGGAAGTTTTAAACCTTTTAACAAGTTGTTATTGCTGTCTGTGTCTCCGTTTCGGAGATTCACCCACCATATGCTCCTGATGACTATTGTCACCATGACAGAAGGTAAGGTGAAAACAAGAGATGGGGGGAAATCTTCCAGTGGTGACAAATGTTCTCGTTTAGAATTGGTATTCCCTTCTTTTGGAGAGATTTCTCCTTACTTCTGGTTGTGACTACAAAACAGGCAGAAAAAGGCAATCTCTCCAGCAGGACATGGGCTGGAAAAAAATAATTATTATTATTGATTGGGGTTTTAAGGCTGGCCATACACTATACAATTTTCTTATTCAATTTCCTTTAGATTTACCTTAAACTATGTAGTGCAAGGGCCTGCCTGACTGCATACAAATTGAAAGTGTTTAGGTTTGACCCTATATTACATGGTTTTGGTAAATCTAAAGGAAAGTTGAACAAGAAAATTGTATAGTGTATGGCCAGCCTAACTCTCATGTGCTCTATCAAAACATGTTATACATACACTTCAAAGCGCAACTCCAGGAATTTAGGCAGTGTTCTGGCTTACAATATGTTAAGCCAAATGATCTGTATGCTACCTTTTGAACTTATCTCTTTTATTTAAAATGTACAGTTTTACTGAGCGCAGGAGTACATACATCACAATGCTTTGGGCACTCTGACAGAAGCAACGCTGCTCTTTTTGGCCCATCCCACAACTGTCCTTGTAAATAAAATATATAAATATGAGGTGGCATACACCTCAATGGACATTTTAAAAAGTTAGTAAACTCCTGGAGTTTAGCTTTAAATTGGTTCACATTAGCCCAACAAAATGTTTTTAAGCCATAGTTTGATCTTACTACCAGAACTTCCGTGGTGTAGTTCAAAATGTTGCATTGTTTTTATTTAATATACACTGCTCAAAAAAATTAAAGAAACACTTTGAAAACACATCAGATCTAAATGGGGAAAAATCTCATGCTGGATATCTATACTGATATGGACTGGGTAATGTGCTAGGAACAAAAGGATGCCACATTGTTTGATGGAAATGAAAAGTATCAACCTACATATAGCTGAATTCAAAGACAGGCCAAAAATCAAAGTGAAAAAATGATGCAGCATCATTTTGCAGATATTTAATTGCAGCAAATCAAAATTGTACTCAGTATTTTGTTTGGCCCCCACGTGCTTGTATAAATGTCTGGGCATGCTCCTAATGAGACGAAGGATGGTTTCCTGGGGTATTCCCTCCCAGATCTGGACCAGCGCATCACTGAGCTCCTGAACAGACTGAGGTGAAACCTGGCGGCATCGGATGGACCTAAAAAAAAAACAACCCAGAGGTGTTCTATTGGATCTAGGTCAGGTGAGCGTGGGGGCCATTCACTGGTATCAATTCCTTCATCCTCTAGGAACTGGCTGCATACTCTCACCACATGAGGCCGATCATTGCTGTGCACCAGGAGGAACCCAGGACCCACTGCACCAGCGTAGGATCTGACCATGGGTACAAGAATTTTATCCTGATACCTAATGGCACCCTGACTTCCATTGTCTAGCCTGTAGAGCTCTGTGCGTTCCTCCATGGATATGCCTCCCCAGACCATCCCTGACCCACCACCAAACAGGTCATGCTGAACGATGTTACAGGCAGCATAACATACTCTACGGCTTCTCCAGACCCTTTTACGTCTGTCACATGTGCTAAGGGTGAACCTGCTCTCATCTGTGAAAAGCTCAGGGCGCCAGTGGCGGACTTGCCAATTCTGATGTGTAATGGCAAATGCCAATTGAGCTCTATGGTGCCAGGCAGTGAGCACAGGGCCCACTAGGGGACGTCAGGGCACCCTCATGAAGTCAGTTTCTGATTGTTTGATCAGAGACATTTACACCAGTGCCCTGCTGAAAGTCATTTTGTAGGGCTCTGTGAGTGCTCATCCTGTTCCTCCATGCACAAAGGAATATATACCAGTCCTGCTGATGGGTTAAGGACCTTTTACGACCCTGTCCAGCTCTCCTAGAGTAACTGCCTATCTCCTGGAATCTCCTCAATGCCCTTGAGACTGTGCTGGGAGACACAGCCAACCTTCTGGCAATGGCACGCATTGATGTGCCATTCTGGAGGAGTTGGACTGCCTGTGCAACCTCTATAGGGTCCAGGTATTGCCTCATGCTACCATTAGTGACAATGACCAGTGGTGGCCCGTGCATAGGGGGCGCCAGGGCGCCGCCCCCCTACCCCTAAAAAAAAGAAAAAAAAACAAAAACAAAAAAAAAACAAAAAAAAACAAAACGAACAAATAAAGTTGTACAAAAAAAAAATTGGGTTCGCCGGCCTCGCCTGAAGGAACTGGTGGCTAGGGGGGGGGGGGGTGGGGTTATGTCCCAGAAGAGGTGCCGATTGGCTGCCTTCTGGGGGGTAGGGGGGTATCCTGGGCGCAAGTCTTTGCGATTGGACACCCCCACTTTCTGATATCCTGGCTGTGATTGGTCCAGTCTACAGCCTGGACCAATCATCATCCAGGATATCGCTGACTTCGCAATGGGGGCGGTGCCGGTGCGTGCGTCAGTCACTCACCGTCACCGCCGCTCAGAGAAAAGGAGAGGCCGCCCGCCGGTTCCCGCCGCCGAGACGAGGGAGAAGGACCCGCCGCAGAAGAGGAGGAAGAAGCTGAGCCGCGCCGCCGCCAGGTAAGTTTGAAGGGAGCACGCACGCTGGTCTCTGCATCGATTGGGGTACAATTCTGGCACTCTGCAATCATTGGGGGACAATGCTGGCACTCTGCAATCATTGGGGGACAATGCTGGCGCTCTGCAATCATTGGGGGACAATGCTGGCACTCTGCAAACATTGGGGGACAATGCTGGCACTCTGCAAACATTGGGGGACAATGCTGGCACTCTGCAATCATTGGGGGACAAAGCTGGCGCTCTGCAATCATTGGGGGACAATGCTGGCACTCTGCAATCATTGGGGGACAATGCTGGCGCTCTGAAATCATTGGGGGACAATGCTGGCGCTCTGCAATCATTGGGGGACAAAGCTGTGGCGCTCTGCAATCATTGGGGGGCAATGCTGTGGCGCTCTGCAATAATTGGGGGACAATGCTGTGGCGCTCTGCAATAATTGGGGGACAATGCTGTGGCGCTCTGCAATCATTGGGGGACAATGCTGTGGCCACTCTGCAATCATTGGGGTACAATGCTGTGGCACTCTGCAATCATTGGGGGACAATGCTGTGGCGCTCTGCAATCATTGGGGGACAATGCTGTGGGCACTCTGCAATCATTGGGGTACAATACTGTGGCACTCTGCAATCATTGGGGTACAATGCTGTGGGCACTCTGCAATCATTGGGGGACAATGCTGTGGCGCTCTGCAATCATTGGGGGACAATGCTGTGGGCACTCTGCAATCATTGGGGGACAATGCTGTGGCGCTCTGCAATCATTGGGGTACAATGCTGTGGGCACTCTGCAATCATTGGGGGACAATGCTGTGGCGCTCTGCAATCATTGGGGGACAATGCTGTGGCGCTCTGCAATCATTGGGGGACAATGCTGTGGCGCTCTGCAATCATTGGGGGACAATGCTGTGGCGCTCTGCAATTATTGGGGGACAATGCTGTGGCGCTCTGCAATCATTGGGGTACAATGCTGTGGCGCTCTGCAATCATTGGGGACAATGCTGTGGCGCTCTGCAGTGATTGGGGACAATGCTGTGGCGCTCTGCAGTGATTGGGGACAATGCTGTGGTGCTCTGCAGTGATTGGGGACAATGCTGTGGCGCTCTGCATTAAAAGGGGCTCGCACGCTGAACTCTGCATTGATGGGGGCACGGAACAGTTGCATTGAAGGGGGCACGCACGCTGAACTCTGCACAGTGTTTATTGCATTGAAGGGGGCACAGCACAGTTGCATTGAAGGGGGCATGCACGCTGAACTCTGCATTGTGGGGGCACAGCACAGTGTTCATTACATTGAAGGGGGCACAGCACAGTTGCATTGAAGGGGGCATGCACGCTGAACTCTGCATTGTTGGGGCACAGCACAGAGTTCATTGCATTGAAGGGGGCACAGTGTTTATTGCATTGAAGGGGGCACAGCACAGTGTTTATTGCATTGAAGGGGGCACAGCACAGTGTTCATTGCATTGTGGGGGCACAGCACAGTGTTCATTGCATTGAAGGGGGCACAGCACAGTGTTTATTGCATTTAAAGGGGCATAGCACAGTGTTTATTGCATTGAAGGGGGCATAGCACAGTGTTCATTGCATTGAAGGGGGCACAGCACAGTGTTTATTGCATTGAAGGGGGCACAGCACAGTGTTTATTGCATTGAAGGGGGCACAGCACAGTGTTTATTGCATTGAAGGGGGCACAGCACAGTGTTTATTGCATTGAAGGGGGCATGCACGCTGAACTCTGCATTGTTGGGGCATAGCACAGTGTTCATTGCATTGAAGGGGGCATAGCACAGTGTTCATTGCATTGAAGGGGGCACAGCACAGTGTTTATTGCATTGAAGGGGGCACAGCACATTGTTCATTGCATTGAAGGGGGCACAGCACAGTTGCATTGAAGGGGGCATGCACGCTGAACTCTGCATTGTGGGGGCACAGCACAGTGTTTATTGCATTGAAGGGGGCATAGCACAGTGTTCATTGCATTGAAGGGGGCACAGCACAATGTTCATTGCATTGAAGGGGGCACGCACGCTGAACTCTGCATTGAAGGGGGCATGTACACTGGTCTCTGCATTGAAAGGGGGCATGTACGCTGGTCACTGCATTGAAAGGGGGCATATACCATCTCCTGTACCATGACCTGTGACATGCCTATACCATATCTGTGCCATGCCTATACCATCACCTGTGCCATGCCTGTACCATCACCTATGCCATGCCTATACCATCACCTGTGCTATGCCTGTACCATGACTTCAAAGTCACGCAATTTTTTACTGCGTTTTTTGACGTGAAGCAATACCTACTACATTTTTCTTTTTGCGCCCCCCCAAAAATTTTGAGCACCAGCCGCCACTGACACTGACCCAATTCAAATGGAAAACTAGTAGAAAAACAGTCAGTAAAGATGATCAGGGAAAAAAATTAATTTGCCTCCACCTAAAAAAAACATTCCTTTGGAGATTTTCTCATTGTTGCTCATCCAGTGCACCTGTTTTTAATTTCATTAATACCAAAGCAGCTGAATATGATTAAAAACCCCCTCTGCTACTTAATTGACCAGATCAATATCCCAGGAGTTTAATTGACTTAACGCTATACTCTGATTAAAAAGTGTTCCTTTAATTTTTTGAGCAGTGTATATATTGCATCTGCTTTGGGTTTAGTCAAATATTCAAACTTCCTCAATAGTAAAAATCTCTCCTTTTATCATCTGTTGAAGCGTTTCAAACAGAATTTCTGAATCTAGAAAAGTAATCCAACAGAGATAAAAGAAATTGCTTTCTGATGTGTATTTTTTGAGGAGCGAGTAAAGATAATACATATGCCTTGATAGCGATAAGACACATATACAACCTTGATAACACAATATAAGGTCATCTTGCTAATTCTCGTCTCTATCTACATAACCAATGTTGGGAAGTTACAGTGCATTATCTGTAGATAAAACAGCTCTCAGAGAAGATCATACAGCACAAATTACTTTTAAGGAATACAAAAAATGGTTTATATAACAAAAGAGCTGAACAACTTTAAATACAAATATGTAATAATTTAAAGAGTTGATCAGAACTATGTAAATTTGCACATAGCCACCATGTGACAAGAGAAAACTCAGTAAAAGAGCACTCTACCATGTCCAAAACCTTTTTGATGATTGATTTACTAAGGCTGGGGATACACAGTTTGAATCTCTAGCTACTTACAGTTTTAACAGGAATCCTGTACAAAAATAGGATGGAGATGGTCATCAGATTTTTCTCCACTATAGCCACTACCTCTAAAGACAAGAAAGCTGCATTTATTTAAAATTTTTTGTTGTGGGATTTAGCTATCTTTTAAGCATGGGCTGCATTTTAGTCCTATAGTACAGCTACCTACAATGACTTGTTGACAGGTAATCTAAAATTGTTCTTCTAGCACTAGCCCACAGGGGTAGTTTCTTACTTGTCCAAAATAATCCAAATCCAACAGTGGGAGATTCTTTTTTTTTTTCTTATATTTCCTATACATAGGATTGGACCTCTAAAAATAAACATAAATCAACTAAACTAAGAGAGAAGAATCTTTGTTATATCGCATGCTTAATGGCTGCATATTTTAAAAAGCTGTCTTTCTGACGGTATTTACCATTAGAAATTGTGCGATTAAAATATCAAAGGTTTGTTGAGATGCTTAAAAATTACTTGAAAATGTCCAGATAAAAAATGTTGACCATTATGTTATATATATATCCCTAAATTTTATAGCAGCACTGATCAAGCTCTGTAAATTGGAAGTCAGTGTGTTGGCCTTTTGTCCGGGGGGGTTTTGTCAAATGCTCAAATGCTCTTTTCATCTATTATATCAGTCCAATGTTGGTACCAACATGTGTTATTAGTGAAACTAAGCTTGGCTAACAGAGAGAGCAACTATGAGGACACTGTGTGCTCTATACTTCTACTGGACTTTAATGGCATCTCGGTCAACACTATCCAGCTTCCAATCATATATATATCCTTTCAGGATATATATATATATATGTATATATATATATATATATATATATATATATATATATATATATATAGTCAGGTCCATAAATATTGGGACATCGACACAATTCTAATCTTTTTGGCTCTATACACCACCACAACCACAATGGATTTGAAATGAAACAAACAAGATGTGCTTTAACTTCAGACTTTCAGCTTTAATTTGAGGGTATTTACATCCAAATCAGGTGAACAGTGGAGGAATTACAACAGTTTCTATATGTGCCTCCCACTTTTTAAGGGACCAAAAGTAATGGGATAGATTAACAATCATAAATGAAACTTTCACTTTTTAATACTTGGTTGCAAATCCTTTGCAGTCAATTACAGCCTGAAGTCTGGAACGCAGAGACATCACCAGATGCTGGGTTTCATCCCTGGTGATGCTCTGCCAGGCCTCTACTGCAACTGTCTTCAGTTCCTGCTTGTTCTTGGGGCATTTCCCCTTCAGTTTTGTCTTCAGCAAGTGAAATGCATGCTCAATCGGATTCAGGTCAGGTGATTGACTTGGCCATTGCATAACATTCCACTTCTTTCCCTTAAAAAACTCTTTAGTTGCTTTTGCAGTATGCTTCGGGTCATTGTCCATCTGCACTGTGAAGCGCCGTCCAATGAGTTCTGAAGCATTTGGCTGAATATGAGCAAATAATATTGCCCAAAACACTTCAGAATTCATCCTGCTGCTTTTGTCAGCAGTCACATCATCAATAAATACAAGAGAACCAGTTCCATTGGCAGCCATACATGCCCACGCCATGACACTACCACCACCATGCTTCACTGATGAGGTGGTATGCTTTGGATCATGAGCAGTTCCTTTCCTTCTCCATACTCTTCTCTTCCCATCACTCTGGTTGATCTTGGTCTCATCTGTCCATAGTATGTTGTTCCAGAACTGTGAAGGCTTTTTTAGATGTTGTTTGGCAAACTCTAATCTGGCCTTCCTGTTTTTGAGGCTCACCAATGGTTTAAATCTTGTGGTGAACCCTCTGTATTCACTCTGGTGAAGTCTTCTCTTGATTGTTGACTTTGACACACATACACCTACCTCCTGGAGAGTGTTCTTGATCTGGCCAACTGTTGTGAAGGGTGTTTCTTCACCAGGGAAAGAATTCTTCGGTCATCCACCACAGTTGTTTTCCATGCTCTTCCGGGTCTTTTGGTGTTGCTGAGCTCACCGGTGCGTTCTTTCTTTTTAAGGATGTTCCAAATAGTTGATTTGGCCACACCTAATGTTTTTGCTATCTCTCTGATGGGTTTGTTTTGTTTTTTCAGCCTAATGATGGCTTGCTTCACTGATAGGGAGAGCTCTTTAGATCTCATATTGAGAGTTGACAGCAACAGATTCCAAATGCAAATAGCACACTTGAAATTAACTCTGGACCTTTTATCTGCCCCTTGTAAATGGGATAGTGAGGGAATAACACACACCTGCTCATGGAACAGCTGAGCAACCAATTGTCCTATTACTTTTGGTCCCTTAAAAAGTGGGAGGCACACATACAAACTGTTGTAATTCCTACACCTTTCACCTGATTTGGATGTAAATACCCTCAAATTAAAGCTGAAAGTCTGCAGTTAAAGCAAATCTTGTTTGTTTCATTTCAAATCCGTTATAGAGCCAAAAAGATTAGAATTGTGTCGATGTCCCAATATTTATGGACCTGACTGTATATACACAGTATCTCAGTACACCCCTCACATTTTTGTAAATATTTTATTATATCTTTTCATGTGACAACACTGAACAAATGACACTTTGCTACAATGTAAAGTAGTGAATGTACAGCTTGTATAACAGTGTAAATTTGCTGTCCCCTCAAAATAACTCAACACACAGCCATTAATGTCTAAACCGCTGACAACAAAAGTGAGTACACCCCTAGTTGAAAATGTCCAAATTGAGCCCAATTAGCCATTTTCCCTCCCCGGTGTCATGTGACTTGTTAGTGTTACAAGGTCTCAGGTGTGTAAAATTTGGTGTTATCGCTCTTACTCTCTCATACTGGTCGCTGGAAGTTCAGCATGGCACCTCATGGTAAAGAACTCTCTGGGGATCTGAAAAAAAGAATTGTTGCTCTACATAAAGATGGCCTGGGCTATAAGAAGATTGCCAAGACCCTGAAACCAAGCTGCAACAGTAGTGGCCAAGACCATACAGTGGTTTAACAGGACAGATTCCACTCAGAACAGGCCTTGCCATGGTCGACCAAAGAAGTTGAGTGCACATGCTCAGCGTCACATCTAGAGGTTGTCTTTGGGAAATCCACATATGAGTGCTGCCAGCATTGCTGCAGAGGTTGGAGGGGTGGGGGGTCAGCCTGTCAGTGCTCAGACCATACACTAAACTGCACTAAACTGGTGCAGAGACCGATGCATGGGACAGCTGAATGAGAGCAGCCGCGGCACGGGAGATGACGTCAATCGGTCGCGCCAGCAAGAACCAGGAAGAAAAGCCGAGAACAGCCTGCGACTCCTACAGTGAGCTTGCCAACGGTCCTGTCACCATGATGACATGTTTCGCGCTCCGCGCTTTGTCAAAGTCAGGAGTCGCAGGCTGTTCTCAACTTTTCTTCCTGGTTCTTGCTGGCGTGGCCGAGTGACGTCATCTCCCGCACCATCGCTGCTCTCATTCAGCTGTCCCCTGCATCGGTCTCTGCACCAACTTTTTCCTTGGAGCACTGTTACATCAACTGTCTACCCATCCAAGTGATAGTACGGACGCCTGCTTGCCATGTCGTCTGGCCAGAGACCCAGCGAGTAGTACATCAGCAGTGGGGCAAGTACATGGGCTCAGACTATTTTATCTCCTATTGGTTACTGGTTTTTATTTAAAAAAAACTGTTCGATTTGGGTCTTCCATTTGGAGTGGAGCTTTATTTAAGTCTTCTCTATGGTTTACAACCATGCAATCTGCTCTTACTTCATTGTGACTGGTCATTTTGATTCAGCCATAACCAGAAGCGCTCCCTTATTTCCAGCCTTCATACTGACCAGACTCTGACCCCAGGAGTCCCTGAAGGAGCAGCTGAGGTTTTCATACAGGCCTCCCTATTTACTGGTTTTATTGGGTGCCTTGTCTCTCTTTGCCGGCTGTTCTGAGTGTAACCTGTTCTGTTAAACTGCTGTATGGTCTTGGCCACCGTGCTGCAGCCCAGTTTCAGGGTCTTGGCAATCTTCTTATATTCTAGGCCATCCTCATAGAGTTCTTTGCAATATTGAACTTCCAGCAACCAGTATGAGAAAGTGAGAGCGATAACACCAAATTTAACATACCTGCTCCCCATTCACACCTGAGACCTTGTAACACTAACGAGTTACATGACACCGGGGAGGGAAAATGGCTAATTGGGCCCAATTTGGACATTTTCACTTAGGGGTGTACTGACTTTTGTTGCCAGCGGTTTAGACATTAATGGCTGTGTGTTGAATTATTTTGAGGGGACAGCAAATTTACCCTGTTATACAAGCTGTATACTCACTACTTTACTTTGTAGCAAAGTGTAATTTCTTCAGTGTTGTCACATGAAAAGGTATAATAAAATATTTACCAAAATGTGAGGGGTGTACTTAAGTTTGTGAGATACTGTATATATATATGTAGCATGCCACTGCTACTATAGAGTGCAGAGAGTTACTGTGCTGTTGTATGTCCTTGTTGATCCTGATCATTGCTGGTTTTATTTTTTGTCTGATTTATGCTTTTGTGGTGCAATTGTCAAAGTTGAGCTGCTACAATTCGGTGCTCATAGTGATTACATTACAGAGAGAAAGAGGGGTTCTTCCACTGACTAATCCATTTATGCATGGCTATTTATCCTTAACTTGTCACAATCTAGTTATTTGCAGCAACCCCTTTTACTCAACCAGGTGTGTTTTTAGAGGGGACTAGGCTGTGGCAGAACAGAGAACCTAATATACCAAGAGGCTCCTCTGGTAAGCACTGCACAGGTAATGATATTTTCCTACAAACAACAGACTACAACTGGAGAGAAAAAACAAAACAAAAACAGCATCAATAAACGCGCCCATAGTAAACTGCCAGAGTCCATCTTTCATTTCCACAGGGAATTAAAGAGGATTGGTTACTATGGGAGATTCCCTTATGTCCACATTTTTCTCTTCTTTGCAGCCAGCACAATCTAAAATGACTGATAATGTACAGCAATAAGCTGCCATTAGATAGACTGCAAAAGGTAATACAAGCCAAGTTCTAAAAAGCAATGCTAATTTTAAATATCTACCTATGATTGTATTTTCCTATGTCACCATTACTTAAGTCGACTTCTGTTTTAGCAGTACCTATTTAAGTCCCATACAATATAGTGAGGAGTACTCCAGAATTGTAAAAGCGACAGTAGCCTTTTAAAACACTTTTATGTGATTTTTTACCTTTTCTTTCTCCAAACAGGAGACCTTCAGTTCTTCATGCTCTTTCGCCCTCTCAAGCTGCGATTTCAAGTCTTTCATGTCAGAGAACAATTTGCTTTGCTTACTTTTGAACAATTGTTCCTGGTCTCTTTCACCATTTCGTATTGCACTGAGCTGACTATTTAGTTCTTCAATTTCTGCTAACAAGCAATCCTATTGCAGGAAATACAAACAGGGAAGACAAACACATATAGATAAAAGTTGTGTATTAATAAACACAAAGGAAACAGTATCTAGAACATTCCAAAAGAATCACTTTATTGAAAACTGTTAAGGAGAAAATGTTATTTTAATTCACTCCTTGAAATAACTGCAAGACATTTGGAAAATGGTTTCCAGTCCACAATTAGAACCCTAACCACCTCAGTGGCTGTTCCTAAGCATGCACAGCTAGTCATCACTGTGGAAGCTGGTACTGTTTTGCAACTCATGAGGCAGATGATCACTTTCAACAATAAAAGACTCTCCTGCAGTTTCTTGGATCCTTCACACAGAGGCATTGATCTTAATTTTTGCAAACCTGTGTGGCAAGGTACCCTAGTCTGAATTCCCTCTACCGCCTATATATTTACACTTAATACAGAATTTGCTAGATAGTCGGGTAGCTGTAAAATAATCCATAGTTGTGTGGTAAAAGTGGGACTGGGACAGCTCAGAGTGCTGGAAATTTCCTTCATGTGGTCATGTAAGCTCTATATAACAAGTGTAGGTGTTGAAGGGTAGGGCCTCTTCCATTATACTGCTCAGAAAGTGACTACTAATGCTGGTATAAGGCAAAGTTCTTACCTTACATTTAGCACCCCTAACTATCTTTTTGCTAGTCTGGTTTAGAGATTAATGGCTGAAGTCTAGATACTGTTCAGCACCTATGTTAGCAGAAAAGGGAGGAGAAGCTTATTGGAGAGGGCTTTTTTTGGGTAAGTTTGACTACAACCTGCAGTGGAAGAATGGTAAAAAAAATAAAAAAACTTTCAGTATGCAGCTCCCCCCCAACCCCCCTTATACCTATCTGAGCCAAGTCTTGATCCAGTGATGTGCAAAAGAGCAGAGTCTCCCTCGACTCTCTCCCTCCTCATTGGCTCAGACACAATCACAGCAAGTGAGCAGGGTCAAACCATGCTCTATGTGTCTTATGGCTTTATATGGGGGCAATTAGTGTGGGGGGGGGGGGTGGGTAGCCAGGAGTGATGACGGGAGATCCAAGAAGAGGAGGATTCGGGCTGCTCTGTGCAAAATCATTGCAAAGAGCAGGTAAGCATATCATTTATGTTATTTTTCTAAAGAGAAAAACCTGAATGTTCACAATCACTTTAATTTGCAAGCTACTCACAATTTGATTCTGCTTATGTTTATTACTCTTTTCCAGTTTTCTGTATTCTTCCCAGTCGTGATTCTTATTTTTGTTTTTAAAACAATCCAGGAAGAGACGGCCTTCACTAGTCTATAGCAGAAAGAACAAAACCACACAATGAATAAAGACATGAGATGTTTCTCCCCTGCTTTCCTTAGCAGCCTAACACTGGTACCTTAATAAGTGCTGGGTAAATATACATTATATTGTCAAGAGTATAAGGATGTCATCCTTTACACGCACATGAACTTTAATGGCATCCCAGTCTTAGTCCGTAGGGTTCAATATTGAGTTGGCCCACCCTTTGCAGCTATAACAGCTTCAACTCTTCTGTGAAGGCTGTCCACAAGGTTTAAAAGTGTGTCTATGGGGAATATTTGACCATTCTTCCAGAAGCAAATTTGTGAGGTCAGGCTTTGATGTGGGACGAGATTGCCTGGTCGCAGTCTCTGCTCTAATTCATCCCAAAGCTGTTCTGTAGGGTTCTTCCACCCTGAACTCGCTCATCCATGTCTTTACGGACCGTGTTTTGCGCACTGATCCAAATCATTTGGTTGGGGGGGGGGGGGTTATGGTGTAGGGTTGTATTTCAGGAACTGGACTTTGCCCCTTAGTTCCAGTGAAGGGAACTCTTAAGCCATCTGCATTCCAAGACATTTTGCACTATTCCATGCTCCCAACTTTGTTGGAACAGTTTGGGGATGGCACCTTCCTGTTTCAACATGACTGCATACCAATGCACAAAGCAATGTCTATAAAGACATGAAAAATAAAGTGAAAAAGTATGCGCCAAAATATTATAAAATCAGCAGCATGCAAAACAGCGCCAATATACCAATACCAGAGTAGTCAACATATAAAAGATTGCAGCGCTATATAAATCAATCAGATATCATTTTAAGTGATATCACAAATCACAATCAATGTCCAATGAATCAAATATAAGTGAAAAAGTCCAAGTGAAAGAGAAAAGGTTATAATTCCCAGGGTATGATGTAATTTCAGGTGTCACCCATGTTGTCTTTTCTTTACCAAATGATAAAAATGCAAACTCACCGAAAATATATGCTGTCTAAACTATAGGGCAGCAATCACGTGTTGCAATACGAATATGTTGCCTCTCTGTAAATCTCTATTTGAACCAACAAAACCAATGATGCTCCCACACATTTAGAACAAAGAGCATTCAAATCAGTCAAGCAGGATGAATCATAAGGCATGAGAAGAGAGTAATTTCTCATAGTGTAGTAATTTATTAAAAGGCAAAACAATAAAATGAAACCAAAATAAAAACAAAAATAAAACCATGGACTCACATGAGCCAAACGCCAGTAAATGTGCAAGATGCTGGCGATAAAGTACAATAAACAAGGTCCATATAGTACATAGACAAGTGTAAATAATCGCAATACACTTACTGCAAATGCTGTCAAACTATAATTATGATGCCGGCTGGACCTCAGGCATATAACTGAGCTCAACAGCCGTTTTGCGTCACGCACATCATCAGGAGCTTGACGAGCTAAGATATATATGCCTGAGGTCCAGCCTCCATCCTATTTATAGTTTGGCGGCATTTGAATTAAGTGTATTGTGATTATTTACACATGTCTATGTACTATATGGACCTTGTTCATTGCACTTTATCGCCAGTATTTTGCACATTTACTGCCGTTTGGCTCATGTAAGTCCAGGGCCGGCCTTAGGTGTTCAGGCGCCCTGTGCGAGCTAATCCTGTGGCGCCCCCCCCCCCCCGCCTGCCCATCTTCACCCCTCACCCCATACATATATTACATTACATACATGCATACATTGCATTACATACATAACATTACACGCATACATTCATTACATTACATGCATACATTACATTACATACATAACATTACACGCATACATTACATACATGCATACATTACATTACATACATGTATACATTCCATACATACATTACATGCATACATTACATATATACATTACATTACATGATGCATACATTACATACATGCATACATTACATGCATACATTACATTACATACATGTATACATTCCATACATACATTACATGCATACATTACATATATACATTACATTACATGATGCATACATTATATACATACATACATTACATGAAATGCATACATTACATACATATACATTACATACATTACATACATATACATTACATACATGCATTACATACATGTATGTAACTGTGCCATTACCGATGCAATTATGTAGTAAAAATATTATTTTAAAGTATTGTATTATTTTCTTGTATTTTAATTCTTCTTTTTTTTTTCCTTATGTTAAGACAGCCAGGTGACAGTCCCTTATCCTCCCCTTCAATAAAATAGTATTTAGCCTAATTTGTGTGAAAAATAGATAATAAACGACACAGGCAGACGGCAGCAGCAGTGACAATGTGACTTACCTGTTCTGTGGAAGGTGGCTACTGGCGGCTTTGCATTTAAAAATGGCGCCTCCCGAGTCCCGGCGCTTAGACTGCACCTGCGCCGTCTACCCGAGAATACCCGAGCGTGTTCCGAGCATGTTCGGGGACCCGAGCAGCGGCGCCTGCGCAGTGTGCCTTTGGGGAGCGGTCAGCAGCCATTTTTTTCAGGTGCGGGGCAGCCGATCCCGATCCGATGCTCTTAGCTCTTCACCCAGTCCCAGGGCAGGGGGACCGTCACCTGGCAGCGCCTGCTGCTACTGCTCGTTCGGACTCCTGAGTAAGCAGTCTGCGAGCTGTGATGGCCGCACGGCGCCCCTGTTGCCCATGGCGCCCCGTGCGGCCGCACAGCCCGCACACCCCAAAGGCCGGCCCTGTGTAAGTCCCTGGTTTTATTTTTGTTTTTATTTTGGTTTCATTTTATTGTTTTGCCTTTTAATAAATTACTACACTATGAGAAATTACTCTCTTCACATGCCTTATAATTCTTCCGTAAAGACATGGATGAGCAAGTTTGGGATGGAGGAACTTGACTGGCCTGCACAGAGTCACGACCTCAACCTGATAGAACACCTTTGGGATGAATTATAGCGGAGACTGCGAGCCAGGCCTTCTCGTCCACAACAGTGCCAGACCTCACAAATGCTCTTCTGGAAGAATGGTCAAACATTCCCATAGACACACTACTAAATCTTGTAGAAAGCCTTCCCAGAAGAGTTGAAGCTGTTATAGCTGCAAAAGGTGGACCAACTCCGGACTAAGACTGGGATGCCATTAAAATTCATGTGCGTGTAAAGGCAGGCATCCCAAAACTTTTGACTAGATAGATAGATAGATAGATAGATAGATAGATAGATAGATAGATAGATAGATAGATAGATAGATAGATAGATAGATAGATAGATAGATAGATAGATAGATATACAGTATCTCATAAAAATGAGTACACCCCACACATTTTTGTAAATATTTTATTATATATTTTCATGTGACAACACTGAAGAAATGACAATTTGCTACAATGTAAAGTAGTGAGTGTACAGCTTGTATAACTGTGTAAATTTGCTCTCCCCCCAAAATAACTCAACACACACAGCCATTAATCTCTAAACCGCTGGCAACAAAAGTGAATACACCCCTAAGTGAACATATCCAAATTGGGCCCATATAGCCATTTTCCCTCCCCGGTGTCATGTGACTTATTAGTGTTACAAGGTCTCAGGTGTGACTGGGGAGCAGGTGTGTTAAATTTATTACTATTATAATTTATTATAATTTATTATTATTCATACTGGTCACTGGAAGTTCAACATGGCACCTCATGGCAAAGAACTCCCTGAGGATCTGAAAAAAAGAATTGTTGCTCTACATAAAGATGGCCTAGGCTATAAGAAGATTGCCAATAACCTGAAACTGAGCGGCAGCATAGTGGGCAAGACCATACAGCGGTTAAACAGGACAGGTTACACTCAGAACAGGTCTCGCCATGACCAAAGAAGTTAAATGCACGTGCTCAGCATTATATCCAGAGGTTTTCTTTCGTACGTGCATATTGCATCAAATTGGTCTGCATGGCTGTCGTCCCAGAAGGAAGCCTCTTCTAAAGATGATGCAAAAGCAAGCCCGCAGTTTGCTGAAGACAAACAGACTAAGGACATGGATTATTGGAACCATGTCCTGTGGTCTGATGAGACTAAGATAAACTTATTTGGATCAGATGGTGTTAAACACGTGTGGCAGCAACCAGGTGAGGAGTACAGAGACAAGTGTGTCTTGCCTACAATCAAGCATGGTGGTGGGAGTGTCATGGTCCGGCACTGAAGAGCTACTGTTTATTGAGGGAACCATGAATGCCAACATGTACTCTGACTGAAGCAGAGCATGATCCCCCCCATTGGAGACTGGGCCACAGGGCAGTATTCCAACATGATAACAACCCCAAACATACCTCCAAGATGACTACTGCCTTGCTAAAGAAGCTGAGGGTAAAGGTGAGGGACTGGTCAAGCATGTTTTCACACCTAAACCTTATTGAGCATCTGTGGGGCATCCTCAATCAGAAGGTGGAGGAGCGCAGGACTCCAGTGGCAACCTGTGAATTTCTGGTGAACTCCATGCCCAAGAGGGTTAAGGCAGTGCTGGAAAATATTCATGGCCACACAAAATATTGACACTTGGGACCCAATATGGACATTTCCACTTAGGGGTGTACTCATTTTTGTTGCCAGCAGATTAGACATTGATGGCTGAGTGTTGAGTTATTTTGAGGGGACAGCAAATTTACACTGTTATACAAGCTGTACACTCTACTTTACATTGTAGCAAAGTGTCATTTCTTCAGTGCTGTCACATGAAAAGGTATAATAAAATATTTACAAAAATGCGAGGGGTGTACTCACATTTGTGAGATACTGTATATATAGACACATTACCATAATGCACCCCTTGGTCAGTGCCTAAGGTATCAGGATGAGAAGATAACATTTACAATTAGGTTCTACAATTTTTTTCCTCCTCTGTTCATTTCTTAGTACTTGTGGGTAAATTCTGTAGCAGAACTAAAGCACAGGGGTAGTTCAAAGCTTGCTGGGAAGAGTCACAAGACTCAGTGATCGGTTCATTAGTAGTTCTTCATATTCAGCAAGCAGCATGCTTCCTCCAGTACAGCACAATTACTTATTTTAGTTTTACCATGAATAATAATATAGCACAGCTGTCAAAAGAGGGTGGAGCCTATACAAACGTGTACTATTGTTCACATCTGGTGGAATAATCTTAAAATCTGTTCATCTGTGGCTACTTCAAACACCAATGCTGTCAGAACAGCATTTAGGACAGAGTGCAGATATGATTTTTTTTCCAGTCATCCCCGCTCTGCTCATTTTTTTTTTTTTTAATTAGCAGCCAGTACCAGCATTCCCAATCTCAGTTTGAATTTCAGGCATTACACATATCACATTTCAACAATAACTCTTTTTCCTGGATTTGTATGAGTTTCCTCCCATATCCCTGGGAGGACTTACCCAGAACCAGCTGTGTGACTGTTGTATGGACTTTGTATTCTCCTCTGGGGAAGGAATGATGTAGAACCATGTGTGTGTGTATTATACAGTTTTACATTTGCAAAAACATGTACAAAAAATCTATATCAGCCTTAAGAGGCACCCACAAGACACAATGATTTAACCACTTAAGCCCCGGAAGATTTTACCCCCTTCCTGACCAGGGTTTTTTTTGCGATTTCTCACTGCGTGACTTTAACGGACAATTGCGCGGTCGTGCGACGCTGTACCTAAACTAATTTGACGTCCTTTTTTTCCCACAAACAGAGCTTCTTTTTGGTGGTATTTGATCACCTGTGCGATTTTTTGATCATGCGCTATAAACAAAAAAAGAGCGTCAATTTTGCAAAAATAACAATATTTTTCACATTTTTTTATATGAAATTCCCCCCAAAAAAATGTAAAAAATCAAAATTTTTTAACATTTTCAGCCAATTTGTTTTATGCTACATATGTTTGGTAAAAAAAATCTCAAAAATCATATTTTGATTGGTTTGCGCAAAAGTTATCGCATTTACTAACAAAGGGAAAGATTTTTGTCATTTTTGGTGTTTTTTTTTTTAACAAGTAATGGCGGCGATCTGCAATTTTTTTTGCGGGACTGCGACATTGCGGCGGACAGATCGGACCCTTGACTGACATTTTTTACACTTTTGAGGTTACCAGTGACATTACTGCAGTAATCAGTGCTCTACATATGCACTGTTACTGTAAAAATGACACTGGCAGGGAAGGGGTTAACTGTATTGGAAAGGGAGGGGTTAAGTGTGTCCTAGGGGCGTGTTTCTAACTGTGATTGGACATGGCTACTAGTGTAAAAACAGAGATCAACAGTCCTACATAGTAGAACCGTCTGATCTCCATTTTTACACAGGGGAGAATGACAGGCGGCTTGTTTACATTAGCCACTTGCCTTTCTCCCTTCCCGGCGAACGATCGCGAGTGACCCGCGGACATCGGGTCCGCCGGTCACACGCACTGACTTGTTAGGGAACGAGCCAGGGCGGGCGCGCGCTCGCTATTGGCTCACAAGCGAGTGACAGGCTAGTGACATACCAGTACGTCACTTTGCCTGGCCGGGGTTGACCGCCGCAGTATATGTACTTGCGGCAGTCGGCAAGTGGTTAAAAAACAAATTACTTTATTTTCAACCATAAGGTATGAAAGCACGATTGACCATAAGTCATTGAAATCAGTTCATAGTAGTTGCATCCAGTCTGTACAATAATACATCTAAAATACAGAGTGCAACTCATTGCTTCAGTAAATAGGCTTTCTAGGCCAAGGATTGGCCGGATATGACGGGCCGGACTGGAGTGGATATAAAGAGGGCACCACCACACACATCCATCTCGCAGCTGGCTTTGATCAGACAAACTCTGACAGGACGCAGATAACAATTGGAGGAGCATTTGGGGATCATATCTCTCTACACTCCCTGTGATCTGCAGATTAATTAGGGTGATATCTCTCTCTATATATATCTGTTATATCCACCTAACAACTGTACTTTTATTTTCTCCATCAGTCCATCCCCCACAGTTATTACCAGTTGTATCTCTTGACCCTTCCTCTTAGATTGTAAGCTCTGACGAGCAGGGCCCTCTGATTCCTACTGTATTAAAGTATATTGTATTTGTACTGTCTACCCTCAAGTTGTAAAGCGCTGCATAAACTGTCGGTGCTATATAAATCCTAAATAATAATAATAATATAGGTACCAACTACAAATTACATATGAACTTTGAAAATTCCCAAGGCTATACACTCTGTATGACTCTAAATATTGTGGGTAAGGACAGGTAGATTTTTTCTTGTACCATATTGCACAAATACTGGCTAATGTCCTACTGATTTGAGTATGATCTATGGCTATACATGTAATACAGAAAAAAATCTACCTATCCTTACCCACAATATTTAGAGTCATACAGAGTGTATAGCCCTGGGAATTTTCAAAGTTCATATGTAATTTGTAGTTGGTACCTATATTTACAAAAGGCCTACTTCCTGCATGCCAATCTAATTACCCTGGAAATCAGACAGTGGGTGACTTTTGAGGACCCAATAGATAAATGAAAAGATTGTCCACTTTCCTCTTTGACCAAGTACACTGTTAGTAACTTGACCATGTGTAAGGAACTGAAGTCTTCCTACTGTGCACCTAGTGACTCTTGTGCGAAAACTAAGAGGGACTACTTCCCAGTTTTGCTGGAAACTGGATACCACTTTAAAAGTGAACTTTGGAGAAAGACGTAATATCGCTATTTCTGATAAAAAAAAAAAAAAAATGACAGATACCAAAGGGGCCCTTGCAGAAAAGTGTTGCTATCTTCAACATCCTTCTGTCTGAAGTAGTTGCTGTCAGAAGAACTAGTTTTAACATGAGGAACATAAATGGAAATTAAACTATTGGAGCTAAGGGTGCTGGCACCAGTACTTTCAGATTCAAGCCTAAGTCCCACAGAGGGAACAAGGATTTCCTTTGAGGTCTGCAACAAGCATCTGGTCACTGGCTTTTCCACCCATCTGCCGCCTGTGAAAGAGAAGGTAGAGATCTGTACATTAAATGGAGTTGTATGCATGACCAAACTCTAGCGCTGACTGTAAAATATTCAGGATATTGGCTAGAGCAGAGAACTCTTTTGCTGAACAACAAAACAAACTTCTTTCATATCCTCTCATATGTAGTGTTCATGGATGATCTTCTGGTCTTCACCAAGGTCTGAACAACCTTGGATAAGAATCCCTACATCTCTAGTCTGGCCTATTCCATAGCCAGGCTATTAAAGTAGTCTCATTGGATTGGGGTGCTGTCACTGACCTTGCTCTAAAAAATTTAATTTGACCAGAAACAGGTTTGGTGGTGCTGATGACATCTGGGAGAGCAGTAAATGCCAAGGCCTTCTCGGTAGGTGGAAAGGACCTGAATGGCATGGACTTGTTTTTCAGAAGCACCTTTATATTCAAGGACACCGGAGAGAAATAACAATCAAATTAAAAATTCCATGGCACTGTGAACCTATCTTGTATGATGGAGTCTTTGCATTAGTATCCTGTTGCAAATATCAGAAGCTGCATGTTCAGTGAAGTCTTCCTGAGAACTACTGCTGGAAAGCCTCATTTGGCCAATATTTGTTTGAGGCAGTTGTTGAAAAATATCCTGCCTAACCGAACCTGTAGTGGATTTTGCCTGTAAGTTTGTCTGTAAGTGGCTCTCTGCCCAGTGAAAAGTTTCTATTGCAAGATGTAACAGGAAAACGCTTCTGGTATCCCCTTGGCAAGCAATGTAGGCTACTGCTGTCTTGTTTTCAATCAACTTTACTTAGGGCCCCTTGAAGAAGATCCTGAAAGGCTTGCAAAGTTAGAAAAGGCTTCCTTCCATTCAAGATAATTGGGGAGTCTGCATTCCACTGAGCTCCAATGGTCTTGCACCTGTTTCTTCAGATTGTGGACTCCTCAGCCTGGAGACTGGGATCTGCCATCACAATTATCCTATCTCCTTCCTGGGCTGAGAGGCATGCCCCAAAAGAAGAACAGTGGCGATGTCCAAAAAATCCCAGTTCTTGCTGAATTTGTATAGGCACAAAGATTTTCTGATCCATAGACAGCCAAGCTCAGACTAAAGGAGGCGAATTGAAATGCCCTCATGTGTCACCTCGCCCAAGGTACCACCACTGCCAACAAGATCTTTAAAAGATTCCTGGGGCTGTGACAATTCTGTAAAAGGCAGACACCTAAACTGGAAGTGACATCTGGCCACCACAAATCCCATATGCCTCTGGTGCTCAGTACATAGAAGTATGAGTCGGCAGGTTGATTGACACTAACTGGTCCTCCAGCTGAACAATCCCTGTGACTGTCTGCATGGACTCCATCTTGAACCTCTTGGTGTGTATGTACACATTCGATAACTTCAAACTGAAACGGGCCAGAAGGCTCCTGTTTAGGAACTAGAAAAACTGGGAAGAAAAGCCCCCAGATGATTCTATGTTTCTGGCATCACTGGCATGAGGGCCTTGTAACAGTATAAATCCTTAAATGTAATCTTGAAAACATTTTTTTTAATGAAATGGATTCAGTGGTCAAATTTATAATTCTCCATTGTACTCCCGCCTAACTGTCTTCTGGACCCACTGGTCTTTGATGATTGTCATCCAAACCCTCCAGAAGCCTATCCTAGAAGATTAATATAGGCCAAGCACAATCAATCCCGCTGTGCTAAAAAGCACAGGTAATGGAGCATGCTCAGCAGTACCCAGTAATACAGACACAAAGGTTGTTATAACATTGGTTGCTTGATAGAATATCCTGCCTAAAGCATCGAGCTCAGTTTATTTATGGGACAAAAAATGGACAACAGCAGGAAGTGATGACTATACAACATTAGCCAATCAGTTCCAAATGTATAGTCACATGACATAAGTTACTCACATGAAAGCAGCCAATGACACACCTGTATACATTCAAATATACAATAGAAAGGGGGAGTATACGATCGTTAATGAGCAGACCAGCGTGCACGGCTTCCCGCTGTTGGTGTGTGGAAATCCGCACACCGTAGTTAATAATGAAACCCGTGTGTAGCGGAATTCGCGCCTAACACTACACAATTAAACCAGCGTGTAGAACCGTGAACGCTGCTCTGATCAAACTTGTGCATGTTTTCTCGCCACTACTACTGGCCTGAATCCCATTCAGCAAAGCTCAGAGAACAATGCCTAAAAGGATTATACTACTGTTCCCATAGATGTGAGGCTATCTGCAGGGAAAGAGCCATGCTGTTTCCACTATGATGATGAGGCACAGTAGAAAGACATGAGAGTGTATCCCTTCATAAAGGCAGATAGATATCAAAATGATATTGATTTCACAGAGCAAACATATCCCCAGCACTACCATCGTACATAAGCATTCGTCAGACAGTGCACTGTTAACCATAATACCTGTACTCGATGACCGCCTGTATTTCTGATAAAATATCAGCTCCTTAACAAATTAAAGCGAACATCATCCAATACCAGTACAGACCTAACTGCTTCTGTGTGCTTTCCTAGCCTACAATGGAGAGGTTTAGACATTGTGTGACCCGTAATACCTATGGTTGGTGTTATTTCTCCAGAGAAGGGAACTTCTAAGATCCTTAGATCTCAACAGCGTTTTGGCTGCACCGGTGTCAATGAGGCAAGGGAGGGGATATTTTAGTTGATGTGGGCTGACACGGGTTTACTAACATCCTATGATGAATTATAGCGCTCACTAGCCATTCCTACAACCGGAGTTTCTGGATCGCCTGGTATAAATTGCCACTTTCACCGTGGACCAGCTCGTTTGTCTGGGCAATTGCGTCTCATATGGTCTGCCTTTCCGCATCAATAGCAAACCTGTGATTTTCTGCGTTGGGTGTTGTAATGAGACCCTTGCTCGCTCGCTTCCGCTCTCCCAACACTCCTCTGCTTCTAGTGAGTCAGCTTGCGGATCGCAACGTTTGATGGTTCGGTCAACCAAGGCTCCGGGATCTGAACTACAGCTATGTGCCGTTCGGAATCCATTAGAACAAACACCAGGCAGGCTGTATGTAAGTTCAAACAGGAAGACAATTTATTGGAAGACACAGCACACTTTTATACAGAATTTGGAACATCCTGCCCCCAACAACCGCTTTCCCATTGGTCAATTGCACAGTACATGCCGTTCTCCTTCAGGTCCTCCTTAGCCATGCAAATGAGGACTTGAAAATGAGTCAGCAGGGATTGGCCCATTAGCTTGATTAGAAGGACTGTTATGTGTAATGAGACAGAAGCCCCCAGGGGGCAATCAATGTACACAATAGCCAGACACGGAACAATGGGAGGTCATCAGCACTCAAAACAAAAGGAAAGCCTCTCTGACACTGAAAGATATGTAACACACACAGCACTCAGAAATCACAGACCTCATGGCAAATGGGAACAAATCCCAATATTTCTACATGGAGACATTGCTGACGAATATGAAGCAATCCAAACCATCAGCCATCTGTCCTTAAATTCCAGTGACGGTGAACACCGTCACAGGTGTTATCTCTAAACTCTCGACTTGTTCACTCGCCCGTTCTCTCTGCCATTCACTCTTGGATTCACTCTGGGTAAGGGGCTTGAGAAACAAAAACCTCAGATATCTTATCCTGCTTCTTTCCAATCCACTGCTCTCTCTCTAGCGGAAAGAGTGGATAGAGTGGCGGGCATAGACATCTCATTGAATTTGGGCCTGGATAAAAATAACCGGTCTCAAATCTTCGTATGAATTCCTTCCAAAAACTTAGCTCTTAGCATGAGATGAATGGCAGTGGGCCTCCCACCTTCGGATGGTACATCGGGATGAACTTCCAGGTCTGCGTCTAATGCAGCTTGTTTCAGGCGACGCCAGGAACAACGGCATTACTCCCCAGGGTTTTGGCTCAGTTTCATCACATCTGTGGTGGACATGCACCATACAGGTTTGGAAGCTTTCCCAGGAGGGTCTTACAAAATTCCTCCCCCCCAGATGTTGTCTGTTCATGAGTGGTGATATTACAAAAAGAAATGATAACATCTGCCATTTAATTTCCTATTCTTGCGAACCCCCGTGGACTTGTCCTATAGTCAGGCAGTTCGGCCAGGATGCTCCTGATTTCTGAGGACGTAAAAGGGACAAGCCACACTACCCTTCCTCTTTGTGTCCTTTCTCCATTTGCATTAGGAGCACCTTCATATTGTTGCACCCGAACTGGATAAGTACCTGGGCCAGGGGCAGGTGTATACTGTGGGGGTGGTTTTATTGGTGAACTAACATGAACAGTCTCACCCACAGCTGTTTATGACACAAGATCCCCCAGAGAAGGATATAGTGTAGGGACAGTGGAAATAAAGTCCCTTAGTGCCTTTATCAATACAGTTTTTGTTTCTAGTTAAAATTCCCTTTGACTCACACAACGTTTGTAAATCCCCAGTTGAAAAGAGCTCATAGTTAGCAGAAGAGTGGGAAGGAGAGGCTTCAGATGTTACAGGTGGTGATTGAGGGAGAGAGACAGTGTGAGGAGATGAATTATTAGTAGAATCAATGTTTGTGCTGTTAGATAAAGAAGCTGGAGAAAGAGGAGTAGCGATAGTGGAATCATCGATTATAGGAGATTCATTAGAGACAGTGGTAGTTACAGTATTAGCTGATCCGGCTTGTCTTAGCAGAGTTAGCCCAGAGAGCACTTCCTCCGCTTCCCTTACCGGATCACCAGACTCGGCTATCCCCTTGGGCCAAGTATACATAATGCGGTTCTTCTGGATTGAAACCGCCTTCTGTACACCTTGCCAATTTACCATCATAGACCCTTGAAGCCACAATTGCACTATATTCAGCGTCTTTGTTACCTGGAGCCTGGTTCTAAACTTGGCAAGGAGTTTCTCTCATCTCCAGGTATCAAAGGTACCTTCCAAGGGAATGCACCAAGCTGTTCCCTTGGACCATTTGTTCCACTCTTTAAGTGGTCTTATGGCCCTAGCCCCAAACCCAGACCTCATTTACTGCAAACCTGTTTGGCAGGGGGTGGGGAGACCTTTTTTTCCTCCCTAACATGTATGGCCCATTGCCCATGTTGACTAGAATCGGCTTTTAATACAGTGACCCTGCTTCCAGAGGCACCCTTGCACCAACCTTTTATCCTCACTCTCTCTCCAACTCTCCTTCACCCTTACATTATATGTGATATCCTATGCACTTAGGGAGCTGTGTTTATTTCACTTTAATTGCACAATATATTGTTGCTACATATTCCCACTTAGGTAGGTCACTTCAATTCACTATCCTTTCCTTTTTGAGGCCTCTGGGGCTATTTGGGTTACTTCTTGTTTTGACATTTCATTCAACTTTAATCGCACATTATTGATACTCTTTTGGTTTATTGCTCACTTTTAGCATTTATTCTGAGCATCAGATACATACTTTTAGAACGCTCACTCTCAGTGTTACCAGTTGATACCCCTACTTACTGCACAGTATTATACCCCTTGTACCGATTGCTGATATTACTATTAATATATACTTTAGATATGAGTCTGATACATAGATATGTCTGCTCTAGCCTTCACCGTGGATGCCACACCATGTTTGGTCTGTGCTTGTGTTTGGCCCTGTTTGTCCTGGCAGCCCTCGTGGATCCCATGCCCACAGCTCCCAGGATAGACATTACCATCATGAGCATCATCATCATCATCATCATGAGCATGCAATTTCTTTTAACAGATTTGTAAGTATGGGCCCCTTGGTGACTCCTTAGTGTTTTGCATCAGCATAACGTTATCTACTATCTTTATTACATGCTACAAATTGTTTATTTCTTAGAAACCATGTATCCCATCAACCCCTGAGGAAGTGAACAGTTGTTCATGAAATGCGTCGGGTTATCAGGATGCATTTCTACACCTACCATGGATTGCTCTATGGAATACTGAACTTGACTATGAATATTAATATACTGTAAAACATCACAAATCTGTTTCATAGTATGGTACCTGTCATCTGGGTTTACTTGCTGACTTTGTATGTTCCAATAAACTTGCTTTTTACACTGTATCATTGGGCGTATCGCACCTCATTTAAAGTCCCAAGGGCAAATCTGTGCAACTTTCTATGTTATTGAGGGATGGAAGTGCATCACGGGGTGCATCAGGGAATATTTTATTATTGTATTGCACCAACCTTTTAGGAGCAGTACCGCCCAGTGACTATTCTCATGGTACTGGCTTGCTTCCGGACTCTGATTATTTTACACATGCCAGTCAGCTAGAAACTACAATCCGGTGGTATGTTTACAGCTATACAGCACGTTAGTGAGCACACCCCCCAACTCCGATTATTTTACGTGGCCACATGTGGGTAGGTTTGGAATCTACTCCTCCACGTTCTATGCTAAAACAGACGTGTTGCAATCTCCCATTTCACCCGGTCCGGCTCAAAGTACACACGTTCGTTTTACCCTAATCAGTGTTGCCAAACAACCCCAAGAGTATCCTGAAATCCTCCCCTATACAAACCTTTGTGACTTCTAACTATTCCTAGATGTAACAACAACTTATTGGGATGCTGGTTACCGTCCACTCACAGAATGTACAATGTCTCTACCCAAAACCCAATTCCAGCACAGAAAGTACTATCTCCACAAAATAGCCGCAAATCAGCACAAGACTAAAATGTTTCTACCCAAAAAAACTAAATCCGGTGCAAAAAACGGTTTAGCTACACTCAACACTGAATTCCACTGCCAAAAACAAATGGGTTATATAAAAACACCAAAAAACAGAAAACGATATACAAAAAAAAATGAATAAATAGCTACACCCGACAAAATAAAATTAAACACAAAAACAGATAGGTTTCACTCAACACTGAAACTCAATTAACCACTTGCCGCCCGCCCGCCGTCAATTGACGGCGGAGCGGTGCGACCATTATTCTGGGAAGACGTCATATGACGTGATCCCAGAATAGCAGGGCAGGCGCGCGATCGCGTGCGGGCCGCCCTGCACTGCCGGTGTCGGGGTGTCCCCGGGACACCCCCGTCACCGGCAGGGGGGAAACAGCCAATGGGCGTGGCTGTTTCCCACGTGATCGGCTGTGTTCCAATGACACAGCCGATCACAATGGAGGCGCCCGGGAGATGACAGCGCATGCGCGATCGGGAGCGCGCAGCGCGGTCATGTCGGTGGCACTGTGTTCCGTAGGAACACAGCTGTCACCGGCGGTAGTAAACAGTCACTGACAGTGACTGTTTACTAAGTGATTGGCTGTGAATCCATTCACAGCCGATCACAAAATGTCAACAAAGAGCAGTAACTCACTGTTACTAGCTCTGCTCCCCTCATACAGTTTCCAGTATGAGGGGAGCAGAGCTAGAAACAGTGAATTACTGCTCTGTGTACCTGTAAAAAAGTAAAAATCACAAAAATAAAGGTCCCCACACAGTCCTTAGCCCCCCCCCCCCAATGTCACCTGTCACCCAACAGTCACCTCATCAGTGCCCAGAAATTGACACCCATAACGTTCACATTTGAGCGTAGCGATCGCAGGCAGAATCACCGCGATTCTGCCCGCGATCCGGAAATCATTGCAAATCGCAGGACGCCTGTGCGTTGCCCGTGATTTGCAACAGCACCCCAAACGCTGTGCGATGTTGCAGCGTTTTCCACCTGCCGAATCGCGGTAACATCGCGCACAAACATCGCATGACGCCCAAAAAAGGTACAAGAGCTTCTTCGGGGCGTCATGCGTTTTTTGCGTGATGTTACCGCGATTCGGCAGGTGGAAATCGCAGCAACATCGCACAGCGCTTGGGGTGCTATTGCAAATCACGGGCAACGCACAGGCGCCCCTCGATTTGCAATGATTTCTGGATCGCGGGCAGAATCACATGTGGACATAGCCTAAAGTTCACCAGTCACCAGAGACTGCCATCAGTACCGCCGTGCACCATCACCTGTCACCCATCAGTGACCATCGCCCGTCACCTGTCACCCCATCAATCACCATCACCTGTCACCCCATCAGTCATCGTCATCTGTCACCCTATCAATCATCGTCACTTGTCACCCCATCAGTGATCGTCACTTGTCACCCCATCAATCATCGTCACTTGTCACCCCGTCAGTGATTGTCATCTGTCACCCCATCAATCATCGTCACTTGTCACCTCATCAATCATCGTCACCTGTCACCTCATCAATCATCGTCACCTGTCACCTCATCAATCATCGTCACCTGTCACCCCATCAGTCATCGTCACCTGTATCCCCATCAGTCATCGTCACCTGTCACCCCATCAGTCATCGTCCCCTGTTTGCCATATACATGCAATCACTTACTGACCGCCTAACGACTATATGCGTCGGCCATTAAAAGCTAAATACTGACAGATAGCTGCCATAACCCCGGTATTTTTGAAACGGCAGGCCGTCGGCTTTCAGATAAGGGTGGTCCCAGTGGCGGAATCGCCGCGAAATTACCCTTACGGTGCAGGGGAAGAGGTGCCCCCCCCCCCTCCCGCCGCGTCCCAGACGTTTTCCCAGCTTACCGGACCCGCCGGCAGTGGGGAAAACTATCCGGTCCCGGATCCTCAAAGACAGGAAGTCGAGTGAGGGCAAGATGGCCCTCACTCGACTCTATGGTCTTGGAGGACCGGAGCTACGTCAAAAGACTTTGCCTAGCAACCGGTTTAAAGGGCTGCTTTTTTTTTTTTTTTTTTTCCTTTTTCAACAATTTTTTTTTTTCTTTTTTAGTGTAGTTGTGAGGTGTGAGGTCTTTTTGACCCCAGATCTCACAATAAAGAGGACCTGTCATGCCTATTTCTATTACAAGGGATGTTTACATTCCTTTTAATAGGAATAAAAATTATCAAAACATTTTTTTTTTAAACTGTGTAAAAATAAAAAAATAATAAATAAAATAAATAGGAAAAAAAAAAAAAATTAAAGCGCCCTGTCCCCGTTAGCTCGCGCGCAGAAGCAAACGCATACGCAAGTCCCGCCCACATATGTAAACGGTGTTCAAACCATACATGTGAGGTATCTCCGCGATCGTTAGAGTGAGAGCAATAATTTGAGCCCTAGACCTCCTCTGTAACTCTAAGCTAGTAACCTGCAGACATTTCTAAAATGTTGCCTATGGGGATTTTCAAGTACCAATGTTTGGCGCCATTCGGTGAGCATGCGCAATTTTGAAGCATGACATGTTGGGTATCTAATTACTTGGCGTAACATTATCTTTCACATTATGGGAAAAATTGGGCTAAATTTACTGATTTCTTATTTTTTAGTTCAAAAAAGTGAATTTTTTTCAAAAAAAAATCGCATTTGGAAGACTGCTGCGCAAATATGGTGAATAAAAAATATTGCAACGATCTCCATTTTATTCTCAAGCGTCTCTGCTAAAAAAAAATATATAATGTTTGGGGGTTCTAAGTAGTTTTCTAGCAAAAAAAATGATTTTAGCTTGTAAACACCAAGTGTCAAAAATAGGCCCAGTCTTAAAGTGGATAAATGGACAACTTTGTGAAAAGGGCTACTTGGATGTTAGGCGTCTGTATGTGGCCAGGCTGTGAAAAAGTGTTACACATGTGGTATCGCCATACTCAGGAGGAATAGCAGAATGTATTTTAGGGTGCAATTTTTGCTATGTACATGCTATGTGTTAGAAATATTGCATAAATGGACAGCTTTGTGTAAAAAAAATGTGTTTTAATTTTCTTTCCACATTTTCCAAAAACTTGTGGAAAAAAATGACATATTCAAAAGCAGTGGCGGCCGGCCCATAGGGGGCGCAGGGGCGCCGCCCCCCCCCCCCCCCCCCAAAAAAAAGAAAAAGAAAAAAAAAAGATTTAAAAAAAAAAAAAAAAAAAAAAATTTTTGCCCACAAGGGGCGCCCGTCTCATTGGTGCCTATGGGGGTGGGGTTTTCCACCCGCAGAGGCGCCGATAGACGGCCTTCTGGGGCGTAACTGTAGCGCAGAGCTCTGCGCTCCACCACCCCTCTTTCGGCGTCCGCCGCATTGGTGCCGATGGGGGGTGGGGTTTTCCACCAGCAGAGGCGCCAATTGGCGGCCTTCTGGGGCGTAACTGTAGCGCAGAAAAATGCGCTACACCACCCCCTTTTGTGATGTCTTGGATCATGATTGGTCCAGACTCCAGCCTGGACCAATCATGATTCAGGACATCCATGGTGACCTCGTTGGGGGCGGTGCCGGTGCGTGCATCAGTCACTCACCGTCACCGCCCGGTCACTTTCCCGCCGCAGCCCGCGAAGAAGAGGAGTCGCGAGGAGGGGAGAAGCCGCCGCCAGGAGCCGAGCAGAAGAGGACGGACATCAGAGTCGCGAGGAGGGGAGAAGCCGCCGCCGGGAGCCGAGCCGTCGCCAGGTAAGTGCCTATTCCACCACCTGCGCCATGCCTGTGCCATGCCTATTCCACCACCTGCGCCATGCCTGTGCCATGCCTATTCCACCACCTGCGCCATGCCTGTGCCATCTGTGCCATGCCTATTCCACCACCTGTGCCATGACCTTACCACCACCTGTGCCATGACCTTACCACCACCTGTGCCATGACCTTACCATCACCTGTGCCATGCCTGTACCATCTGTGCCATGCCTATTCCACCACCTGTGCCATGCCTGTACCATCTGTGCCATGCCTATTCCACCACCTGTGCCATGCCTGTACCATCTGTGCCATGCCTATTCCACCACCTGTGCCATGCCTGTACCATCTGTGCCATGCCTATTCCACCACCTGCGCCATGCCTGTGCCATGCCTATTCCACCACCTGCGCCATGCCTGTGCCATGCCTATTCCACCACCTGCGCCATGCCTGTGCCATCTGTGCCATGCCTATTCCACCACCTGTGCCATGACCTTACCACCACCTGTGCCATGACCTTACCACCACCTGTGCCATGACCTTACCACCACCTGTGCCATGACCTTACCATCACCTGTGCCATGCCTGTACCATCTGTGCCATGCCTATTCCACCACCTGTGCCATGCCTGTACCATCTGTGCCATGCCTATTCCACCACCTGCGCCATGCCTGTGCCATGCCTATTCCACCACCTGCGCCATGCCTGTGCCATGCCTATTCCACCACCTGTGCCATGACCTTACCACCACCTGTGCCATGACCTTACCACCACCTGTGCCATGACCTTACCATCACCTGTGCCATGCCTGTACCATCTGTGCCATGCCTATTCCACCACCTGTGCCATGCCTGTACCATCTGTGCCATGCCTATTCCACCACCTGTGCCATGCCTGTACCATCTGTGCCATGCCTATTCCACCACCTGTGCCATGCCTGTACCATCTGTGCCATGCCTATTCCACCACCTGCGCCATGCCTGTGCCATGCCCATTCCACCACCAGCGCCATGCCTGTGCCATGCCTATTCCACCACCTGTGCCATGCCTGTGCCATGCCTATTCCACCACCTGCGCCATGCCTGTACCATCTATGCCATGCCTATTCCACCACCTGTGCCATGACCTTACCACCACCTGTGCCATGACCTTACCACCACCTGTGCCATGACCTTACCATCACCTGTGCCATGCCTGTACCATCTGTGCCATGCCTATTCCACCACCTGTGCCATGCCTGTACCATCTGTGCCATGCCTATTCCACCACCTGCGCCATGCCTGTGCCATGCCCATTCCACCACCAGCGCCATGCCTGTGCCATGCCTATTCCACCACCTGCGCCATGCCTGTACCATCTGTGCCATGCCTATTCCACCACCTGTGCCATGACCTTACCATCACCTGTGCCATGACCTTACCATCACCTGTGCCATGCCTGTACCATCTGTGCCATGCCTATTCCACCACCTGCGCCATGCCTGTGCCATGCCTATTCCACCACCTGCGCCATGCCTGTGCCATGCCTATTCCACCACCTGCGCCATGCCTGTGCCATGCCTATTCCACCACCTGCGCCATGCCTGTACCATCTGTGCCATGCCTATTCCACCACCTGTGCCATGACCTTACCACCACCTGTGCCATGACCTTACCATCACCTGTGCCATGCCTGTACCATCTGTGCCATGCCTATTTCACCACCTGTGCCATGCCTGTACCATCTGTGCCATGCCTATTCCACCACCTGCGCCATGCCTGTGCCATGCCCATTCCACCACCAGCGCCATGCCTGTGCCATGCCTATTCCACCACCTGCGCCATGCCTGTGCCATGCCTATTCCACCACCTGCGCCATGCCTGTACCATCTGTGCCATGCCTATTCCATCACCTGTGCCAAGCCTGTGCCATGCCTATTCCACCACCTGTGCCATGCCTGTACCATCTGTGCCATGCCTATTCCACCACCTGCGCCATGCCTGTGCCATGCCTATTCCACCACCTGCGCCATGCCTGTACCATCTGTGCCATGCCTATTACATCACCTGTGCCATGCCTGTGCCATGCCTATTCCACCACCTGCGCCATGCCTGTACCATCTGTGCCATGCCTATTCCACCACCTGTGCCATGACCTTACCATCACCTGTGCCATGACCTTACCATCACCTGTGCCATGCCTGTACCATCTGTGCCATGCCTATTCCACCACCTGCGCCATGCCTATTCCACCACCTGTGCCATGACCTTACGATCACCTGTGCCATGCCTATTCCATCACCTGCGCCATGCCTGTACCATCTGTGCCATGCCTATTCCACCACCTGTGCCATGACCTTACCATCACCTGTGCCATGCCTATTCCATCACCTGTGTCATGCCTATTCCACCACCTGTGCCATGACCTTACCATCACCTGTGCCATGCCTATTCCATCACCTGTGCCATGCCTATTCCATCACCTGCGCCATGCCTGTACCATCTGTGCCATGCCAATTCCACCACCTGTGCCATGACCTTACCATCACCTGTGCCATGCCTATTCCATCACCTGTGCCATGCCTGTACCATCTGTTCCATGCCTATTCCATCACCTGCGCCATGCCTGTACCATCTGTGCCATGCCTATTCCACCACCTGTGCCATGACCTTACCATCACCTGTGCCATGCCTATTCCATCACCTGTGCCATGCCTGTACCATCTGTTCCATGCCTATTCCATCACCTGCGCCATGCCTGTACCATCTGTGCCATGCCTATTCCACCACCTGTGCCATGCCTGTACCATCTGTGCCATGCCTATTCCATCACCTGTGCCATGCCTATACCATCTGTGCCATGCCTATTCCACCACCTGCGCCATGCCTGTGCCATGCCTATTCCACCACCTGCGCCATGCCTGTACCATCTGTGCCATGCCTATTCCACCACCTGTGCCATGCCTGTACCATCTGTGCCATGCCTGTTCCATCACCTGTGCCATGCCTATACCATCTGTGCCATGCCTATTCCATCACCTGTGCCATGCCTGTACCATCTGTGCCCTGCCTGTACCATCACCTGTGCCATGCCTGTACCATCACCTGTGCCATGCCTGTACCATCTGTGCCATGCCTATTCCATCACCTGTGCCATGCCTATACCATCTGTGCCATGCCTATTCCATCACCTGTGCCATGCCTGTACCATCACCTGTGCAATGCCTGTACCATCACCTGTGCAATGCCTATTTCATCACCTGTGCCATGCCTGTACCATCACCTGTGCCATGCCTGTACCATCTGTGCCATGCCTATTCCATCACCTGTGCCATGCCTATACCATCTGTGCCATGCCTATTCCATCACCTGTGCCATGCCTGTACCATCACCTGTGCAATGCCTATTCCATCACCTGCGCCATGCCTATACCATCACCTGTGCCATGCCTATACCATCACCTGTGCCATGCCTATACCATCACCTGTGCCATGCCTATTCTACCACCTGTTCAATGCCTATACCATCTGTGCCATGCCTATTCCATCACCTGTGCCATGCCTGTACCATCTGTGCCATGCCTATACCATCACATGTGCCATGCCTGTACCATGACCTCAAAGTCATGCAATTTTTTTACCTCGTTTTTTGCCGCGAAGCAATACCTATTACATTTTTGTTTTTGCGCCCCCCCAAAAATTTTGAGCACCAGCCGCCACTGTTCAAAAGACTCCTTATGCCTCAAAAATTATACATTGGGCTGTTTGCTTTCCAAAATGGGGTCATTTTATGGGGGTTTTCATTGTCCTGGTGCTCCAGGGCCTTCAAAAGTGTGATAGGTTGTCAGGAAATTATATGTGTAATTTGTGCTCCTAGAATGCCGGACGGTACTACTTGGATGTTAGGCCTCTGTATGTGGCCAGGCTGTGAAAAAGTCTCACACATGTGGTATCGCCATACTCAGGAGGAGTAGTAGAATGTGTTTTGGGGTGTAGTTGCAAGTATACATATGCTGTGTGAGAGAAATAACCTGTTAATACGTCAATTTGTAAAAAAAAAAAAAAAAATCTTCATTTTGCAAAGAGTTGTGGGAAAAATGTCAACTTCAAAAAACTCACCATGCCCCTTTTTAAATACCTTGGAATGTCTACTTTCCAAAAAGGGGTCATTTGGGGGGTATTTGTACTTTCCTGACTTTTTAGTGTCTCAAGAAATGAGATAGGCCTTCAGTACATCAGGTGTGATCAAGTGTGATCAATTTTCAATGATTCGCACCATAGCTTGTGGACTCTATAACTTTCACAAAGACCAAATAATATACACTTATTTGGGTTATTTTTACCAAAGATAAGTAGCAGTATAAATTTTGGCCAAAATTTGTGAAGAAAAATTACTCATTTGCTAAATTTTATGACAGAAACAAAGAAAAATGCGTTTTTTTCACAATATTTTCAGTCTTTTTTTATTTATAGCACAAAAAATAAAAAACCCAGTAGTGATTAAATACCATCAAAAGAAAGCTCTATTTGTGTGAAAAAAAGGACACAAATTTTTTATGGGTACAGTGTTGCATGACTGAGTAATTGTCATTCAAAGTGTGAGAGCGCTGAAAGCTGAAAATCAGTCTGGGCAGGAAGGGGGTGAAAGTGCACTGTAGGCAAGTGGTTAAAAATGAATCAGTTCTACTGAAAACTGGATTTCCTGACAAAAACTGCCGCAAACCAATAATATCACTAAATACCAGATTTCAGTTAAAAGTGGAATAACTCTACCAAAACTGAAATTCAGTACAAAAAAAAAACCCCGCAATAGTTGTACTAAAAGTTGCCTTTCAGTACAAAAACACAAAAATAGTTATAATGTAAATGTACTACAAAAGCTAAATGGTGGCACAGCCACGTGGGTTTCAGTGAAAAAAAATGGTGGAACTGATAACCAGCAAAAACAAAAAATGGTGGTCAGCCGTAATTGAAAATCAACGTAGACAACAAGATATCTTCACTGAATACTGAGCTTCAGTCCAAAACTGGATTAACGCCACTTAGAACCGAAATTCAGCACAAAACCAGGATATCTGTACCAAAACCGGATCATTTTTGCTATACACACTGATTTTCAACCTAGAAATGGAATAAATTCTAACAATAGAATAGTTTCGCCCGATATACTACTATACCACCAAAATCTACACAGACTGATATTCTTTTATTAGGAAACTAACATTGCTCCATACAAAACCCACTTTACAGTAAAACACTGACAAAAACGTTCAACGTATACTGCAGCCCCGTACAAAAAAAAAAAAAAAAAAATGGGAGCCTACAGAGGACAACAGCTTAGGTTTTTCCCCAATCAATACACCCACCCCAAATTACAAATATTAAAAATACAATATAAATCCTGTTCTTATAATAAAAAAAGAGTAGACGCAAAAGGACGTTATTTTGCTGAGTGAAGTTTACCTTACACAGCGGACAGAGAAAGCAAATCCTGGTCTCAAGGCAACAAAAAATTTCAAAAGCTGAAATAAAGTTTGTCTTACCAAACGGCTTGCCTTTTTGTTGTATTATTGGACCGGAATCCGTCTTCCTCCTCTCGGTCAGCTGTAAAGGAAATTCTGTCGGCTCCTTAAATTACCTAGGCTCCCCATCTGTCTTGTAAATTAATGTATGCTTGTTGCACAAATAACTCCATTGCGCTAATCAGTGCACTTTTGGATATTAATATACGCCAAGCGCAATCAATCCTGTTGTGCTAAAAAGTACAGTTCTCTGCTCTTTTATATAAGGTAATGGAGCGTTCTCAGCAGTACGCAGTAATACAGGTGGTTATCACATTGGATGCTCGATAGAATGTCCAGCTTAAAGCATTGAGCTCTGTTTATTAATGGGACAACAAAGGGACAACAACAGGAAGTGATGGCTATAAAACATCAGCCAATCAGTTCCAAATGTACAGTCACATGACACAAATTACTCACATAGAATCAGCTAATGACACACCTGTATACATTCAAATATACAATAGAAAAGGGGAGTACACGATCGTGAATAACCAGAACAGCATGCACAGCTTTCCGCCGTTGATGTGTGCAAATCCACACACCATAGTTACCAATGAAACCCACGTGTAGCGAAATTGGCGCCTAACACTACACAATGAGAGTGTAGAACCATGAACGCTGCCCTGATCAAACTCGTGCATGTATTCCTGCCACTACTACTGGCATGAATTCCATTCAGCAAAGCTCAGAGAACAATGCTGAATAGGATTATACTACTGTTCCCACAGACGTGAGGCTATCTGCAGGGAAAGAGCCATGCTGTTTCTACTATGGTGATCAGGCACAGTAGAAAGACATGAGCGTGTTTCCCTTCATTAAGGCAGATAGATATCAAAACGATATTGACTTCCCAGAGCAAACATATCCCCGCTGAGCGAACAAATCTGCACATTATACAGGGGCCCCCGCTGGTGGTCATATCCTTGCTGCTTGAACCCTGAACCCTGCACCTCAATACACATACGTAGATCTCTACCGGCAAAGAGACCCGCGCATAGCGCATGGAGTGTTCGCCAGAGGACATGTCTATGTAGAACGAATGCGTCTACACATCTAAGGGAAGGTTTTTACTGCCAGTAGTCTTTCCTCAATGCCGGTTCGCCCATACATGCTCTAATGGGTGTATTGCAAGCAAACCGACAACAGGAGCCATAATGACAAGCTAAATAAAACACATCCTGAAAAATGTCCACACTAGTACTAATAAAATTTCCACAACATGAGGCAATCTGTGCAGTTTAATTTCTCTGCCAATGCTGACTGCATGTAGGCCGAGACATTTCCTATCATGTTGACATAAACACATGGGAGTCAATACCATATGGGGTTCTTGGGGAGCATGAAAGCTGCCCTGTGGAGGACTCTGTGGGATGCGGATTGTTCTGGGCAGTAGAAGATGATCATTGGTGGGTCTTATGTTTTTTGGAGCGTTTGCGTTCAGGGTTTCTGCTCCTAAAATAATGCAAAACATCATATTTTCCGGTCCTAGGGCACTCTTTTAAAAACCGTGGCCCACGTTGCCACCTCCTATCTTCGCTAGTCTTCTGTGCCAATGACAGGTGTGACAAAAAATCATATTACCTTTTATTCTGGGTCTTCCAACTCCATGAAAGTCTGAACATGGAGGGGTAGGTTCGGCAGAGGGGGATATAGTTGCAGCAAACAAAGTATTGACCAACTGCAATCAATAAGTGGCCTGGAGCATGACCAAAAAAGAACACTTCAGTTGGGGAGGGGCTGTCTTTTATTTAGCTATGAGAGAAAAGAGGTGGTCATATGGGCTCCAGAGGAGTTGTTAACCCATTGCGTGCTGACGTGAGGTGGGCCAGGAAATATATCTATATATGCATAACCATATACAAAAGAATATAGCTCACACCTTGCCTGTCTGAACAAGCACGTGCATAAAAGGTACTCCCTGTGCGGGCACCAGGGCATAAAAGGGAACAGAGAGGACAAGGCCAATGAAAGGCTCTTCGCTGAAATCCAAGAGGACAAGGCCAACATTGACATTGACTCATGAAGACTAGCTTGCACACTAGCTACTGAAGCAATGAGCTCCACTCTGTATTTTAGATGTAATATTGTACAGATTGGATGCAAATAATATGGATTGATTTTATTGACTTCTGGTCAATCATGTTTTCATGCCTTATGGTTGTAAATAAAGTAATTTATTTTATATTCATTGTTTCCTGTGGGTGCCTCTAAAGTCCGTTATAGATTTATTTTTTTTTGTACATGTTAATCAATTGAAACGGATGTGGTACATGAGTGAACAATATATATTATTAATATATTAAATTATATTTTATTATATTATATATATATATTTATAAGATTTTGTTATGGATCCATGATCTGCAATTATGGCTCAGGTGTTCAAGATGACAGCTATAAAAAAATGAATTCAGCTAAAAAAAATGTATCTTTTTAAAAAGAAACAGCAAGTTTGATATAAATCCCACTCACCTCTCCGTGGGTTTCCTCAGTTTTCTGATTGACGTCTCCTCTCTTTTTAAGTTCAGCCTCTAATTCACTAATCCTCAACTGTAAAGCATCCTTTTCTCTCTTGGATTGTAAAAGGATCTTGTCGTATTCGCTTTTCATTCTCTTCTCGTTCTTACATGACTGACATTCTGCAGTCTTGAGTATTTCAGGAGACAAGCGGTCAGAGGTTGTCTTGGGAGAAGAAACCTCCAGCCAAGTTTGCTTTTCCAGTCTGGAATCTTTTGGTCCCTCAAATAAAAATGTAGTTGTGCTTGCCAAATTATTAATGTTGCATCCAAAATCTCTGGGATATTTGGATTTGTCAGGGAATGCTTTAGAAGGTTTTGGGGTTGATGCTCTTTCCACTTGAGGCAAATTGATTTTTTCCCCTCGAGCTTCTTTGGAAAGATCAGAATTTGATGCATAGTCCTTGAGTTTTTTATCCAATGGTTTGGAGTTAGAGATAAGACTGAGGTGAATTGGAGGGAAAGATGTCTGTAGCTGTAAGACAAATGCATTTTTATAAACTTACCATATACTGTATATGTATACTTTTACTTACAGTAAAGTCAAACAGCAATAATTATAAAACAATAGTGAAAAATATAATGATACTAAAGAAAGAAGAGAAAATAATAAATGTTATACATGCTGCACAGCTCTAAAGTTAAGGCTAAAGAGAAATATGCAGCTTAGTGCTACCTATACCTCCTACAATTTATAACAGATTAGGCTTGGCATTTTGGTACTGGTATTTTTATGTGTAAGATGTCAGGACCTGGATCAAATGCTGGTGACACTGTGGTTCCCAGAGTTCAAGGGCGGAGTTCTGGAGGCCACCAGTGGGTGTCTCCCACAGCCAACAGATCCCAGTAATTAGACATCTCCTGATGTTGGTTGCTGGGAAAGTTTATAACCCCTCCCTTGATTTGCAGCAGTGCTCCAGTCTTTTGCCTGTTAGCCGTATATCTGCTCGCTGATTGCCGTGACCGCTGCCTTATTCTGTATCTTGCATCTAGTACCCTGTATCCTGTTACTCCTTTTCTGCTCCCATTGCTCCCAGTTCCAGTCATGGCATGCCCTGTTTATGTCAAACCTCCCCCCCCCAAACCTCCAGAGGCCTAGTGGTGACCCCAGAGACAGGGAGGGCTGACATCCCTCCTCAGGGTGCAGATTACTAGGCATGGTGGGTGGTGAACAAGATAGAAAGATGGGCGCCAGTCACTTTTATGCTTAAACAAGGAGACGTTTATTTCTCACAACAGGAACAAAAATGGGAGAGAGGGGTAGGGCACCAGACACCCTTAGTGAAAGAATGGCAGATTGGCAGACTCCTTAGACAAATTGAAGAATAGGCAGACAGCAGTACAGAAAATAAACCTTTAAGCTTGGACTAAAGACAATTTTTGAGAGCATGGAGATATATAAGTGGTATGTCCTGTCCGTATGCATATATACAAAATTTGGAACAAACCAAAGGTTTGGACAGGTATCCCTCATGGACTAATGGACAGACCACTTTAGTAAAATCAATGCAAATTTTTATTGAACATTTTAAAATAACACATCATACACAATACAATAAAGTGTCCCTGCCACGAGACATTATACATGTGTATAAGAGAACATGAAAAAGGTATACATGTCAGATTGCAGTGGTGAGATATCAATTGTGCCTAACATGTTTCGGACACATGTATCCATTTAGGACTGACAACGGGTATCATCCAACTGGAAAAGCAGACAAATCAGTGCTGTGGAGCACCAATTTACAGATCACAATGCTGTGAAGAATGCTGTACAGATGATATGATGCAATGGGCAGATAAGGAGCTGTGTAGATCACAAGGACTCAGGGCTGGTCAATGCCAGTTCCCCCACAACACTCTTGTACACACAAACAGGGCTAAGACAGTCTGGTAGTGGGTCATCCAGAATGCTTGGACTGACCTGGGAGGCAACTCCTCTCCCCTGGGTCCAGTCTCCTGTAGCTAGCTGTACTTTGTAGCCTCAGCTGTCTCCTATAGCAATAGCAGGTAACTCACGGAAGATGCAGGAACTCTGAGGATGATTCTCTCTGGATGCTTTCCCAGGCTCTCCATGGTTCCCCCGGTCCATGGCAGTCACCTCTGGTACTCCATCTCAGGTCTTCCTCCTTTCCTTCAATCTTCCAAGCAGTATGCAGGCTCTCCCACCCAGACCCCCGAGCACATGGTTAGGCCCCAGACTTCAGGCCTACCCAGCAGCAGCTATTCCTCACACACCCATCCAGACAGGGGTCTGGGTGGTAAGAGACAGATCACCTGACTTCCTCCAAATAAATAGTCTCTCCCAGCATGCTCTGCTGTCAGTTTGATTGGCTGAGAGAAACATACATATTCATAACCTGACTGACTGTAATTCACCACTCTAATGCCAGAGGTAACAGTGCCACCTACTGACAAAAGGGAGAAATACAGACAAGCCAGGATTAGGAGGGAAATCTAATGATCACATGACTATAAATCAGCAAGGCTAGTTACCACCTAGCACAACTAAATTTAGTAGCAAACCTGCTTAGGACAAGGGTGCTACATCAGCTTCCCTCCATTTGTATATAGTATATAATAGTTAGGTTGTTGGTTTGGTTTTACTTCACGGTCATGTTTATTTTTCATTTACTTTGCCTATGGTTTGTTGGTGTTGAATAAATGTTGTGTTCATTATTAAACTTTATTTTAAGCATAATCAGTCTGATTCCAGTTTACTAAGTTCAGCTACAATAAACTGGTTATCAGTGCTGCCATTTGATACCTGCAATCTGTTTCCCTAATACAGGAACTGTATGGACTAGGCATTACTGCTACTGTCGCAAGATATGGCAAGTATACTGCTCCCTGGATTGGTTGTATTCCTGATATAAACTACATACATATCGGTATCCCTTCATCTACATTATATAGGGGTGCAGGGTAAGTGCTAGTTTACAGAAGATTACTAGGATACAATGTATTCTTCTATGCAGCTCACAGGACAATCTATTTATGACAAGATCACCAAGTTTATTCTGTATCTGCTGAAAATGTTCCGATCTAAATATAAATTTAAATAGAAATCAAATGCGGCCACCGCATCTGAAGTTTATAGACTATAGGCTGCCTTTTCGACTATAGAAATGAAAACATTTGAAACAGCATGTTGTAAATTTTTCTCAAACACATGAGTTTATAATAGTTTATGTGGTTTTTGTGTGGTGAAGTCCATTCATTCTAAAATCAAATGTTAAAAGCAAACAAAAGTTCAAACAACATTCCTTAAGCCATCAAAAATCTACTAGTGCATACTCAGCTTTATGCATGAATTTATGGGTAAGGTTAGCTCAGCCTTAGGGTCAAGGGTTAGATGGATTCAATTATTGGTTAAGTTAAAGTAAGGTAATTGTTTTGAGGTAAGTTTTAGTCATTATCTAAATGGAAACTATTTTGGTTTTGGCTCAGTTTTATTTTACATTATTTACCATATTAATCGGCTTAAAACACACACACACACAGGCTTATAACACGCACCCTAATTTTATAAAGGGAAGTTTCAGGAAAAAAAAAAACGTACATTATAAATAAACAACTTTAAAGCAAAATAAGGTTCAGTGCCCATCAATGCTGCCTTATCAGTGCCCATCTGCAGCCTCACCATTGCCCATCATTGCAGCCTGATCTGTGTCCATATGCTGCCTGATCTGTGCCCAAATGCAGCCTGATCTGCGTCCATCATTGCAGTCTGATCTGTGCCCATATGCAGCCTGATCTGTGCCCATCATTGCAGCCTGATCTGTGCCCATATGCAGCCTGATCTGTGTCCATATGCAGCCTGATCTGTGCCCATATGCCGCCTGATCTGTGTCCATCATTGCATCCTGATCTGTGCCAATATGCAGCCTGATCTATGCCCATCATTGCAGCCTGATCTATGCCCATCATTGCAGCCTGATCTGTGCCCATATGCAGCCTTACCATTGCCCATCATTGCAGCCCGATCTGTGCGGGATTACACAGGGGTATCTCCTGTGTACTCGGTGCTCGCAGTCACATACAGTCCCGCCTCCTTGGCCGGCTCTTATGATAGACAGAACACTGGTCCAATCCTGGCACATGTGAAGTCTATTCTAAGAGACGATCCAGGAAGCGGGACTGTGTGTGACTGCAAGCGGCACTCTCCCCACCCCCTTCCCCTGCAGCCACCCCCTTCCCCTGCAGCCAGGTACAATATCAGCATATAATGCACACACACGATTTGCCCCCTATTTTCAGGGAGGAAAAGTGCGTGTTATACACCGATAAATACGATATGACTTGAACTGATGTTTATATCTTTTTTTACTATTATTTATATAAAATTTTGTTTTATAGATAATCTCAAAAAAAAAAAAAAGAAAAGCAGAAACTGATTGCTTTCAGAATCTCTTCCTAATTCAACCTCTGCTGGCTGAATAGACAGGGAGTGAAATTCCTATGACTTTAACTTAACTACTGAGTTTAGAAAAAAACTAAATATTATTGTGCACTTTTTCATATTCACCTGACTATGAACATCTTAACCTTAATAAATATTTACATATACACTATATAATATATATTATAGTATGTTTATACATATACTGCAATTAATTGATATATCAAAGGTGGGAACAACAAAATTTAAAATGAAGGTATACTGGACAGCCACTGAAATATCTAGTGAATATTTAAAATGAACAGACACACCAAGAGCAGTTTTAATAAAAATCATAAAACAAAACTTTACTGGACAATAAAATACATAAAGTTACCTTAAACGTTGACTCAAACATACACTCCTATTCCCAATATCCCAAATAAAAGTCTCATAATACTTAACTCTGGCAACAGCTTGCACTCGATATCTGGACCAGGACAGTGAGGAGGTTTTTTTGCTGCATGCTTTCCTTCAACAGCTCCAAAAAACGAACCTCCTTTCCCCCATGCTAGATACTCTATTTATAGTCCTGTAGACCAGAGACCAACTACAGGATGTATATATTCCTGCTGACCACTCACAGGTTGTTTTGTGAGTGATGTCAGCAAGACATGGTTGCACTTCCCCCCAAAACCACATGGTCAGTTGGATATGCGGCAAAGCTCACCAAACCACCTGTGGGTGAGAGATATTATTACACATGTATGGGAACATTTGTCATGAATCAGATAAAAAATATCCACAACTGATACAATCCACCTGTTGATCCCATACATAGGCATTCATTACAATTCATGCATTTCTACTTCTCGTAAGGACCTAGTTTTCCTCCATGCTTTTTTTTCCCCCTATATACATTACGCACATCACACAATTCATAGTTACAAAAATAGGCCTACAACATGCACAAGCTAATTATCTTCAAATAAGCATGTACAATGTGTATGCAATAAGTCTAAACTGCTTATCAAGTCTAAAGCAGACATGTTGTTCCTTTTGTGTTCCAAAAACAACTCTCCTTTGTTTGAACACATGCTTGTTTCAAAAGTCCTAAACATCTCCCCCACATACTTCTTGTTACATGTTTAACTCCTAAACCAATCGGACTGGTTTATTTGCATATCAATGAGGGGAACCTAGCTTCTTAACCCAGAATCTAACTAACAAATACATTTGCTATAAAATCATGAAATATCCATAGCAACATATTCCACCTCTTGATTTTTATAGAATTTGCATATGTCTTAAGGCCTTTCTAAAGGAAAGGATGAAATAACCCCCCGTATTGTAAATGGGAGGAAGAAATTCACTTTTGACTCCCGTATTTTCTGGGCAATCAGACAAAGTCCCTGGAAAACTCCAACATTCCTTTGAGCAGGGTTAGTAATGTCCTTTGCAGTCTGTGGAAAGAAAATTCCAGATGAGAGGAGTCCCATGTCCTCCTTCCTTGTACTCCTGGTCATAAGGAAATGCTCAGATGAAAGTCTACTCCAGGAGTCGGAAACCATTTTGGCTGAGAGAGCCATGAACACCACATATTTTCATATGTAATTCCGTGAGAGCCATACACTATATTTCAGGGGTCGGGAACCTTTATTTAATATTCATATTCATGGGCCGCAGCTGTACAGAGAGTAGATGGAGCCGTGTGAAAGTGCCTGGAGTCTGGTCGGGAAGAGAGCAGAGCAGGCTGGTATGCAATGAGGCCATAGTGGTGAAGCGCCTGCAGGCCTGCGAGTGATGGAGGTGAGTACAGGCCCTGAGAAAATGGCGACCGGCCGCTGAAGCCCTCAGAAGTGGATGTGAGAGGCAGCTCCCGTGGGTCCCCGGGTGTCAGAGGGGAAGAAGATCGTGTCTGTCGGGGCACAGGGAGCGGATGGCAGGTCTCCTTACCGGGCAGTGATTGCCAAGGCCCTCAGATGCACAGCACGGTACCGCAAGTAGGCCGCGGGGTCCGTAGCGTGGCAATCTGGTCACCCAGAGACGAACTCTGGGTCAGGGTAGCGGTGGGTAGCCCACAAAGTGTACCGTCGATGGGTGCAGAAAGCTCCTTGGCACCGGGCACAGCTACGCGGATGGCACACGATTGAGTGGTAGACGCGGCGGAGCTCTGGGACTACACGTCCAGTGCGGCTCACATCCAGACACACCACCCCTTTATTAAAGATTTGTCTGCGTGCCAGATGCAGCCATCAAAAGAGCCACGTCTGGCTCGCGAGCCATAGGTTCCCTACCCCTGGTCTACTCCAATTCAGCCACCATAAAGAAAGCATCCAAATCTTTCTCAAGCTTCCATCCGGTCTTCTGGTCTGCCTCTCCCATATGGCTTGGTAATCTGCTCTGCCTGCTCCACCTCTCCATGCTCAGTACCTTAAAAGAGTAAGAGACAAAGCAGATAATATATTCCTTCCACCTGTGCCAAAATACATAGCTCACTGTTCACATTTCTGAATCTGCAAAACTGTTGAAGGGTGCCCACTGTTGACTTGTACCACTTTCATGGAAAGGCATTGACTTCCAACGAAAAGAATGAACTTGCGTGTCTCTCCGTGCTGTCCTGCGAACACTAGCCTGCTGCTCTCCAATCACTCTCTAGCAATGTGCCCCATTCTATGACAACAAAAACACTTATTGTGACTGAATCTACCATTACCAACCACTTGCATTCACCTCTTAAAGCTGGTGTAAGAATCCCATCTACAGACGGTCCCCGGGTTACGAACACAATAGGGACTGTAGGTTTGTTCTTAAGTCGAATTTGTTTGTAAGTCGGAACATGTACTTTTTTAAGTGTAACTCCAGCCCAAAAAATTCATAAGGATACAGACAGCTGTACAAACCTCATTGTGGCTCTAACCCCACACCATACAGTACTGTACTAGCCAAAACTAAAAGGCTAAAAGAGACCCAGAAGGATAGTTACATTAAACATAGCTAGAAGTACAAGTACAATACAGTGGTCCTGCTCCCAATACAGAGTAATGTAATCTCACCAGTTTCCAGACAGTTCCACCAGCTTCTGCCTGTGCAGTGGGATGCTTCTGGGCAGTGTGGGGCAATCAGTACATGTGGTACATGCAGCGTGCATTGTGGCCGGCACTAAGATGGATGCTATCTAGCACAGGAGCGAGAAGAAGCCGGAAGAAGCCAGCAGTGACGTCACGTGGGCGCCGCCACCGTTCGTAAGTAGGAGTCGTTTGTCATGCCCCCGTTCGTAAGTAGGAGTCACTCGTCACGGGGCCCCGTTCGTAAGTAGGAGTCGTTCGCAACTCGGATGTTCGTAAGTCGGGGACTGCCTGTATTTCCTCTCTAGGAACCCCCACCTTAAGTAAATCAGTCCACATGTGTCTCCTGAAGACCATAGGCCTTGCCTTCCTTGTATCCGACTCAATTTGGCCATAGCTGATCAGATCCTCAGCTTCCCGCTTATGGGAAGTAACAGTGCCACACATGCTACTTTTGCTCACAGGCTTAGGGCCTTTGTCCTTTGTGAGGGCATCATTAGACTTGTTTATGAGGGCTGCACACCACTCATTCAAATCTTCAGCGCTGCCTACAGGGGTTTGAACACACTTCAAGGCCACTGCAGGTTTAACTTTGAGCCCCATTTCCTAAATCATGTGCCTTGCTTGCAGTGTCTTCCAAATACTCGGTCACTACTGCAAGCTGCTCCTTGAGCTCAGTTTGGGTATACCATTTTTCTCTGTTGTGTGATTATTGGACATGCCTGACACTCATCCAAATCATCACTATCATAAGAATAGGACACATACTCATCATCTGAAGACTGGAGCGTGTCTTCAGGATTCTATGTGGGATCTGCAATCATCGCTCTCACTTTACACTTCTCCTCTAAGACTACTCGACATGCATTACTTTGCATATATTCTTTGGTCATAACCAACATCTCTTTCAGTTCCTGCAACTCTTTCTCAATTGCTTCATTCTTCTGCACCTCGCGGTAAAGGGACTGCACAACTAACCACCCAGTAGTGGCAGCAGCTCAAATGTAAACGCAAGACCTGCGTACCAAGTTCAGTACCAAGGTCTAGATAAATTGGAGCAGTATATTTAATCAGTTCCTCTTCAATGGGTTTCCAGTACCCAGAACAGACCCATGTTGGAATCGCTTCATACTTAGAAGCTGATTCCTTTCCTCCCACTCTCTTGCTTCTTTAAATAGCATATGCATCTCTACTCTCAGGGTGAACACAAATGCAAAAACAACAATCACAATCTTTATTTATTGTCCTGGCTCAAAGTGACTTTGCTTAGGGCTTATTCAGTAAACTGCTGACTCTAGCAGCAATTCAATAATTAATCCTCATACACCCTTCATAACACAATATTTCATCCAAATATTCTATATTTAGTGACCATGCAAAATCCTGCCAAACTACGCCAGTTGTATCAAAGGTGGGAAAAACAAAATTTATAATGACGGTATACTGGACAGCCACTGAAATATCTAGTGAATATTTAAAATGAACAGACACACCAAGAGCAGTTTTGATAAAAAGAATAAAAGAAAACTTTACTGGACATCAAAATACATAAAGATTCTTACACAGAAAAGTTACCATAAACATTAACAAGACTCAAATTTACACTCCTATTCCCAATATCCAAAAGAAAAGGTCACTCAATACTGTACTTAACTCTAGCAACAGCTTGCACTCGATATCTGGAACAGGACAGTGAGGAGGTTTTTTTGCTACATGCTTTCCTTCAACAGCTCCAAACGAAGAACCTCTCAAAATGAACCTCCTTTCCCCCATCCTAGAGACTCTATTTATAGTCCTGTATACCAGAGACCACCCATAAGATGTAAATATTCCTGCTGACCACTAACAGGTTGTTTTGTGAATGATATCAGCAAGACATGGTTGCACTTTCCCCCCAAAATCACATGGTCAATTGGATATGCGGCAGCCATCTTTACACAGGACATCAAAGCTCACCAAACCACCTGTGGGTGAGAGATATTATTACGCACGTATGGAAACATTTGTCAAGAATCAGTTAAAAATATCCACAACTGATACAATTGCATATAGTTAGGAATTGTCAGAGACTTCTGTTTTGTGTTTACAGAGGCTTGGGTTTATGTGTACAGAATTAAAATCATTTTTTTTGCTGTGAAAACTAGGCAAAAATGAACGTTGCCTTCAAAAGTCTGTTTGTGTTCAGCCAGCCTGGAGTCAGTAACTCTGTCCCTCTGTTCTCTATTGGCTCGAATAATTATTTATCTGAGGCTAGCCAAATAAAAAAAAATATATATTCTTATTGTGATTGTAAACCTGCTCTGTGCAATGGTTTTGAATAAAGCAGCCCTGATCCCCTCTTCTGGGGTCCCCCGCTAGTGCTCCTGGCTCCCCTCCTTGCTGAGTGCCCCCAAAGTATTGTTATTGCTAAAGAAAAACTTATAAAGCTTTTGGGCCAATTTTATGTTCCTTTTTTTTTAACTCTTGCTATGGTCTGTGAATGGAGCAGGGGAGGAGAGAAGGGAAGGGAAGGAAAGGAAAAAAAACAGTTTACTTAGAAAGATGTAACTTAAAGTGTTACTAAACCCACAACAGTAACATCAGTCTGTATAGGCAGTAAAGCATGCTTGTTATACTCACTGTGGGACCTAAGGTGTTAATCCTCTGCATTGTGTAAAAAGGCTGTTTGATCCTGTATGCACAGATCCACCTCTTCTCCCACTGACTTCAGAACATGTCCGGATAAGAAAGAGCCTTTGGAGTCAGTTTGCACATGCTCAGTTTGGTGTGTATTGCTAGAGAGTTTTTTTTTTTGGGAAGGTGCATGTGATTGGGCCAATCAGCACTGTCAAGACAGAGGCCAGGGGTCCTGGATCCTGTTAGGACAGCCAGTGCAGTATGAAAACTCCTCCTACAAGCGTTAATCAGGAACTAATAGAAGTCACAAGACTGCTATATACTGGAAAAGAGAAATGGACAGAGGGCGCACCAGCCTAGCGCATTATCTTTAAAACAATTTATTGTAATAGACATGTATTGGGGTTTTTTTGGAGGTCTACATCCTTCCACGGCCTGCGGCAGCTGAGGATGCCCAGTGGAGACCCCTGGTGGTCCCTCATTGCTTATTGCCCGTGTTTCATAATCGTTTTGTGAGTATAATGTGTATACATGTCTATTACAATAAATTGTTTTAAAGATAATGCGATAGGCTGGTGCGCCCTCTGTCCATTTCTCTTTTCCAGTATCTTCTTTGGGTTACCACGACCCATTGAGAGTGGCAGCACAGCCTGAATTTACTACAATTTGACCTGAATCGCATTTTCCGGATACCAGCCGCAAGGCCACCCCTTAAGCGCAGGAGTCATTTGCTCTTTGTACTGCTATATACTGCTGATGAGAAAAGGTATTTAGAAGTTTATATTTACTAAAAAAAAAAAAATGGATTCCATGCTCTGTGTACTGTGGGAGATCAGATATAGTGAATGCAGGGTCCTGGGTTTAGTAACACTTTAAGACTAACAGTAAACTTAGTGCCTCTTCATTTGCAACAAAGAGCACCTCTGACCCTTCAGAACTCAGGAGCATGACTTAATAATGTTGCCATTTTGACCACCTTTAACCTGGTAACAAATATTTACAATTTCTATAAATATATTTTTACATAAACCACTCTTTCATTTCATGCAAACTACTTTAGAATTCATAAAAAATAAGTTTACCTTAGTTTTCCTTGTAGCTATATTTTCATCGGAAGACCCACTCCCTTTTCGCCTGTGATTCGTCTGGGAGGAGAACCCACCTGCTCTCTTAAAAGAAAACATTACATAGCTAGAATACATAACCAATAAACATTTGTTCAATAAATATTGGGCAACTACAGTATCTATCTATGCCATTGAAAATAATAATGATGCAGAACTCTCTATGTGAAATAAAGTGAACTTGAGCGTTGCCTAAAGCCAGTCCCAGTAACAGCTTCTACTTACCTTCTACTACTAATCTTTACTTATCTCCATTTATCTCCCAGAGCAAAGAGAAGAAGCCTTACCTAAGCCCGATATGATTGATGTCAGTGCTTACATAGGGTAAAGTCTCCCTTCCCATCCCAATGTGCTGCTGCCTGAGAGCCGATTGTAAAGCACTGGGGCTGTCATGTGAGAGAAAGGAACGTAAGTAATATGCTCCCCTATAACCAGGAATATTGGGTATGACACTTCACTCCTGACTATGAAGAAAGCAGCAGGGGTGCCAAGGAAAGGTGAGTATAAGCTGGTGCAAGGGCCAACAATAAAGCAAACCTATTGCTTTGCCCTGCATGGGTGAAGCACATGTTCACTTGAAGTGCAGTTTAAGGTTTATCAAGGTATACTCTTGAGAACACATATGTAAATGGGTCCTTAAGAATATACATATTTAAGCAATATTTGTTCTTAACTACCACCCACAAAAAATATACATGTTTTCATAAAGTATATCATATAGTACCTGTTCAGTAATGTCTTGCATCAAGCTCACTGTCTTTCTGTTGTCAGTTATAATCTATGATGCCAATCTGATGAATAGCCATGCTTCTTCAATTCACACTCAGATTTGCAATGTTTGCCCTAGAGAAGATACATAATCTTTAGGGTGATCCACGCCTTTCCACAGTTGTTTTTTTTAAACAGTATACTTCTGTTAAATGATATTTTATAGCAAAGAGATTAAAAACCATTCAGACTCATTCTGAAACCAAGCTTTTTATACTTTTTATCGACCTTCTGGCACCTGCTCACATCTTCCATGTATGTTCAGAGAACCCAAGTATCTCCAACACCAAATGGCTCTCCTTTAGAGATATTGATCATTGCTTCTAAAGTCAAACCCTTCCTGTACCCCTTCATATTGCCCACTCCTGGGAAAAAGTGAAGTTTCAAGAATACATGATTTAAAATGAGCTAACTACATAGTTAGGCCCCTTTCACACATGCTGTCCGTTTGTCCGTTTTTCAATCACCCGTTGACAGATGAAAAACGGACATCAATGTATCTCTGTGTAAAAATGGATGACAACAGATGATCATCAGTTAACATTCATTTTCATCCGCTTCCGTCAATGTCTGTTTTTTTGAACGGATGAATGCCCTATTTTTCATCCGTCAAAAAAACGGATCGGACGAAAAACGTATGACAACGGATGAAAAACAGGTGACAACGGATGAAAAACGGAAGACAACGGATGACAATGGATGAAAAAAGGATGATAACGGATGAAAAATAGATAACAACTGACGAAAAATGGATGAAAAACGGATAACAACTGACGAAAAATGGATGATTACTGACGAAAAACAGATGAAAAACGGATGCAAAACAGATGAAAAACGGATGGAAAACTGATACATTTTGGCGTGACTGAACTGATGAACTGAACGGACTGTATGCGTGAAAGGGGCCTTTGTGTGAAAGGGGCCTTAGGCCTCTTTCACAGGGGCGTTCCGTATGTCTGTATATAACCCCATCCGTTTGCGGGTGATATACGGACATAATGCATGTCAATGGGATTGTGGATGTCAACGGATGACCATCCGCTGACATCCGATTTGCGTCCTTTCCGTTCTGTTCCGTTTTTTGGAACGGAACAGAACCCTATTTTTTCTTCCGTTTAAAAAACAGAACGGACGCAAAATCGGTGTCATCCGCTGACATCCGCAATCCCATAGACATACATTATGTCCGTATATCATCCGCAAACGGATGGGATGATATGCGGACATACGGACCGGATGACACAAGTGTCATCCGTGTCCGTAAAAGAAAAAAAAAAAGTGTGAAAGAGGCCTTAATCTGGTTGCAAAAAGACACAAGTCCATCCAGTTCAACCAACAAACTAGCTAGTAGTAAATACATATTTTGTCATGACATCACATAAACCATGTTCTGTACTAGAATCCCTAAAATGTAAGGACCACCAGACTCTATAATATACTGTATATTTGTATATATCATTTTTTTTATTAAAATATTTAGTTCTAGAGAACCACAATATACTATTTAATTGAAAGAGTGCTGACACAGTGAGAGTAGCCAGGAGATGTTCACTTCAGTCCACAAATGCTGTCATCCACTAGCCCTTCTAAAAATTGCATGGGTTATGTGAGGGACAGATTGATCCAATTTAAAATGGTTAACCATTTTATTTAATGCCTAATCGGATGCAGAAATTATTTTTCTTGGGGTGTTGGCACTGCACAGATCCTCAGGTGGACTTTATTCAAATTTTCTGGTCCGACGATTGTTATGTATTGGTCACAGATTCTGCAAGTCATCACTTCAGTACCACTAATCTGGTGCCGCAGGATGTGGGGTTCTGCCTCCTGGACTTGGTTGAACCACTAGCTTCTAAAAAGGTTACAAGGGTACTTCTAAGTGTACTATCATATAATGCTAGAAAAGCAATTGTCCTGAATTGGAGATCGGTTGCTCCCTCTTCTTTGCACAAATGGAAATCTCTTGTTAATTCTGCACTTCCTTTGTATAAGGCTGCCCACAATGGCTGAGGATGTCCGATTCAATTTAATAACATTTGGGCCCAGTGGCTTGAAAACCCTGACACAGTGACTGACCCCTGAGTCTTCCAGATCTCTGGGACAATACTCTGGTAACTGTAGACCCCTTCTGTCTTTCTTATTCCAAGAAGAGCACTTATTCCGGTGTGGACCCCGTCATTGAGGTGATTTTTTTTTCTTGGGAGAGTGCATGTGATCAGCACAGGACCAATCAGCACTGTCCAGACAGAGGGTCGGGGGTCATGCTGCCTCATAGGACAGCCAGGAAAGAATGAAATCTCCTCCTACAAGCTTTAACCAGACACCCATAGAAGTCAAAAGACTGCTATATACTGCTGATGAGAAAAGGTATTTAGCAGTTTTTATTTACTAAAAAAATGGATTCCATGCTCTGTGTACTGTGTTTATATTTATTACAATAATTACATTTTCATGTTCTGTGTACTGTGGGAGATCAGATATAGTTATTGCAGGGACCTGGGTTTAGTAACAATTTAAATAAGTTTGATGTTTCTAAGGGTCCTTTCACATGAACGAGCCGATCAGATCCGCCTGTCAGTTTTTCAGGCGGACCTGATCGGATCCTTAATGCATCCCTATGGGGCAGCGGATGTCAGCGGAGACATCCTGTCCGTGAAATCCGGACGGATGGAAACCCTGTTTTCCGTCCATCCAGCGGATGGGATCAGATGGGATCGGATGAGAACAGACAGGCGGCCCATTCTCCTCCGATTCCCCCATAGAGGACAGCGGGGATCTGACAGCTCTGTCGCTCAGCGGGGATCGGCGGATCGATCCCCCCTGAGCAGAGAACGGACCACGCCGGACGGCGCATCATGTGAAAAAGGACCCTAAGAATTTGGGTGAAGGAGAGGGAATATATATTGTAGCTATGGGTCTTGAGATAGTTGTAGCTTAGCACTAATGAGGGGATGTTGCCTCAAAACCTCTGGTCTCTTTTCGGTCAGCCATCAAAAAGCCAGACAGAGGGAGTGAGGATTGAATCTGTTTTAAGTGTATCCAGTTGGAATCTCTATTAACCTCCCAGGCAGTATGATTCTTTCGGATTTTAGGTGCTGAAAGCGGTACCATTATTTTGCATGTCATTCTTAAGAATGAGCAGCCCAAACCAACTATTTACATATGATTTTTATTTACTGTGCGTTCTTCTTTATAACATCTCGGGTATGATAAATTTTGAAACACAAAATCATAAATTATAATATAATAAAAAACTATAAAAAAGTTAAAGTATGTACACACATATATATATATATATATATATATATATATATATATGTAAATACGTATATATATATATATATATATATATATATACATATAAAATGTCCAGTAAAACTGCAGGAAAGGGCACTGGGGGGGCAAACTAATGTGATTTTTTTTTATTTTGCATTCATATTTTGCATATGCATGCATATCAGTGTGTTTTGTGTGGTTTACATTTGAATTTGCCACCGGTTCCACCCCCCTGCGAACGTCACATCGCAGGAGACGGAAGCCGGGGCAGGGAGAGGATCAGGAGGAAGATCCGCCGCTAGACACCGCCGGGACACATCGCTGGATCCCAGTGACAAGGTAAGTAACCCCGCTTTCAGGATCCAGCGATGCTTCTGGCGGTACCCAGAGTGTGGCTCGGGGTTACCACTTTTGGCTCTGAAATTTAACCCCGAGCCACGCTCGGGAATACTGCAAAGAAGGTTAAAGCAGTAAAAAAAAAAGGGTTTATTAAAGCACCTGTTAATAATTCTGTTTCAGTGCAAGGCCACAAAATAAAGTTGAGGGTCCAGAAGGTATACATCACTTTAGGACAGTTTAGGACAGATTAAAATAACATTTTTAAATCTTGACTTTTTCCCACCTCAAAAAAAATCAAAGATCAATTAATTTATTTCTGGAAGCCAGGTAATAAATAGATAGGGTTGGTAGTAGATACAACATTCTGGGGAAAACATTAATTTTAAAAATACTGTTGCCACCTAACCAGGTGAAAGTGTGTTCTCCCAGGTCTTGTTTTATAATCTGTAGTAACAGTGGGAAATTAAAGTCATTTACATGGTCAAGGCTCCTAATGATGTTATAAAGAAGATTTATGTGACCCATCAGAAAAATAAATAGTTAAATAGCTGAAACTGTTTTTGTAAGTCTATATAATGATTTCTGTTCCAGACTTTTTCATACATCTGCAAGCATTATTCAACAAGCACTACAGCTCATGAAATGTAATATCTTGTTAGGCTGATAAGTTGGGCCATTGATAGATATCACACCCTGTAAAACACACACTTCTTTTTGAGGTTGACAAAACTACATACAAACCACATCTCCTTACTCGCTGGAAAAGAAGTACTTTTCTTGTCACTTTCTGGAGTTCAAGCCGCACAAGCTCAGTCTTACAGGATGGGAGATGTTTGAACCATATGTTTGTTATCAGCCACATTCACGAATCCACAATTCTTGGTTTACCTATTTCATTCCTGGAATATTGTAAAAAGATAGGCTTTGCCATATGTTTCTGAGTGCAGTACCCAGATGTTATGCTTTAATTGCTGTGTAAGGGACTTTCCATCAAATTTGCACATTTTTTTTTCATGGGTGCATCATTTATAATAGTAATTTGGTAGATATATTAACCTGTAAAAATTATGTTCAAGGAGTCTCTGAAGAAGTTTTAAAAACAGCCCTTATAGGGTTTACATAGCATTTTATTCCTAACTCAATTAACACCGGTCACACGCATATACAGTGTGCATACGTTTTAGGCAGGTATGACCAAATGCTGTAAAGTAATAATGCTTTCAAAAATATGTATTTTAATTGTTTATTTTTATCAATTTACAAAATGCAAAGTGAGCAAACAGAAAATAAATCAAATCAATATTTGGTGTGGCCAACATTTGGCTTCAAACCATTATAAGTTCTTACACTTGCACACTTTGTACACTTGCACAAAGTCAGGGATTTTGTGAGATTAGAGTTAGATGTATGATTAACCAGTTCTACCATGTAGGTGCTAATGATCATCCATTAACACAGTCATTAACTGAAAAAGAAACAGCTGTGTAGGAGGCTTAAAACTGGGTGAGGAACAGCCAGACTCTGCTACTAAGGTGAGGTTGTGGAAGACAGTTTCATGTTACAGGTCATAGACCATGGCAAAATTGAACACTGCACAAGACACAAGATAGGTATTCTGTATCGGCAAGGTCTCTCCCAGGCAAAGATTTCAAAGCAGGCTGGGGTTTTAAGATGTGCTGTTTAGGCTCTACTGAAGAATCACAAAGAAATGGGCAAGACTGTAGATGCAGTAGTCTGCCAAGGAAACCTAATGCAGCAGATAAAAGACACCTCATGCTTACTTCCATTCGACTTTGGAAGATGTCCAGCCAGGGTCAGGCACCAGCATGCAAGCAGGTCAAGCAGCTGGGTGTCAGGATGGGGGGGATCTAAACAAACAAAGTACCCAGGGTATAAGGAGCCTCTAAGTGCACAGCTTTATTTCATGACTGATCGCTTCTCCATTTGTGAGTGCATTTAGATCTTGTTTTTATGCTACACTTGCAGGCTCCTTTTGTGCTGGGTTCTTTGTATGTTTTTCACAGCTTGAGGGCCCATTCACACTATAAATCGCACAGGAATGCATTGTGCGTTCCTATGTGATTCCTTTGCACTCCAGGTGCAGTGCCGTGCGATTTCAACCCATTCATTTTATACATGCTGAAATTGCACTGCACCGCACATGAAAATAGTGCATGCACTACTTTTGGAAACACATTGCAACTGAATCGCATGGTACTTCTGTACCATGCGATCTGGTGAAGGCAAACACACTGCATTTGCGACCTAGGTTTCCGGTGTCAAAAAAATTGCACTGACACTAGCTGCAGATCACAAAGGCAATGCGTTTGCAATGCAGTGCGGGTAATGTGCAGTTTCCCACACTGTGTTCTAGTGTGAATGGGCCCTGAGAGAATTTCCTGCTCTACCATCCCGGGCTGCATAGGACTGTTTTACAGTTTTAGTCCTGGTTCATAAATATGCACTGCGGGAAATGCAGGGATCCCTGTGCATTTCCTGCACCGCATATTTGTGAACCAGGGCTGAAACTGTAAAGCAGTCCTATGCACCCCGCACAGTTTTGCAATCTGCTCTGGGAGCCAATTAAAAATTAACAACACTCCAAAAGCAGGTCACAAACCCAGTGTTATCTGTTTCCAGTACGGCTCAAAAAAGGTGCATGTGAATTGCACAGGAATGTGGTGGGGTTTCTGTACGAATTCACATGCGAGCTATAGAGTGAACCCAGGCTCACTCACTGTGGTTCTCTGCTGGAGCTACCTGCGCCCTTATCAATTGGCTGATACTGTGTTTTCTGCTTTGGCAGATTGGTACCCTTTGACTTATATATTTTATAGAGAATGGATTTATTCTTATTGTATTCCTTTTTCAGTTTACCTTGTGGATCCTAGCGCATTGGAATTTTTTTGTGTATTTTTTGAGGCAGTTAAATCTAAAACCCCAGCCACTTGCTGGATTAAGGTTGTCTTCTGTAGCACTCTCCTAGATAGGTGTTAGGAAGGAGAATAATTTTCTCTGCCTGCTTAACAGGGGAGAAGCAGGCAAATTATAGTCTGCTCCATCTGCTTTTCAGGGGAGCCTGATAAGTAGTTATGCCTGTTGCATGTGTCCATGTGTGATTCATCTGGGCTGAGGGAGTGTCCCCACTGTATCCAATAGGGGGCATGTTGGACAGTGGAGGAAACCCACCCAGTGACACACCAGCTTTGTAACTATCCCAGTGGGTTGGCACAAACAGTGGTGCATTCAGGGATATGTTATAAAAGCCAAGTTACATGTGACAGGGTGTCTTTGGCAGGAAGCCAGGTCCCAGGAGGAGGGTGACGGCTGTCTCTACTCCTGTTTGCTGTGGAAGGTGGTCACAGGTGGTCGGCCTAGTGAATCAGGAGTGTGGACCTGAGCCAGGCGGTCTAGGAAAGCTGACAAGTGGAGTTTGAGGCAGAGCAACCTTAGGAAAACCAATGTCCATGAGTACCGGGAAGCTTGCCAGGGGTCTGCCCAGGAAGGGGGACCGCTCCAGTGGAGTGTCAGGTGACAGGGGCTAACACACACAGCAAGTGAGAAATGGGGTGCCAAGTTAGACCCTGAAGAGTAACTTAAACAGGATCATACTTTCTATCTTCACTTCAGTGGCAGGGTGAAGCAGCGGCCTTGCCGCACACACTACAGTCAGTTGTCTTCAGAATTGTGCATAGTTCATAGTTGGAGTATTGCACTCATCTCTTCTCCCATCACAGTTCTAAATAAAACACAAAAAAACAAATCCACTGGACTGTTCATTGTCTGAGCATTTAAAGTGACACGTTTCCACAAACTATTGCTCTGGGTAACCCAGGGGAATCCAGAAAGTGCAATTCTATGCAGTCCTCTAGGGGGCAGTGCTACACTTCCATTCCCTAACACTGTGCACCTGTCCTCTAACGGGTGAAGTGTGGAAGTTTTAGTCCACCCCACCTGCCAACTGCCCGAAGCCAGTGATGCGAAGCAGGTAATGCATAACCCCCCCCCCCATTACACACTGAACCACAATTAAAGTGTATGCTATACAGGGGTGGGTCAGCGGGACGGTGTCATGGAGAGGGGGGGAGCAAAATGCACCTTCTCCTGAATAGACGAAAATCCTTGCACCGACCCTGTGTTCAGCAGTACCATCAACACAGAACTGATGGAAACCAGTGGGACCCAAGTACACCCATCTACTGCCTGGAGAAGTCTGACCAGAAGAGGTCTTCATGGAAGAATTAGTGCCAAAAAAGCAATACCTCTGATGTGGAAACAAGGCTAAGCTTCTCATCTACACACGAAAAATATAGGAAGTGGGGTGCAGAAAAATGGCAGCATGTGCTCTGGACTAATAAGTCAAAATTTAAAACATTTGGCTGTAGCAGGAGGCAGTTTGTTCACCGAAGGGCTGGAGAGTGGTACAATAATGTGTGTCTGCAGGCAACAGTGAAGTATGCTGGGGGTACCTTGCAGATTTGGGGCTTAATTTCTGCAAATAATGTTGCAGATTTGGTCAGTATCAATGGTGTCCACAATGCTGAGAAATACAGGCAGATACTTATGCATCACGCCATACCATTAGGGACGTGTGTGATTTGCCCCAAATTTATTCTACAACAGGACAATAACCTGGAGAGCCAATCTCATTAAGAACTATCTTCAGTGTAAAGAAGAACAAGGAGTCCTGGAAGTGATGGTTTCCCCCGCACAGAGGCTTCATCTCAACACCATAGAGTTTGTCTGGGATTACTCGAAGAGACAAAAGGATTTGAGGCAGCCTACATCCAGAGAAGATCTGTGGTTAGTTCTCCAAGATGTTTGGAACAACCTACCTGCCGAGCTCCTTCCAACTATGTGCAAGTGTACCTAGAAGAATAGATGCTGTGCTGAAGGAAAAGGATGGTCACACTAAATTTTGATAAGGATTTCTCTTCTGTTCCTTTACCTTCCATTTTCTTAATTGATAAAAAATAAACTATTAACACTTCTATTTTTAAAAGTATTCTTCATTTACTGCATTCTTTAACACCTGACTAAAACTTTTGCACAGTACTGTATGTGGCAGCAGGCTGATGGGCTTTAACACCATGCTGTCACATATATGTGTACAGCTGACATTGCCGTTTTGTGTTTGATTGTTCTGCATGGTTAGAAGAATGGGTGCAGCAAAGCCTAGATAATTGTGAGAGTAGGGTGATAGAGAGGGAGGATCAAAAAAAAAAGAAAAAGGTGTAGAGGTGTAGTGAGAGGAAGCACACCTCCGTGGAAGAATCCTCCTAACAAAACTCAAAGCCTATGTACACTGCTGTAGCAATGCCAGGATATGGACAATTACACTGCAGCAGCCCCAATTCCTTAACCACTTGCCGACTGCCTAACGATGATTTACGTCGGCAGTCAGCTCCTCACAGGCAAAGCGACGTAGGTCTACGTCGCTAGCCTGTGAGGCTCTAGGGAGCAAGCGCGCGCCGCCGGAGGCGCGCTCCCACTCCCGTTCACTCACGGACCCCCCCCCCCGCGCGTGTGCCCGGCAGTCCCGATGTCCTCTGGGCACTCGCGATTGTCCGTTACACCGGGAGAAAGGCAGGCGGCTAATGTAAACACAGCCGCCTGTCATTCTCCCCTGTGTAAGAATTGAGATCATACGGTTCTGCTATGTAGGACCGTTGATCTCTGTTCTTACACCTCAAGCCACATCCAATCACAGTTAGAAGCACGCCCCTAGGGACACACTTAACCCCTCCCTCTCAAAAAAAAGTTAACCCCTTCACTGCCAGTGTCATTTTTACAGTAACAGTGCATATGTATAACACTGATTACTGTAGTAATGTCACTGGTAACCCCAAAAGTGTCAAAAATGTCAGTCAAGGGTCCGATCTGTCTGCCGCAATGTCGCAGTCCCGCAAAAAAAATCGCAGATCGCCTCCATTACTCGTTAAAAAAGAAAACAACAAAAATGACAAAAATCTTTCCCTTAGTAAACGCAATAACTTTTGCGCAAAACCAATCAAAATACACTTTTTGAGATTTTTTTTTTTACCAAACATATGTAGCATAAAACAAATTGGCCTAAAATGTTAAAAAATTTGGATTTTTAAATTTTTTTTTTTTTGGGAATTTCATATAAAAAAATTTGAAAAATATTGTTATTTTTGCAAAATTGACGCTCTTTTTTTGTTTATAGCACATGATCAAAAAAAAAAAAAATCGCACAGGTGATCAAATACCACCAAAAGAAAGCTCTGTTTGTGGGAAAAAAATGACGTCAAATTCGTTTAGGTACAGTGTCGCGCGACCGCGCAATTGTCCGTTAAAGTCACGCAGTGCCGAATCGCAAAATAGGCCCTGGTCAGGAAGGGGGTAAAATCTTCCGGGGCTTAAGTGGTTAACACTCATTATTGGGAACAAAATGCATATGAACTGTGAGCCTTAAAATTATGTCTGGATGATTACCCTTTTCAGGGAATGTACATCACCAATCACGTGGAATGCCCATGTACTATTTACATTGTACAGTATATGGACTGTACTATGGAGTATTGCTCAATGTTTTGTAATCTGTTGAGAACAACGGTTTGGTAAAGCAGCTGAAGAAAACAGCCCTTGTCTTCATTTATGTCACGTGTAAGTTGGCACCATGTGCATGAGTACAATTGCTTTAAGACTGCAGACAATTGGGCACAGCAGTAAAGAAAATGCTGGATGAGCAGCACTCTTAAATAGAACATTGTTTGAAGAGGAGAAACTGGACCTCTGGAGAGGGGGCCACTGCTTAGTGTGTGAGAGCAGTGGTCTGACTCTCCTATGTACAATAGTTCTGCATTACAGTAATATAACATGAAGGTTCAACTGCATTTTAATGGTGGGCCCTGCAGCAGCATATACAGTATACACCGTCCTTCACTCCTATACTTTTGCTGCCGGAAAGTAAGAGACATGTACTTGGCACTTATAGGTATGTCAAGCACCTATGTCATCATACGTTGGTAGAGAGAGAGCAAAAAGAAAGGGCTCCTGCAGTAGTGTTTCAAAGGGAGGGGGCAGGGTTTGTCTAAAGATGATGTTCTGCTTTAAAATGAATGTCAAGTCAAATTAATTTGTTCTTAGTTTTAGACAGAGTGGAAAGTTTAGAACTCCTGTTGAGATTTTACTGCAATCCTGCACTCCATTAAAGAGATTTCCCCTTACATATTGTTCTGCTGACAATATTTTTCCAGACAGGAAATGCAGAAAATCAACAGCAATACAGGCAGAAAAAAAAATAATTTTCTTTAGTAGACTAGGGGTAAGCTAGGATCCCTGTCATATTTTTTTTCTCTGTGTTCTGTTGCAGATTTTCCCTCACTTTGTCAGAGTTATGGGCCAGGCTCGGAGGCAAATAGCTAAAACAGTAGAGAAGTTAATTTCAACCAGCAGGATAAGTACATGAGCAAGTAATTCTGGCGATTGATGCAGGCTCACCCAAGGAGCCTAAGCATTAACCGTTATTCCCCAGAGCCTCTGATGGCAGAGATGGGTTTTAGGATCACCCCACCAGGAATTAAGCAAGCCAGGGTCCAGTAAAAGATGTAGCAGATAGGGATTAAGCAGAAGCATAGTCAGTAGCAGATGTTCTTTGGCCTCTGGGGCATGTCTCAGGCTGAGGCAAGGCCTATGTAGAGAGAGACTCTAAGAACACATTCTCTACCAAGAGGTAGAGAGAACACTCTGGAATAATAAGCCAAATATTTATTATCTCGCAAACCATATTTCTGAACAAGAATCTGAAGGATTGGAAGGATCAGATACATATTCTTAACTCTGTGATTGTCCTTCCCACTCTAAATACTAGAATAGGATGCACAGATAAATGCCAATGTAGAAGCCATCTGTGTCTAAATGAGCACAGCAGTGTGCAGCCTTTCAATTGTATGGGCAGCTGTACTTGGCACCTGTGACGCACCTGGGACTTTACTCTAGTGGGATTTTCAGCTTCAAGAAAGTCCATGTGCGTTAGGCCTTGAAAATAACTTTAAATTTCTTGTGGATTGACTTTAACAAATTAAAGTTTATATGAGGTTTAGTGACTTGGTTTACATATAAAGGTAAATATTTCATGCCCTTACTTTTTATAAAAGAAAAAGTAAATCAGGAGTAACACAACCTCAGTCAAGAATGTAGTTCCTCAAAGTATTGTAGGGTTCCTGTGTTCTAGTTAACCTCAACAACATTTTGCAGATAATATGTAACCACAGACTGGCACACTTCCTAAATACATTCACTTGTGTCTACTGAAATATGTGTCTAGGCTTTGCACAAGTGTGCACAAAGCAGGATGGAAATATTTTAAAGAGCTTACTGCATTTTCTTTTTTTTATTTATTTGCTTTATAAACGTTTTACTAAATAAATGAGAGAATACAATGAAAAAGTTCCAAGTACAGTACAAACATTGCAAAGTAGGTACAAGATGCTTCATAATCACTCCCCACAAGAAAGCAGGGAAGAATTTACAAAACAGAAATATGTGATCTACATCAGGTAGTGTAGCTAAGATATGGAAGTGTGTACCTGGACAATATATAGTAAAACAAACTTTTGAACAAAGGAATCGAAGTTAACAATACACAGAGAAAGTCTCCTGAGATCCAAGGTCAACTGACCTAAACCCCCTCCTTCGCGCCCGTATGCTCCGACACAAGGGAGCCATAGGATAGGACCAAAGGGACAGGAAAGCTCGCCTCTACATGGAGAGTCTGCAGTGAGAGGGCCCTGTTCTCTGAGCCCAATCTAAATGTGAGAAAGTAGGTGTGGAAATAGCAATTCTAAAAATCAGAAGGAGTAGGGGGGAAACAAAAAAAAAAGGGTAAAGTGGACAGAAAATAAAAAAAGGGGGGGGGGAGGACAGGACAATCAAAAGAGAAAAGAAGGGAGAGGAAGGAAAAAGGGGAGAAAGGACAATGGAGAGGGGGAATGGGGAGTAACACCATTTGCCATCCCCATCTCCACCTATAGAATCAAATCCATGGATACTACACCCATGGTATAGCAAGTGGACGTCAAAAGAAAGAAGACGATTCAACAGAAACTCAGGTGCCCTTCCAGGGTTTGGGTGCTGTCCTGCTAGAGCACTTGGTATGACAGAGAATCTTGAAAAAATGTCCAGGATGCCCAAGTATGGGTGAATTTTGAAATATTGTCTTGTGATATGTGGATCAGGTCCTTCATCTCTATTATGGGAGTAATACATTTCTGCATGAAAGGGGGACAAGTTGACTTCCAGAATACTGCAATGCAAAGCCTAGCAACGTTAATCATATGCATAGCGATAGATTTGTAATACTGTCATTTAGGTATCCTAGAGAAATATTGCACAGGCTTAAACTCCAAGGGGAGTGAGGAAACCACTGTCATCGTGTCATGGACCTTAGGCCAGAAAGGCTGGAGCACCAGGCAAGACCACCAAACATGGAGAAAATTACAGCATTTTATACCAGCAGGATTTTATCTTATAGCCATTTTCCTGGATGAAAAGAATCAAGAATCCCCTATATGTATAAAGTGGGTAAAGAAAAGAACCACCCCTTTAAAATAATCACATGTTGTTGCTTTGCAGCCTGAAATGAAGACAGACACCGTTTTTGTTTTATTCAGCTGTATTTATTCAGTGCAGCTTATAAAATCCAAGTGAAACATATACCACCAACATGTCAGAAAAAAAATAAATCACAGCTATCACAAAAGTAACCAATGCAATTATGGATGGATGCCATTAAATAGTTGTACTACACTGCACTGCTCTGGTGACACTGCGTGAAAAAAATATATATATATTATTATTGTCACCAAAGCAAGTGCAGTGCCACTATAATGACATTGTACTGATGTGCCTAGCTGGTGAAAAAGTCTCACAGATGTGGTATTGCCATAATCTGGAGGAGTAGCATAATTTATTTTTGGGTTTAATTCTAAGTATGTATATTATGTGTGTTACAGATATCTTATTAATTGACAACTTAATTTCCTTTCCTGCATTTTCCAAAAACTTCTGGCATAAAATTTCTCAATGCATTTCAGAAAATACCTTGGAGTGTTTTCTTTTTGTTTTGGGGTCATTCTGTGATAGGTAGTCAGGAAATTTGATGCGTAAGTTATATATAATTTATGCTCCTTGAAAGCCCAAAGGTGCGCCTTGGTTTTGGACCACTCTATGCATCTAGGCTGTGAAAATGTGTCACATGTGGAAACATAGCAGTGTTTTGGGGTGTAATTATACATATGCCTATGCCGTGTATGAGAAATAGCTTGTTAAAATGACAACTTTGTGAACAATTTTTTTTATTTAATTTCTACATTTTCCAAAAAAAATTGTGACAAAAAAATTACAACTTCAAAAAACTCACCATGCCCCTTACTAAATACCTTGGACTGTCTTCTTTCCAAAAAGGGGTACTTTGGGAGGTATTTATACTGTCCTTGCATTTTAGGGCCTTGTTAACTGAGATAGGCAGTTATTACATAAGGAATGATCAATTTTCAAACACATACTGTATATCATTGTGTGTAGACTATAGTTTTTACACAGACTAATTAATAGACACTGATTTGGGTTATTTTTACCAAAGAAATGTAGTACAATACATTTTGGTAAGTATGTATCAGCACTCCTCTTCCTACTTAAATATACCTAATACTGAGCTGCTGCTCATATGAGGAATTAACGACCTTAGATAGATAAAATAAGTATCAGCGCTGCTCTAGGTACCAAAATAAATATAAAGTGTGAAGTGTATATCCACAATTGCCAATATATATTCATCAACAATATTAAATAAAGAAATAAATATATAAATACGTGAATGTAAATAATTAAATTGATCAAAAATCCATATCGTATTAAAGTGCCTGTGCTGATAGATGTGCTGACAATCAGAAATAGGTAATCAATACATAAAAAATTAAAAAAATAAAAGTTCTTGTGAAAAATATAGTTCTTGTGAATAAAGTGCTTGTGCTTCAAATTTATTGTGAAGATTACTCCGTGCCCCCCTCTTGTGTCCCCACTCACCAGACAAATGAAGGGATAAAGCATGTATTGCCTTTCAGCATATGAGGTCTTGTATAGCCACTTTCTTAATTCTATATTGGAAGGTTCTCCCAGTGTAGACTCTCCGGTGCCAGGATATATATATAATCAAAAGAGAGCCTCCATGGTGTAAAAACGATAGTTTATTGATAAAACAAAAATGTATCCACTTACATGTAGACAGTAACAATCTGCTATGTTTGTGGGGAAGCGCCGTTCCGGCGTGCGTTCCACCGCAAACTGGAAATGGAGATCCAGCTTCAGATGACACCCAGGAAGAGGGGCGAAACACGTCAAGCAGGAATCTAGCGTCACACGTCACTTCCGGTTGGTGGAACGCACCGATGCCATTTCTGGTTTGTGGTGGAACACACGCCGGAATGGCGCTTCCCCGCGAACATAGCAGATTGTTACTGTCAACTTCTATATAATTAAGTATTTACCTGTTCTAAACAACATTCATTTATTTTTCAAATAGAAGCAACTAGGTGACCACAAGACGCATGTTACCCCTGAAGAAGGAATAACTAATCATTCCGGAACGCGTTGGGTTTGCTTGCCTTGTACCACATATTGTCCATTTATGGGAAGCCTATGCGTGCATTATGTCCTTGCCATTTGAACAACCATATTATACTGGTTGTTGGAATTATCTATGTATTTATCATTATCTATTTAATAAATGTATACCTTTTTATTACTTCTCTATATCTACTCTCTTGACTCTGCATGTAGGTCGTTACAGTCCCAATTAGTGGGGAATCTGCTTTTCTTGTCTACCATTATAGGGGTGAGACCTTCCCGCACTTCCAAACTTTAAATCCCCCCTTCCTTCTCTACTTTTGATTGAGACAGGACATCTATAATTATTTGCATTTTACATTTTCTTGATACATATCAGAAGAGAACTTGAAGTATGTGGCCTGGGAGGAAAACGCAATCAACTGGCCTTTTCATAATAATGAATGTTTCCTTTAGGCTAAAGAATGTTATTGGTGTCTATGGGAAAAGGTGGATGGTGGTAAACACGGTTTATTTAACACACCTTTTTGATAAATTTCTATAAATTAGATAATGCCAGCATAATCAGTACATTACTAGAGACCAGAGCTATAGAAAGAAGTCCTCAAGGAAAGACAAGAATTGAGGGCAAATCTTTTCAACAGAGCTCCAGATAGCAGTAAAAATCCAAAAGTGGTTCTAATCTCTCCCCCTCTATTTAAACGTTTTTGACTTGACATACACTATAAACTGTTAAACATGTTAATGTCCATTCTCCATTTGTTCAGACTGAAAGACGGAAATAGCATTCATTCATACTGGCAGTTCTGTAATTGATGTCCAAGTCACAAGTAGGATAGGACAGCCAAGCATATCAAAATCACATATTCATATTATCTGTTGTGGTTTTACAGATATGCAGGGCTTTGCGTGTGGGTTTGGCAGCTGGATACAAGAGACGGGAATAATTCACAGGTTTGTATTTTTATAGATTTATCAAAACTCAAGTCAGGAGACAGACAAGGCAGTCTGACTGTGATCAAGGTTTGGAATGTTGAGCTGATTCAGCAGCAATTTGTAAAACTAAATTGAAATTAAAGTAAATGAATTAGCAATTATTTTAAAAGAGATATTATCTAATTGGATGTACCATGGATGTTTTATGTAATATCGAAGACAACTGTCAAAAGCCACAAAAGCGTTTAATCTATCTTAATTAGATGAATATATTGTAATCTATCCTTATAATACTTGAGAAAAAAAGATTTGTTTGTTCTCTAAGAAGCGGAAATCAGTGGTGGTCAACGTTCTTGTTATTGGCGCCTCAAGTGGGACCCTTGACATCACCAAAAGGCTGCAAATATTATTCAGTATATGTAATGCTACAGAAAGCTGTCTGATACTGCAGGCATGCGGCAGGAGATGGTCAAAGAGTACAAGCTTGTTACAAGAGATGGTTAGATATTATCGACATGCTGTAGAAGATGATCAGAGACAGCACACATGCTTGGAGACCAAGGAAATGCTTCAGGAGACATAAATTGTTAACACATTACAGGAGACTACTAAAAATCACTTCAATTCCAGTGCAATATGAAAACCCAGACTACTGCCTGCAGAGGCCTGAGGGCTGTACAAAAACTGCCAAAGGGCCACAGGTTGGGCATGAGGGATTTACACCCTAGAGGCACTTTTTATCCTCCTTCTTTACAGTATGTGTTCATTCCACCATGTACTTGTGAGACCACATTTCTATCTCCAAGTGTTTGCATACTCCACCTTCGTATTACTATATTCCAACTTCCGCTAAAATAGGTAAGCAGCAGCTGTCTTGAAAGAAAGAAATATTCCTCCCAATTTAGTTGGAAGGAGTGTGCCCAAGGTCCCTCTGAATGTGCAACTCAAGGGTGCCCAGTTGGGTGAATAACTGCTATTAGTATAGGAATACCAATCTTTACCATCTTTAATCTTTAAAGCATACTGTAGGTAAACAACAGCTGGATAGTATTGCTATGAGTTGGATACATGGTAGAGAGGAAAACACAAGGCTCAGAAGTGCATATAAAGTTTCAATTTGCACTGAAGAAGTACAACTAAAGGCTCTTGTATGATGATCTAAACTAATATCAGTACTGTACTAGGTGGAAGTCAATGACAAGCTCAACAGGTGTTTGTGGGGCACATGGAGTAACATAAAACCTCCTTCGTTGCGCCACATATAGTTGTATTTAGTATTTGTGTAAATGCTAGAAAAGTGCATAACCCCATTAAATCTCACTCATAATGGATAAGCCTTTACGGTGAACAACCAAGGACACTGATTTTTGAGGTTACAACATTTATTAAAAAATGAACTTCCCAAGTGGCAAATATCTTCAAATAATATGAGTTTTAACTGTTCAAAAAAGCAGTTAAAAGTTCCCAGTAGGTATGACTTTTCTAAGCAGCATACTAGACCTTGCAATTTCATGTGATTTAGTCACCAGTCGTTTCGTCACCTGGGAGGTCCATGCGATTAGTACTCATAGTCTGGCTCTTCACATATGTAGTCCTCACTGGATGTAACTGCTGGAACTCCAGCCCTCATATACACACACTGCAAAAACCTGTTTGCAGAATCAGTACTGCCCTTTTCCCTCTGTCCAACTTTTGAGTAACTATTGTCCTGGATTATCAGCAGCTAAGGACATTTTCACCCACAAAAGAAAGTCTGAATGTGGTGCTGTGCACTGGGGAGCTATGTTGAAATAGGTAAGCATGCCCTTCATCTATACAAGGTACAACTGAAGGGGAAGTTCAGAAACAAACAATGTCCTGCTGATAGAATGCAACCACTTAACATATTTGGAAACATGACAACCAGATACACATTTTCAGCACTACAAGAGAGTTTGTTATAACTACAAACTACATCTCCATATTGTCAGTCAAAGGTTCCACTGTCCTTTACAAGAAAGCTATGGAAGTTGTGATGGAACACTTTTATTTGTTAACAGTGTCCTTCAGAATGTTTTGTTTAACAGCATATTGCTAACTCTCCTACACTATATTTATTTTAATACTGTAGCAATGGGTAGAAAGGCACGAGCTACAGTCTGCTGGATCAGCCTGAAGACCACAGCCACTCTGTGTAGATGAGTGAAAAATTGCATACCCACACATTGCAGAACATGCACTTTTATAACAAAGTTGACAGCACTCATTTTCTTCACATAGACAAACGGCGGTGTTTGATTTGGAATTCTACTTCATGTATCTCAAATATAACAACGTTGGAAACATTAAGCTGAAACAAAAAGAAAGACAAGTATTTTTCAGTATTTTTTTTTTTTCATTCCAGGGTCTGATTTCCATCTCTGTTTCCCTAAAAAATGTATTACACTAACAGTTTCAACCAAAGCGAGCAAAGTCAGCATATGCATGTTTTTATTTTTCTCTATGAGAAGAGGCTACTTACCTAAAAAGAGGGACAATAGTCATAGCTCTGCCTCATTGCCATCTAAATATGAGATGCCTAAATGTGGCAAATGCAAGACTTTTGTGATGAGGTGTTATGTTAGAACTATAAATATTTTTAAAAAAGAGGTAAGTTCAATTCAAAATTACAACTAGGCATTGAAATGCATGTTGGGTACACAGCATACCTGCTCAGCACCTCAATTTTGTATTCAGGCATAAAAGGATAACCCAAGAAACCCCTTTTGCTTACCTGTTTTCAATGAGGGGAGGTAGCTAGTGACCCCCAGTCAGTTTCAAACCTGCCTTGAAAGTCTGAATATCATTGGTGAATAGAGATAGTGGGAGTTGCATATAACTGAGTTCAGGAAGTAGACCCAACCACAACAGTTGAGCAGTCTGCAGTGGATTACATAGAATGCTGCAAGTCGTATAGATTTTAAAATACCCCCCCCCCCTTTCCTTGATACCCCTCTCTGCATATTATTTTTCACTTCAGAATATTTACCTAAATTCTAGGTGTCTTCTGGCTGGTCAGGACAGAGGGATCCTTTCTTTACTTCTCCAAAGTCACCAGTGGGGGAGCCTCAAGGCGGTGGTAATGATGATAACCTAATATTGTATGGATGCCATTCTATGCAACATTTTCCTGTGAGCCCAGGCTGTATGATGATGCACCTCCATGACAGCTTGGGCTTGCAAGAAGTGAGTTTAATGATGCTTGATGTCATTGAAACCCAGAAGAAACTGGTTAGCCAGAAGTGGAAGAGGATGCAGAGAACAGCCCTAGATCATAAAGGATAAGTAGTAGTTTAAAATTTTATTTTTTAACATGAGGGAGGTTCAAAGGATTTTTTTTAAATAATGTGACAGACTCTACACACCGTGTTTGGGTATCTCCACCAAAAAGGTGTTTCCCAAGCTCTGAAACACGAGACAAGTGACTATTGCTGTAGCTACACCAAAGAACTAGACAACACCAGTTTTTGGAGTAAACAAGAAGAACTGCTTTATTATAGAAACATACTGAATTTATACAGAAAACCATCAGATAAGAGCGAACCACATTATCACAGACAATGCCCGCCTCAGACAGTCCGGTGCCCACATAGGAATACATTGTACATAGGAAGCCATATATTACAATGATAGTTCCTTTGGGGTAATCCCGAGGGCACGGTGGCAATCCCAGGAAACCATTTGATAGCCTTAGATGCCCAGATGATATGATTAAAAAAGTGACATGTTCTGAGTGACAGCTGGTTAAAGGTACCCGGGTTCAGTTTGTACAGTAACCGGGCAACAGTTCCAAAGCTGTGGTTACCAAAACCTGGTGAGATGCAGCTCTGAAATTCTGAGGTTACCAAGCAAGCTATCTCTCTGTAACCACCCCGGCCCATATCCCACCTAAAAGAGAACATAGTCCCAAAAGAGCGATGTGGCAGAATAATGGACTTTTGAAGTGACTCCTAGTAGAGTTAGCGGGTATTTCTACTGGCCCTAGCCACTAAACAATTTCATTGTGACTAGGACCCGGGTGAAGCACTGATGGAGTGCCATGGCTAGATGGAAGTCCAGATGGGCATAAAAGTCAACTAGTGACCAGCTCCTTCTGGATAACTTGAAAACACAGTAAAACACAGAGTTCTCTGGGCAATGGTTCTCCTGAAGCCCCGAGTCTGTAAAAATAAGTTAAAATTGGAGATGGTGTTTACTGAAGTTTACTGATTTGTGTGTAGCACCCTCTAGTGTGTTAGTTGGTAGTATAGATTTATAGTGTAGGTTTGCTAGTGTAGGAAAATTTAGTTTGGCTCAGTGCTAAGCCTGAGCTGTGAATCTGGGTCAGGGTTCAGTGAGTCAGGGCCTGGTGATTCATCCTGACAGCTCCTCTGGTGCCTCCCCGTGGTCTCGAAAGTTGTAGAAACTTCTAGAGCTAGTGGGGTGAAGATTAGGAGGAGCTGTATGGAATATTTATGAGAGCCTCAGAAAATCCCCAGTAGAGGACTGGAAGAGGGCAAGGCTTAACTCTTAAATAGGCATGAGACATGCCAGCCGGGGCAGTCATGTGGAAGATAGAGATTTAGAGCTGTGGAGATTGTCGTTGGCCCTCTGGGGTACCCCCTGGTCTGGAGGGATGACCTTGGGCCAGGGCTTAGGTGCTGGAAGGATGCTGCCAAAACACACAGAGGAAGCCAAGTCTTCATCCCTTCCCTGGGAGTTATCTTGCAGAGTCAGCCAGGTGGGCTGGTGTGAGTCAGTCTGAAGGACTGCTGTGAGAAGTTAGTCTGGAGGGCTAGTGAAAGGGGCAGATGCAGCCAGGTGGGTTAACAGGGCCTGAAGAGGCAGTGCTGGGACCAGTATCAACAGGAGGGAAATTGCACTTCACTGTCTTCTACCACACAACAAGAAGCTTCAAGTTCCTGCCTGCAGAGGGCTATTGCTAAATCTGGCTGTGCCTGTCAGGTTTGTTTATAGTGATCCAGTTGGAGTCTGCAAGCAAGTAAAGTGCAGGAGGAGTGTCAAGGAGTCTGTATATAGATTGTGCATAGGAAAATATCCCTGAAGATGCTGTTAAAGTGTTGTTTCTGAAGTCAAGAGGGCATCCCATAATTTCCTATCCCCATTCAAGTTATTAACCCTCAATAAACCACAAAAACAAAGTCACAGACTGTTCTTCGTCTCTGAAATGCCTGTAAATATTTGGTATGACTGGCAGTGTAGGTTGGTAAATCTCAGTTTATCTGCGATCCTTAAAGGGGTGCTCTACATGTGTCATGTACCTGGTCCTGAAGCCAATGTGCTGAGAGGGCTCTCCTTGCGGCTGAGTGCTCAGTGTCGCTAAAGGTGGAAACATGGAACACGAAGCCCAGAGAAGCAGGGATTGGCAGCTATGACACAGGTGAGAGATGCAGGTGGATACCAGATGAGGTAAGCAGTAGGACCCAGTGGAGTTTATGGTGGTGCGGACTGCACACAGCAGGAACCAGGTTGCAGTGGAAAGTGCAGCAGGCTGGATACAGCAGGTGGGTATTGCAGGCTGGAGCAGCACCACCAGCTGCTCCAAGTAGGTACAGCAGGTAGGCACCAGAGCGGTTTACAGCAGACAGGGCAAAGCAGGAGGCATAGTCAGGGATGGATGCAAAGGTCAGTAAGCCAGTGGTCAGTAGACGGGAGATCAGAAGCGTTGTCAGGTAAGCCGAGATCATACACAGGATAGGAGACAAGAGCAGATCCGTGGGCAATCTAAGGTCAGAGCTGGGAGAGATACAAGAGGTATGCAAGGGCAAGCTGGGGCAGTTTCAGTTGTTTAGAAGCATAAGCAAACACAGGAACAGGGAGCAGGAAGCTGAAGAACAGTCAGCAATGTCCATGTGCCACAGTCAAAAAAACAGAGGGTGCCAGGATCCGACGTGTATCGAGTGTGCTGGCACACACATGTGCTCACAATTCGCGTGCAGGGCGTGGCCATATTGGAAATTGGCCACTGTGCCAGGCCTACGGGCAACTCTCCCCTGGCAAGTCTCCTGACAAATTATTTTTCTTTAGCACAGTTGCAGTATGCCTTGATAGCATAACTGTTCTTTTTAAAGCTGGGTATGCAGAGGGTTGAACAGAAGAGAAAACTGACGGCCATTGACTGCAAGCACTTACCAAATGCTGGTTTTCCTAGCAAGACCATTCAACAGAAGCCAGTCATTGGGATGCTTACTGATTATATGTAAGGAACACTAATAGACAAGATGGCACCTCTCAAACTTCTGTGCATAGGCTAATACATGTTCCCTTTTATGCTCACAGAAATTGGGCATTTGCTAATACTAATGCGCATACCTGTGCAAACGTATGTGCACCGGCGCTCATGTGCACTTGTGACAGATGTTGATGCCAAACGGGCTATTTAAACTGGGCCAGTGCTCAGGATCACCGCTGTTTTGTCTTCAGCCTCTTGTGTAACCTGTGTTTCTGTGATTCTGTATCCAGATTCCAGGTGCTGACCCAGGTTATTTTGATCACTCTCTGAACTCTGCCTACACTGACCTTGACTTGTCCCCTAATTTCCACTTCTGTTTGCTTCATTGGTTCCTGTTTCAATGATCTGTTCCAGACCCGGCTTGTTTCTTGACTACGCTCCTGCCTGTGCCCTGTACCTGATCCATCCTGTGTGTATGATCCGGCCTGCCTGACCTTGCTACTCGGCCTGCTGTCACCGATACCCACTTACCAACCTTCTCTTCCAGCTGACCTACAGTCTTCTACCAGCAACCGTCTCAACTGCCAGCTATTGCCAGTGCCAGCCTGTCTCAGACTGCTGCCTACCTGCTGCCTTCCAGCTTGTCTGCTTTCTGGAGCCTTCTTTCAGCTTCAGCTGCCCAGCGTGGACACCTGCCCTGCTGCTAACAAGACTTACCAGGCCCTTGTGCCACTCTGTACTCCTTTGCCTCCTGTCTATGCTATTAGGTTTCAGAGAGGCCTTCCTTATCATATCAAGCTCTGCTACCAGGTACATAATACAATGTTTCTGCTTGAACCCTACCTGCTATATCTGCTACCAGACCCTGGCTTGCTCACCACCTGGTGGGGCGAACTTAAAGACCACAAACTGGTACTACCATGCAGCAAAATCCATCTCCCCCATTAGGAGTTCTGGTAAATGGAGGATAGTACTTAGACCCCGGTGCCTCAGGTGAGCCGTGTCATCCAATGGAGGTCAGAGAAGCTTAAAATTGGTGAGATGAACCATTATTCTACCTGTTCGACGGTGTCACTGGGCATCGCCTTGCAAGGGGTCTTTAGGACATCATGATGTCTTTTTATGACACCCTGTAAGGTGGGGCGAATAACGGTTCATCTCACCAATTTTAAGCTTCTCTGACCCCCAGACTGAAAAACTGATGGTCCATCAGTATTTCTGGTGAGTGGGGATTCAGGAGTGGAGTGAAACACCCTGCACCGCCTGATTGGTTTGAAGCACTCCAGCACTTTCTTTACCTTCAAGCACTTTCATACACTTTATGGACATTGCGGAGCACTATTGCACTTATATGCATATTTTGTGGACATTTTGGAGCACTATTGCACTTATATAAATTTTAGCACTTTATTGTGGATACATTTCTTTGCACATGAGCACTTTATGATAGAATTTATGATTGATATAAATATAGGGTGCGCTGATAAATAAATAAAAGTGAAGCTGCAACCAAGATACTGTGCCAAGTGTAAATGTGTTATAAATAATTGGTGCGCTAATACAAATAGATGAAATTGCAAAAAAACAATTCAATATAAATAACTGTGATGACGATGTGACAAAATACTGAATAAATTCAACACATTAAAGTCCATCAAACGATATCCACATTATAGTGATGAGTGTTTAAGTGAAACTATAGTGATAATGCCAAAGGGCTGGAAACCACGTCCCAAACTGTGTATTATCCACGTGAATGTAGTCCCACTAACCAGCTGGCTGTTCTTCTTACCAGACGTGCATTAGACATATAGCAAAATAGCAAAAATCATGCACATCCACCCTTGTGTAAACCACACCAGAGAGCCTCTTACCAGATGTAGATGGTATAGTAGCATGTAAGTATGCTCTCTCTCGGTCAGAACGTAACAGATAGCTGGATGGATGGTCTATTTCCCCCAGAGGAGGACACACCTCCTCTCCTCTCCTGAATTGAATTGTTGAATTCAATTTCATCTATTTGTATTAGCGCACCAATTATTTATAACAAATAGAATTTATGATTGTTATATGATTCTTGTAAGTGGAAGCGCTGTTTTATTGTTAGCATTTATTTCTGAGTTTTATACTTGGACAGCAGCTGCACATTTTATCACTTTAATTTTATGCTTATACTTCAGGGTCATCAAAGAAATGGACTCTATCCACACCCTCAGACGAGTCGGGAATAACATAGCATATTTGATATGTTTGATGCGGAGCCTGCGTTTGGCTTCAAGGAAAGTTTTGCACTTCTTCTGCACTTCTGCAGAGAAGTCAGGGAAAATTGCAATCCTGCCATTTCCAAAAGGGATATTACCCTTCTCCCTGTTCAGCCTGAGGATGGTGTCTCTATCCCTGTAGTTGAGTAGTTTAGCAACAAAGGTGCGGGGGGTGCTCCCTGAGGAGGGGGTCTGCCCGGGAGGTGGTGGGCACGCTCCACTGCAAAGGTAGGGATAAGGCCTCACGACCATATGTAGTAGTTAGAAGCTGTTCCGAAAAATCTGCCGGATCAGATACCTCTGCTCCCTCAGGCAGACCTATCAGCCTGACATTACAGCGCCACAATCTGTTCTCCAAATCGTCCTGTTTAAGCAGCAGCTGGCTCACCTGGAGCTGGAGATGATCCAAGGCATTCTGCAGGGGGGCAGGGAATCCTCCATGCCGCTGATTCTGCGCTCGGTCTCCGTGACCCGTTCCCGCAGCTTCTGTTGATCCTGGCGGATCAAGGATATGTCCACCTTGACTTCCTCGATTTTGGTCGTGAGGGAAGCCTGGCACAGGGAGATCGCTTCCAGCACTTTAGCAGTGTCTGCTCCCGCCGCGCTCACCTCCGTCCCCGCCTCTGCACCATCTTGAGAGGAGATGTCCTTGTCTTGCCGGCGGTACTTATCGAGTTTAGCCAGCGTGTCCGTTGATTTTTTCGGCGGTGACATGGCTCATTAGATGCGGGATCACAAGTGCGATATGGGGGACCCAAAACAGGAGCTCGGGGAGCAGGATTTTCAGTGTAAAGGATTATAAGCCGGCAGAGCTCTGCTCACTTGCTTCCTACTTCCTGCCGTTCCAGGCCACGCCCCGTTTATGCTTATACTTAGTGTGGTTTTTTAAATATTTTGATAACAGGTTTGTTATTTTTTTTTTTTTTTTTAATTAGACTTTACAATCACTTTAATGCCCAACTCCAGGCAAAACATTTTTTTTCATTTTTGGATAGCGTGGGGAAATGTTACAACCTCTGTTATGTTTCTATGGCCATTTCTGTCCCAGTTGGGGAGATTTACCCTCACATTCCATGAGGACAGGAAGTGAGGGAAAGTCAATTCCAGCTAGGGTACAAGCAAAAACAAATTGCATTTTTAGTAGAATGGGGAAGGATTAGAGCTTCTGACAATGTATTTTGCTATATGTTCATACTTGTCCCAGTATCTACCAAGCCCTACATTTCTGCTTTTTTTCTGTGGTATCACTGGAATAGGAAATACAGGAAAATGTTTCCAAATAGGTTACAGACAAAAAAAAAAAGAAAACAGAACAGTCATTTTCACTAACTATTTCCAACTTTACGAAACAACTAAAAAAAAGGGCTGGTGTTAGGCTTTAAACTGGACTGATATTAAAGTGGCTACAAGTAATTTTCACTTTGCTAATCAGGTTAGTTCCCAGGGCTTACACTGCTTTTTCTTCCTTTGGTATATTTCTAACATTACAGTTCATTATTTTCTAAGTCATCTTCCTCTGAAGTTGCCATGGCAAACATCAAACACTGTTCAGCTTGTATTGTTAGCTGGTAAATCAGGAGCTACTCTCATGCTCGTCACTGTGAGCCTGGAATGTCTTCCTCTTTTGTAGTTACACAACCCTGATGTAGGCTACTATTATTTTTAGCAATTACATATTAAATTCCTTTCAGGGAACATGCAAAGCCTGATAAAACACTAAGTCTTATTTATAAAATTGTCTAGAGGGAGTTTTCCCAGTGATTGTGTGGGCATTTAATAAAGTGAACAGAAGCCAATACACTGTGCTTCACACAGTTTCTACAATGTATAGGATATATCAATACATGTTACTTATGTGGTTTTATGTCCACATACAAACAAAGTAATCAGCCACAGAAGTGCTGTGTACAATGGTCATATACAAATTGCAGATCATGATTCTGAACGAAGCCCAAAGTATGTTCTCCCTTGTACCATTGATTGGGACTATGATGTTCAAGGGCATTACTAGAACCATACAGGACATGCAACTGCAATGGGGCCCAGAAGTACAGAGGGCCCAGCATTGTCTTGCTTCCTAGCTCCACAATATTTTTTGCAGGTAGCATTAGCATTTTAAAAAAAGGTTTGAATTGGATTGGAACTTCTATATGGTATAACAGAAGTTAAATTAAAACTACAGGCAAAGCGTTTTTTTTTAGTTTTGGATTGAGTGGAGAGGGATTAGAACGCCTGTCAGGTTTTTTTTTTTTTTTTTTTTGCTGTCTGTGCCCCCATCAGGGAGATTCACACTCTCTATTTGTCCTGTTTACCATTATTATTATAAGTGAAAGTAAAATAAAATACCAAATTTTGGGTTGTCCCGAGAAAAGTAATAGAGGAAAAATCTTTCAATGGGGACACTAGTTCTGGTGACCCGAGGGGTCCCCAAGGAGTTCCCTTAATTTACAGAGATTTCCCCTCAAATCCTGTTTGGCTATGGGACAGGAAGTGAAGGAAAATCTCGGCAAATCTGACAAGGCTTATAACGCTACCTTGCTCTATCCAAAATGAAAAAAAAAAGTTTTCCCTATAGATCTACTTACAGTGGGTACGAAAAGTATTCAGACCCCCTTAAATTTTTCACTCTTTGTTATATTGCAGCCATTTGCTAAAATCATTTAGGTTCATTCTTCTTCCTCATGAATGTATACATAGCACCCCATACTGACAGAAAAACACAGAATTGTTGACATTGTTGCAGATTTATTAACCACTTAAGCCCCGGAAGATTTTACCCCCTTCCTGACCAGGGGGTATTGCGATTCGGCACTGCGTGACTTTAACGGACAATTGCGCGGTCGTGCGATGCTGTATCCAAACGAATCTGGCGTCCTTTTTTTCCCACAAACAGAGCTTTCTTTTGGTGGTATTTGATCACATGTGCGATTTTTTGATCACGCTCTATAAACAAAAAAAGAGCGTAAATTTTGCAAAAATAGCAATATTTTTCACATTTTTTTATATGAAATTCCCCCCCAAAAAAATGTAAAAATCAAAATTTTTTAACATTTTCGGCCAATTTGTTTTATGCTACCTATGTTTGGTAAAAAAAAAATTGCAAAAAGCGTATTTTGATTGGTTTGCGCAAAAGTTATCGCGTTTACTAACAAAGGGAAAGATTTTTGTCATTTTTGTTGTTTTTTTTTTAACGCGTAATGGCGGCGATCTGCGATTTTTTTGCGGCACTGCGACATTGCGGCGGACAGATCGGACCCTTGACTGACATTTTTGACACTTTTGGGGTTACCAGTGACATTTCTACAGTAATCAGTGCTATACATATGCACTGTTACTGTAAAAATACACTGGCAGTGAAGGGGTTAACTTTTTTTGAAAGGGAGGGGCTATGTGTGTCCCTAGGGGCGTGCTTTCTACTGTGATTGGCTGTGGCTTCAGATGTATGAGGAGTGATCAACGGTTCTACATAGTAGAACCATATGATCATCCTTCATACACAGGGGAGAATGACAGGCAGCTTGTTTACACAAGCTGCCTGACTTTCTCCCTCTCCCCCGCCGATCGCAGAGTGACCGGTGGACATCGGGTCCGCCGGTCACACGTGCGGGGGGGTCCGTGACCACGCGGGAGCGCGCCTCCGGGGGCGCGCGCTCGCTCCCTAGACCCTCACAAGCTAGTGACGTAGCCCTACGTCACTTTGCCTGTGAGGGGCTGACTGCTGACGTAGATCGGCGTTAGGCAGTCGGCAAGTGGTTAAAAAAGAAAAACTGAAATATCACATGGTCCTAAGTATTCAGACCCTTTGCTCAGTATTTAGTAGAAGCCCCCTTTTGATCTAATACAGCCAGGAGTCTTTTTGGGAAAGATGCAACAAGTCTTTCACACCTGGATTTGGGGATCCTCTGCCATTCCTCCTTGCAGATCCTCTCCAGTTCTCTCAGGTTGGATGGTAAACGTTGGTGGACAGCCATTTTTAGGTCTCTCCAGAGATGCTCAATTGGGTTTAAGTCAGGGCTCTGGCTGGGCCATTCAAGAACAGTCACGGAGTTGTTGTGAAGCCACTCCTTCGTTATTTTAGCTGTGTGCTTAGGGTCATTGTCTTGTTGGAAGGTAAACCTTCGGCCCAGTCTGAGGTCCAGAGCACTCTGGAGAAGGTTTTTGTCCAGGATATCCCTGTACTTGGCCGCATTCATCTTTCCCTCAATTGCAACCAGTCGTCCTGTCCCTGCAGCTGAAAAACACCCCCAAAGCATGATGCTGCCACCACCATGCTTCACTGTTGGGACTGTATTGGACAGGTGATGAGCAGTGCCTGATTTTCTCCACACATACCGCTTAGAATTAAGGCCAAAAAGTTCTATTTTGGTCTCATCAGACCAGAGAATCTTATTTCTCACCATCTTGGAGTCCTTCAGGTGTTTTTTAGCAAACTCCATGCAGGCTTTCATGTGTCTTACACTGAGGAGAGGCTTCCGTCGGGCCACTCTGCCATAAAGCCCCGACTGGTGGAGGGCTGCAGTGATGGTTGACTTTCTACAACTTTCTCCCATCTCCTGACTGCATCTCTGGAGCTCAGCCACAGTGATCTTTGGGTTCTTCTTTACCTTTCTCACCAAGGCTCTTCTCCCCCGATAGCTCAGTTTGGCCGGACGGCCAGCTCTAGGAAGGGTTCTGGTCATCCCAAACGTCTTCCATTTGAGGATTATGGAGGCCACTGTGCTCTTAGGAACCTTAAGTGCAGCAGAAATCTTTTTGTAACCTTGGCCAGATCTGTGCCTTGCCACAATTCTGTCTCTGAGCTCTTCAGGCAGTTCCTTTGACCTCATGATTCTCATTTGCTCTGACATGCATTGTGATCTGGAAGGTCTTATATAGACAGGTGTGTGGCTTTCCTAATCAAGTCCAATCAGTGTAATCAAACACAGCTGGACTCAAATGAAGGTGTAGAACCATCTCAAGGATGATCAGAAGAAATGGAAAGCACCTGAGTTAAATATATGAGTGTCACAGCAAAGGGTCTGAATACTTAGGACCATGTGATATTTCAGTTTTTCTTTTTTAATAAATCTGCAACAATGTCAACAATTCTGTGTTTTTCTGTCAGTATGGGGTGCTATGTGTACATTCATGAGGAAGAAGAATGAACCTAAATGATTTTAGCAAATGGCTTCAATATAACAAAGAGTGAAAAATCTAAGGGGATCTGAATACTTTTCGTACCCACTGTAAATATTCTGTATCTGTGGAGGAACCCTTTTTGATTTTCCTATATTACTCTAATACAGTGATGGCGAACCTTGGCACCCCAGATGTTTTGGAACTACATTTTCATGATGCTAAACTATACTGTAGAGTGCATGAGCATCATGGGAAATGTAGTTTCAAAACATCTGGTGTGCCAAGGTTCACCATCACTGTTCTAATAGATATATTAACAACCCTGATAAGGTTATCTTTTTCTGTGTGCTACACGTAATGTCCCTATATTATTTAATAAATGTGTTGAAATCTTTACACAACTTTTTAATAAAATATGAGCTCTGATTAGCAAGGCTCCTCTTGATTTGTCTTTGTAATGTTTTAAAACTTAATAGATTTTGTAAAACACCATACATTTTTGGTGGTTTAAATGTTGTAAATATTTAATAGTAATCATGAAAAGAAAAAGTCAGTCAGGGAAAAGTGCCAGTAGCCTAGAAGCACGTCATTTTTCACATTCTAAACCCATCTATTAAACACACAAATTTGCTTCCATAGGTCATTTTGGTGAATTTTTTTCCATTAGACTATTTTATTAATAGACAAGGGTGTAACGAAGAATTAAATTAAGCCCTGGGGCCAAAGGACAGGGTCAATTCAAACTTGGGATATAATGAAAATGCAGAGGCAGAAGTTACTTTCACCAAATGCTACATGCAAAAATAATCAATAAATTCAAGTTTGGCATCTGAACTTACACACAAATCCAAACTTGCCCTGTAAAATTCAAGTTTGGCCAAAATTCTGGGTATACACGATATATTTTTTTTTTTCAGTTGGTGGGCTGAAAAAAAAAAAAAAAAAATTAACGTATTCCCCATCCACACAAGCAAGGCAGATGGAAGAACTCCTTCACTGTCAGAAAACACTGATCAGTGCTGCAGCTGATTGGCTGCAGCCGATGATCCAATGAAAGTTCTCCAACAGTCCCATTTGACACACAAGTTGATCTACCGATTGACTTCTTTCGAACAGGGAAGCCACACTCAAAATTGATCCCGTCCATGCTGAACCAGCCAAATGTCGATCCATGTGTACCTATCTTAACCCTTCCTGCTTCATAAACCTACCTAATGGTCTTTTAATGAATGGCTTTGCTGGCCTCAAAGGAGAGTAGCGCTACCCCCGTGAGGGCCGCTTAATGAATTGGTACCCCATTGGTTGCTCCGACCTTGCAAAATCTCCAACACCTCTGACACCCTGCGTTCAGACATTTTGGTGTTGACCAAACAATCAGAAGCACACACACAAGTTAGGTGAAATAGTTGAACTTAGTTTACTGAAGTAATAAAGACATTAGAGTTTAAAGATATGAGCTTGTTTCTTACAGTAAAACCTTTTGAAAAGTACTGCTGATGACAGAGACAATAATAGCAACAGATAATAACTGACGGCAAACTATATAGAGCGATTAGATACAGTCAAAACCTTGTTTATGCATATGAGGCCTATGTGAACAGGCAGAAGGAGGGCAGGGGAATTACTTTTAGCTATGTCAGACCACTTCCTCCTGTACCTCAACCCACAGGCACAAGCATTGTGAGAAATGGCCTAACATTCAACAAACTGTTTAACTTGTAGGATTTATCCTGCTTCTTTAAAAGACAAAGTTCCAGGCAAAATCAAGGCTCTTTGTGCACAGTGAAAGAACTCCCTTATGAATAGAGGGGAGGTTAGCTGTAGTTCCGTTTTAAAGAGGTGAAATCTTTAGATCTTAAGCTAACACTTAGGTGAGTTGTATTATAAGAAATACCAAATGGCAGAGCAAAGCAATTCAAACTGGTGCATTCTAAAAAGTAAGGGATGCAGGGTATGCCTGTGATGCTCTGGTGGCGACTGTGGATGCTCTGGTGAACACTGTGGCTACTTGCTTAGGTGTACTGTGTCATGGAGTTCTACAGCCATAAGCATTATGAGAAGGGGTAAAGTTGTCTGCATGCAGTGTCTATCAGGAGTAGACGGGCAAGTGCACGCTCACCAATACTGTAACTGATGATGATGATGACAAGGTTGAAGGCTTCACAGGGTTTCCCTCAGGATCCTAGCTCAAGGGATGGTGTCTAACCTCTGTCGCAGCTCGCCGCGCCCCAGCTGGATCTGGTGTGGAAGGAGCATGAGCCGCCTCCAAGCTGCCGCCGAACAATAGGGAGATTCTGGCAGGCAGCGAATGCCCCTTGGACACACTCGCGATGACTCTTCCTTGCACAGGCCGCCATTCAGACAGCACCCTCAGACACAGAGTCCTTGCTACATATTTTTGGGGAAAAAAAAATCGCAATAAGCGTATTTTGATTGGTTTGCGCAAATGTTATTGCCTTTACTAACTACGGGAAAGATTTATGTCATTTTTATTGGTTTTTTTTAATAGTAATGGCGGCAATCTGCGATTTTTTGCAGGACTGCGACATTGTGGCGGACAGATCGGACCCCTAACTGACATTTTTGACACTTTTGGGGGTACCAGTGACACAGTTACTACAGTAATCAGTGCTAAAAATATGCACTGTTACTGTAATAATGCCATTGGCAGGGAAGGGGTTAACCCTGTGGGTGATCAAGGGGTTAAATGTAAGCCTAGGTGTCACGTACCTGATCCGAAGCCGGAGTGTAGAGAGGGCTCCCCTTGCGGCTAGGTGCAGAGTACCCCTGGAAGTGGGACAGGGAGTGCTGTGCCCGAAGTAGCACGGGTTGCCGGTTGGGATGACCAGGATGGAAGCAGGAACCAACTTGTTGAGAAGTTCCAAGCAGGTCTGGAACACTTTGGCAAGCCAGGCAGTTACAAGGTGCAGACAGGAACAGACTGGGTGAAATACTGGAGCGAAGTCAGGAGCCAAGCCGAGGTCAAGTATTGGAGAAGACAACAGGAATCCGAGAGCAAGCCAAGGGGTCAGGAGCCAGGAGAAGCAAGTCAGACAGTCCGGGTCGGCAACGGGAAGGCAAGATCAGCAGGTAAACAAGGCACAGGGAACACGGGAGGCTGTTGATCATCCAGCAACTAGATGTTGTGGCTGCTGGCTTTAAATAGGCCGTTTGGCGCCAAGCGCCATTACGCATGGCGTACGCGCGTGCGCATTGGCGCACGCACATTCCTAACTGCGTTTGCCCGTGTTTGGGCGCGCATGCGCATTCGCGCCAATGCGCAAATTCGCTGATTCGCCAGGATATTGGTAGTTCCCTGACAGTGCCCCCCCCTGAGGGGCAGCCTCCGGATGCCTAACAGAGCCTGTTTTTCAGGGAATCTTTTGAAAAAGTCACGTAACAGTCTGGGAGCGTGTATATTTCCAGCAGGTTCCCAAGAACTTTCCTCCAGAGAATAGCCCTTCCATTTGATTAAATACTGGACTTGCCTTCCTCGTCTACGGCAGTCCAGGATGGATTCCACTTCATATTCCGTTTCTCCATCTACTACAACTGGAGGTGGAGGCAAGCTATCTCTTCCAGGAAAAGGACCAGGATTGGCCGGTTTAAGCAAAGACACGTGGAAGACTGGGTGAATTTTGTAAGTATCTGGAAGGCATAATTCAAAGGCCACAGGATTGACCATCTTCTTGATCGGGAAGGGACCAATGAATCTTGGACCCAGCTTCTTGGATGGGCAGGCCAACTTAAGATTAAGAGTGGACAGCCACACTTTGTCTCCCACCTTCAAGGCCGGGCTATCCCTCCTTCTCTTGTCGTAGCATTCCTTATAGGCTTCTTGTGCCTTTTGCATGGTCTTCTGTAATAGCAGAAAATTTTCTTGCAGGAAGGCTACCCTATCTTGAACAGCAGGTACTGTAGTCTCAGACACAGGGTTAGGTAAAAAGGATGGGTGAAACCCATAGTTTGCAAAAAATGGAGACTGGTGGGTGGAAGCATGAATTGTGTTATTGTAGGCAAACTCCGCACACGGGAGTAAGGATACCCAGTTGTCTTGCGAAAATGTGGAAAAGCAGCGGAGATATTGCTCAAGGGTTTGGTTGGTTCTCTCCGTTTGACCATTACTTTGGGGGTAATATGCTGAAGATAAGCAGACTTCAATATTCAAGGCTTTACAGAGAGACCTCCAAAATCTGGAAGTAAATTGTACTCCACGGTCGGATACAATGCTGCCGGGTAGACCATGTAGCCTCACTATTTCCTTGACAAAGGTATGTGCCGTGTCCACGGCCGAAGGAGTGCCAACCATGGGAATAAAATGGGCCATTTTGGACAAGCGGTCTACTATCACCATAATTGTGGAGAATCCCTCTGAAGAAGGTAGGTCCACTATAAAATCCATGGACAACATCTCCCATGGTTGTCTTGGGACCGGAAGTGGTTTAAACAGACCCCAGGCTTGGACGTGACTGCCTTTACTCCGAAGGCAGGTGGTACAGGAACTCACATAGTCCTTACAGTCCTTTCTCAGGTTTGGCCACCAATAGGATCGCTGAATTAGCTCTAAGGTCTTTCGGACCCCAAAGTGACCGGCAAGTTGATGGTCATGAAGAGCTTTAAGGACCGTGAGTCTGGCTTCCTGGGGTACAAAGAACTTGTCTTCATGCAAAAAAAATTTTCCCTGTCTTTTGAGAGTAGCAGTCTCAGGAGCAGTACAGCGGGCAGAGGCCAGTTCAAGGGTGGTCCTAAGATCAGGCTGGAGTAAAAGAAAGTTTTGAGAGGACAGAATTGTACTGGGGGTGACATCCACAGGGGTTTCAGGGAACATCCGCGAGAGGGCATCTGCCTTCCCATTCTTAGAGCCTGGCCGGTATGTGAGATGGAAGTTAAACCTCGAAAAGAATAGTGCCCATCTGGCCTGCCGAGGTCTTAGGCGTTTGGCTGATCTGAGATATTCGAGGTTCTTGTGGTCCGTGAATATCATTATTGGGTGGGCTGCGCCCTCCAGCAAATATCGCCATTCTTCTAATGCGGCCTTGATGGCCAATAGTTCTCGGTCCCCTACATCGTAGTTCTTCTCGGGCTGACTGAGTTTTCTAGAAAAAAACGCTACTGGGTGAAGCAATGCCTTGGGTCCCTGGCGTTGCGATAGGACTGCTCCCGTGGCCACTTCTGAAGCATCAACTTCAAGGACGTAGGGTAAGGCTGGGTCTGGGTGTTGTAGCACCGGAGCACTGGTGAATACAGCCTTGAGCTTGTCAAATGCACTTTGGGCCTCTGGGGACCATTGGAACCGAGTGTTTTGCCGAGTCATTTGCGTAATGGGGCAGTGATGCGGGAAAAGTCCTTAATAAACCTTCGGTAAAAGTTTGCGAAACCCACAAACCTTTGGATGCCCTTTTTATCAGAGGGGGCAGGCCACTCCAGGATGGCAGACACTTTCTGAGGGTCCATTGATATTCCAACAGTGGAGATAATCAGACCCAGAAATTGTATGGATGACTTCTCGAATTCACATTTTTCTGCTTTAGCATAAAGCCCGTGTTTTCTGAGAGTGGCCAATACTTTTTGTACATGTATTCTGTGCAACTCCAGGGTAGTAGAAAAAATAAGGATGTCGTCTAAATAAACGATGAGGAAATTGTCCAGGAATTCTCGGAAAATATCATTTACAAGGTGCTGGAAAGTGGCGGGGGCATTACACAGCCCGAAGGGCATAACCAAGTATTCGAAATGCCCGAAACGGGTTCGAAAGGCAGTCTTCCACTCATCGCCCTCGCGGATCCGCACCAAATTATAGGCACCTCGTAAGTCTAATTTAGTAAAGACTTGAGCAGAACGAAACTTCTGGAAGAGTTCAGGAACGAGAGGGAGTGGGTAACGGTTCTTTATAGTTATTTTATTCAAGTCCCTGTAGTCCACACATGGCCTGAGAGTGTGGTCTTTTTTCTCCACGAAGAAGATTCCGGCTCCGGCCGGAGAGGAAGAAGGACGAATGAAGCCCTTGCTGAGGTTTTCATCGATGTATTGCCGTAGGGCTTCAAGTTCCGTCTCTGAAAGTGGGAAAATACGGCCAAAAGGGATCTCAGCACCAGGCAACAATTCTATTGGGCAATCATAGGGACGGTGAGGTGGTAGAGAGTCCGCCTTCTTCTTATCAAATACGTCCAAAAAACTATGATAGGCGGAAGGAACGTCTTGGCTGGCATTGGAAACAGGCTGAATGGCAAGACAGCTGGCAGGAGGAGGTATCTCAGGAGTCATACAATGTTGGAAGCAGTACACTGATTTGAAGGATACTTCCCCTTTGGACCAGTCTATCAACGGGTTATGGGCCCGTAGCCACGGAATTCCCAGAATTACAGGAAACATAGGTGAAGGAAGGACGTCAAAGTGAAGAAGTTCCTTATGGCCAGGGCCAGTAGTGGCAAGTACGGGTAAGGTCTCCTGAATGACGGGCCCGGACCTGGGAGTGGTGCCGTCTGCAAGGTGGATTTCCAGTTTATGGCGCTTGGTCTGGAGTGGAATGTGAAGGTTTCTTGCCACAGAGATATCCAGGAAACAGCTGCAGGCTCCGGAATCAATGATTGCTGGCAGCTTGATCTCTCCTTCTGCCACCTGTAATGAAACAAGAAGGACTAGGTGAGCGGGAGAGGGTCCCGGAATTTGGAGATGCAGATGGTTGAAAGCAGCGGGCTTACTTGGTCTCACTGGGCAGTCACGGAGAAAGTGTCCATCTTCCCCACAGTAAAGACATAAGTTCAATTGCCTGCGACGAAGCCTTTCAGCAGGGGTTAAGGCTGAGCGGACCATTCCGATCTGCATAGGCTCTTCAGGAGACATTGGGCTGGTAGCAGTGGGTAGAGGAGCAGGAGATGGTGGCACCTTGGGTAACATCCAAGTAGGCTGATAAGACTGAGCTCGTTCAGACCTGCGTTCCCGCAAACGTCTGTCCAATTGGATGGCGAGTTGAATGAGCTCCTCTAATGAAGTGGGGGTCTCTACTCGTGCCAACTCATCTTTCAGGGTTTCAGACAGACCTAACCGATATTGGTATTTGAGGGCGGCCTCATTCCACCCTGTGTCTGCGGCCCACCTACGAAAGTCCACTGTGTAATCCTCTACAGGGCGTCGGCCTTGCTGTAGCTTATGGAGCGTAGCCTCGGCAGTGGCCATATGTTGTGGGTCATCGTACAGCTGTGCCATAGCCTCGAAGAAAACCTCAACGGAACTGACAGCAGGATCCTTCTGTTCCAGTAACTGATGGGCCGAGGACTGGGGTTCATCAGACAACAGGGAAATAATAAACCCCACTTTAACTGTCTCTAAAGAAAAAGTTCTGGGTTGCAGGGCCAGGTATAACAGGCAGGCATTTTTGAATGACTTAAACTTGCGGCGATCCCCCGAGAAGCGTTCAGGTATAGGTACTCTTGGTTCTGGAGGCGGAGCCATCATCGTAGGAGTTGGAGCTGACTGTCCTGAAGTTGCAGGAGCGGAGGTGGAGACTGCAGCGGGTGGATTTGGAGTTGCTGCCAGAGATGGTGTAGTCAGGTACTGTAAACGACCTTCCAGTTGGAAGTACCCATCCTGAAGATTCTTCACCGCCTGGGTTAATGCTGTCACTTGCTGGCACAGGGTTTCCAGCGGGGAGACACCTCTCTCGGCTTCTGACATGGCTGGATGATACTGTCACGTACCTGATCCGAAGCCGGAGTGTAGAGAGGGCTCCCCTTGCGGCTAGGTGCAGAGTACCCCTGGAAGTGGGACAGGGAGTGCTGTGCCCGAAGTAGCACGGGTTGCCGGTTGGGATGACCAGGATGGAAGCAGGAACCAACTTGTTGAGAAGTTCCAAGCAGGTCTGGAACACTTTGGCAAGCCAGGCAGTTACAAGGTGCAGACAGGAACAGACTGGGTGAAATACTGGAGCGAAGTCAGGAGCCAAGCCGAGGTCAAGTATTGGAGAAGACAACAGGAATCCGAGAGCAAGCCAAGGGGTCAGGAGCCAGGAGAAGCAAGTCAGACAGTCCGGGTCGGCAACGGGAAGGCAAGATCAGCAGGTAAACAAGGCACAGGGAACACGGGAGGCTGTTGATCATCCAGCAACTAGATGTTGTGGCTGCTGGCTTTAAATAGGCCATTTGGCGCCAAGCGCCATTACGCATGGCGTACGCGCGTGCGCATTGGCGCACGCACATTCCTAACTGCGTTTGCCCGTGTTTGGGCGCGCATGCGCATTCGCGCCAATGTGCGAATTCGCTGATTCGCCAGGATATTGGTAGTTCCCTGACACTAGGGGAGTGATTCTAACTGTGGGGGTTTAGGCGTTTGAAATAATCATAGAGACATGTGATCCTAAATAGCAGGATTGCATGGTCTCTGTGATCATGTCAGGGAGAATCACAGACGGCTGTGTTTACATCAGCCGTCTGTCCTTCTCTGTCAGGGCGGGGGGGAGATCGATGGTGTCAGGCGGCCATCAGAGCTGCCTGGCACCCACACTAGCTTCCCCGCTGTCGATCGGGGGCGGGAGCACGCCTCCGGGGGCGCACACTTGCCCCCTAGTGGCCTCCCAGGCAGATGACCCCTATTAACGTGATTTTGCCTGGGAGAGCCACCCTGCCGACGTAAAAAGGCAGTGCAGTGACGGCAAGTGGTAAAAGCCACCATTTTCAACAATGTCAGGTTTGAACCTGCTGTAGACAGAACTCTTATCTGTAAATGTGACTGATAAATAATTCTTCATTATTCCCAAACAGGCCATTTCTTCACATCTTCCTAAATTGCACAGGTTTTAATTTTTTTCTATACATCCTTGATCGTTCTCATTTAAAACTGTTGCTTGAGATATTAGATTTGAAGTGTAGGCTCACTTTAAACTAAAATATGCACAGCCATACTTCCCTGGACCCCTGACCTATTCTAAGCTTGACCACACAGACAAACAAGGATATCTGCCCTTGGTTATAAACACGATGGGTTGCTGTCGCAACCACCATACAGAGGTACGTAATCACCTAGGTAGGGGGTTTTAAATCATTTAGGGTGCTAGGGATTTTCTAGACTGCCATGAACCGGTCATCACAATAGCATTTGTCATATCTGTGTTTCTCATAATTGAAATGGATTTTTGCGATTTACTATAGGCACAAGTATTAGATACATTTGCTGAACATTGGTTATTTTATGCACAAATAGCCAGCAAAATCTATTGTACAGGCCATTACTCCTGTACAGACCACTAGATCCTAATTTGCAATAACTGCAGGTTTAATTAATATTGCTATCAGAGAGAGCTGAAAGAGGAGTAATTTTAAAGTGATGATAAAAAAAAAGTACTTTGTAACATAAAATAGCTATTCATAAGATGAAATAACCATTCATAAGAACATAAGGCATTCAGATGTTAACTAACAAGTCCAAACAAGTCTTTTGAAGTATTTTTGTATGTTTACTAAAACTGTAGCAAAAAAAATAAAAAACTGCAAAAAAAATAAATAAATAAAACTGAGCAAAAATAATACTTCCAATAATAATAATAATAGTAATAATAATACTTCCAACATAGTAAATGGCGCCTTTTGCATTTCCAAGATCTTCATAAAAAACAAGAACCTCCTGATTTGCATAAGCTGCTGAGATGTACTCTGCTCAGTAAAAATAATGCCATTTGTTTTTTTGTTTTTTTCTGAACTGAGATATTGGTCTTTGTCTATTGCTTGAACAAGAAAACACTTGAAGAAATAATGAGGTTTTATCATTCTAAATCCACATATGTGATTTCTGGGCCATCATTTGCTGATATGAAATACTGCATATAAATATTTCATATATACTACTTGCTTGCAGCAGGTGGAGCTTCTAGCATGTGAACACATAAGTTAAAATTAAGTATTAGAAAGCAATTCAAGTTTCAGGTAGCATTTATTGTACTGAAGTGAGACCTAAATTGCTCCAAAACACCCCTTTCCCACTAACATTATACTTGCTAAAGCACTATCATATACAATTGCTTTCTTTTTCTAATAAAATCTTTGTTTTCTCCTTTTTTTTCATCCTTTGTTCCATTTGAGGACCGCTGATGTCCCGCAGTCTTTTTATAGTCACTAATTGTCTACATGCATGCCCTCCAGTGATGGCTGCATGACATGGTTGGGTGGGATTCCTAATGGTGACAACAGTGGTTCATATCTACATAAGGTGTTTTGAAATGGCCACCTGCAGGCTCCATCAAAGGCCTGTGTGATAGAGTGACAGCATGGATGCATAAATGTGAGACAGGGACAGAGCACTGTTATTATAAAATAGGAAATTAAATAACCAATAGCTTCCTGGAAATAATTTAATTAAAAGCTACAAAAAAAAATGTAAATTACTTTGAAATTACATTAAAGCGGAATTCCAGACTCAAAATCTAAAAAATCGATTTTGGGCCATCCGCTTGCTGAGGGCCACCTGAAAAAAAAATGGATGCTCCCAATTTTTTTTTTGTTCACTTACCTTGATATTGAAGAAAATATACTCACCTTCCTTCCACTTCCTCCCTCCCGGTTTGCGATGACTCCTGGGAGCTGAACGTCATCGCTCCCAGGATTCAATGCGCCTGCACCGGCCCCGCTTGTCACTTCCGGTGCAGGCGCGGCATTTCCTGCTAAACAGCTTCTGGGCATGCCCTGAAGCTGTGCAGGGATGCCGCGCCTGCACCGGAAGTGACGAGCGGGGCCGGTGCAGTGCATCGTGGGAGTCCGACGTCACCGAAGAGGCCGCAGAAGAGGACGCGCTGGCTTCAGCTGCCCACACCTGAGATGGCAGCGCTGGAGAAGAACTGGAGAAGAACTTTTCAAGGTAAATATTTCTTCTTACAGGTAAGTGCAACCCGGGACAGTTCAGAGGCTATCCATTGTGGAATGTACTAGCCCTGACTGTCCCGGGGGTATTTCTATCTAAATTTGACCCCTGAGGCTGGAACCCTGCTTTAACATACTAAAGTGTATGTGTGGCTTTAATAATTGGGTTTACATATACCTTAATTTGCTTGTCAGAAAACAAAGGCACGAAAGGCATGATGAGATCACAGCTACTGGAGGAAACTCGGCTCAGCGCTGTACTCCAAGGCCATATATTTCGTCATTCTCATGGATAGAGTTCTTGTAGAGCACTTTATCCTGTGTATCTAGCTTTTAGGCCTCTGATGTTCTTGCTCCTTTTATAAAAGTTTTTGTTGCATTTGTCTACAAGTAGGTGATAAATGTCCATGCTCCACTTAAGAAAATGACAATTGCAAAATGAGGCAAAAATAGCTTTTGCCATTAAAGCTAAGAGGGGTCATGCTGTGCTTTGCTTTGGTGCAGTCACAAAAGAAATTATGTGAATGGCCCCTTTCTTAATACGCCCTTTTCACTTTCACTGTGCTTAGCAACTTTAGGCAATAAACATTCCACACAACTCATCAACTGACATAATAGCTAGTAGTAATACTACAAGTAGAACTACATGTACAGAAAATAGTATCTAAAAAAAAAAAACATGAATAAACTGGACAACTTCGTTTCATTTTCACTCACCTTATAGATTATTTTTGTAAGAGTATATTTCGTAAAGACTCTTCACCTTCTAGTATAGCAATTCTATGTTATACTGGTGTTTCCCAAAGTAGGGATTGTAAGCTATAAAAATGCAGATCTGTACTGTATACAAGGAAACAATGGACACATCTTCCTTATCTAATAAAGCCTTGCCTACAGGAAATCTGGAACTCAAAAAGGATTTGCATTAAAAGGCAATTTCAGGTGAGTCAGAAGAGTTGCTGCTTGGCAGGCCATATAAATCCAAAACGTGAACAGCACAGAAATTGCATGTTCTCAGTTGGAACACTCAATACTAAGTTCCAAGGAAGAGAAACTTGACTTGTCTTCACAGAGATCTGACCTCAATCCAACTGAACACCTTAAGCATGATAAGTTCTTAGGTACCAAGCATCAGTACCCAACTTATTTTTCCTTTGGCTAAATAGTGGCATGCTCCAATAACATATAAAGAGTGTTATAGCAGCAAAAGAGATTACCAACTTTTGTAGTAGCCTTGCTATCAAATTAAGAAAAGGTCACGTAGATGTCTAAACTTTTGACCACATAGTTTATATCTGGAAACACTGTAATTTCAAAATAACGTCTGCAAATATTCGCCTAGATCTGTGGCTAAAGATTATTAGATATGACTATGCAACCTGTATAGCCAACATAAGTCATGAACTAAGACAACAGGACTACCATGTGCAGTACACAGACACCTTCACAATATGTTGCTTACTGTCACAACACATAACACAACATATTCCCGTGTACTGTAAAATGTAAGGTTCCAGAGTGCTCCACTGCTGTAATCTAGCAGGATCTAGGTTATTGGTGTCCCTCGAACAGTTTGTGCTTTTTTGATTAACCTTGTATTGTAGTCCGCTGGACAGCAGTCACAAATATACTGCATGAATAATAATTTATCTGGATATTGTAGTCATAGAACTCAAAAGTTCTCTTCTGAAATCTCTGCTTCTAGGCTTTCTTAAGCACAGATTATACACGGCAGGTACCGGCACCATACTTCTCTATCCAGAGACAGAGGTGCTATTTCTGGGACTCTTTTAAAAGGGAAGAAAATAGGGGAGAACTGTTGCATGTATGCGGTGAGGGCATCTATAGGAGCCTACACATACTTACATCAGCCTCCTTTATCTTCCTGTCAATGTCAAAGCATGGGCAGTTATGAGTATGAGTTGTGTTGAAGCCAGTCACTACGTCTCTCACCCACCCCCTCATTTCTATTGACCTATTAATATGATTATTTACATAATTGACTAATGGGAATGTGCAGGAGGTAGTGAGGTTGGGCAAATTTCAGCACTATGAGGAGGTGCCCAAGCTTTGACTGTCTGAACGGCCTGATGTTTCACTGTGATAGGGCCAGCAAACAGTCACTTCCAGCGCTATGAGGTCCTCTATGGTTGGATGCAAAATGACCAACAGCAAAGCCAAGCACAAAGCGGATGCAGCCCTTCTCAGACTGGGTAATCCAAAGTAAAACTAAAAAACAAATGGACAAGAAGGTACACGCACCTAGTGCATTGTCAAAAACATTTATTAGTGGTAAAATACTACTACAAATGGATACTCACAAAATGGCAACTAGTAAAAGCCAATGAACCACAAGATGCCATACAGGGCGGACTCACATACTCCAATTAGGTCATAGGGGTGGCTAGCTGATGCACTTCGAAGGTGAACCCCCTTCCACAGAGCTAGGCTAGCCAACTCCTCTTACCGTTGGAGTCCCCGCAAGGTTCTGTCCTTGGACCTCTACTATTCTCAATCTACACCTCCTCCCTAGGTCAGCTGATAGCCTCCCATGGCTTCCACTATCATTTCTATGTTGATCTATCTCTTTACCCCTCAGCTCAGCCCATCTGTCTCCTCCCGCATCACTGATTTACAGACATATCAGACTGGATGTCACACCACTTCCTCAAACGGAATCTATCTAATACCGAGCTCATAATATTTCCTCCCCCATGTGCCCCTTCCCCTGAATTCTCTGTGAAGATCAAAGGCATAGCTATTAGTCCTTCCACACATGCCAGGGTGCTAGGGGTAACCCTGGACTCTGAACTGTCCTTTCAGGACCACATTCAATCCCTTTCCAAATCATGCCGCCTTAACCTCTGCAACATCTCTAGAATACGCCCCTTTTTAACCAATGACACCACCAAGCTTCTAATTCACTCCCTGGTTATCTCTCATCTGGACTACTGCAACTCCCACCTCATTGGATTACCTTTACATAGACTCAGGGCTGCCATCAGGGGGGTACAGCCCATACAGATGTAGGGGGCCCAGGCATTCCGAGGGGCCCAGTCCTGAGGCATGCCCAGGCTCCAAGTTGACACCTCCCTTTTTTTCCTTTCCTCCCCTACACTGGCAACTAGTCCCTACTCTCGCTGGTGCCACCTGTTGCACTGGCTCCTGACTCCCAGCCTCCCCCTGGCCGCCGCTGTCAAAATTATTGGTTGCTAGGACCCCCTGGTGTCCTTGCATTCAATCAAATTCATTCAAAGGCCCAGGCAGAGGAGGAGGATGTAACTTGGTGGTCAGGCCCGGGGGGCCCAGGCCTAAAGCTGTGTAAGGGGCCCCAAAATTTCTGATGGCTGCCCTGCATAGACTATCTCCCTTCAGTCCATAATGAATACTGCTGCAAAACTCATCCACCTTACCGACCATTCAGTGTCCTTCACCCCTCTCTGCCAATCCCTCCACTGGGTTCCACTCACCCAACAAATAAAATTCAAAGTACTAACAATAGTTTACAACGCCATCCACAACTCTGCCCCCAGGTACATCACTAACTTAACCTGATCTCAAAATATTAACCAAGCCACTCTCTTCAGTCCTCTCAAGACCTCCTGCTCTCTAGATCCCTTGTCAACTCCTCCCATGCTCGCCTCCAGGATTTCTCCAGAGCTTTTCCCATCCACTGGAACTCTCTACCCCAATCTGTCCGACTGTCTCCAAATCTATCCATCTTTAGACGATCCCTGAAAACCCTTCTCTTTAAAGAAGCCTATCTAGCTTCTAACTAATACACTGTTTCACTTTCTCCATCAGCTCATCCCCCACAGCTATTACCTTTTGTATCAATTGACCCTCCCTCTTAGATTGAAAGCTCCAATGAGCAGGGCCCCCTGATTCCTTTTGTACAAAATTGTATTGTAACTAATGTCTGCCTTCATTTTGTTAAGCGCTGCGCAAACTGTTGGCGCTATATAAAGCCTGTATAATAATAATATAATAAAAGTTACATATAACATTTCACATTAATCACAACCAGGGCTTTTTTTTCTCAGAGAATAGGTGCTACCTATCTCCGAGCACCACCACTTGGTTTCACCCCTACCCACCTCCCAGCACCGTCTCGTTTAGAGAATACAGAGCCAAGAATCATTATGTTGTGCTAATTAATTTGTATGGAATTTGGTAAAAGCAGTAAAATAGAACCCATGTAGTCAGCAGCAATATACCCCCCCCCCCCAGCAACAATAGACCCCCGCAAAAAAATATTACCCCAGCAACAATAGACCCTTGGCAGCCAGAACAGATCTCCCAGCAGCCAGCATCAATACACTCTTCAGAATCCAGGAACAATAGATACCTACCTCAACAGTAGATCTCTTCAAGCAACAGTTGACCCTCCCCACCAACATAAGCTCCCCCCAGCAAGAATAGATCCCCCCACGAGCAACAAATGACCTCCCCAGGAGCAATTGGCCATGACACAAAAAAATATTCCCCACCACCAACAATAGATCCCTAGCAGCCAGCATCAGTAGACCCTCAAGCATATCCCAGCACCACTTGCCATTAAATTTAGTGCTGGGGGTGCCGAAACTACGTCCCTCCTGAAAAAAAAAAAAACCCTGATCACAACAGTATGCATGATGCCAAATTACTTCATAGGAAGTTTTGTACTGAACAGTTTTGCCTCCTTCAGTGATTTCACTAAATGGGTTCCCTTTATACTCCTTTTGTGAGGAATGTTAGATTTCTTCCTGTGGGGTGGGAACATTGTTATCATAGCAGCACAAATCGTTAGCTTTTAAAAGGGGGGGGGGGGGGATTGAGAATGTAAACCAAAATCTCCCAATGTGGCCTTTGTACATCTAGGATATCTATAGAGTAGGGAGGGAGGTCATTGTGCCATCCCCTACAACTGCAATTACAACTTTCCACTAAAAAGGAGAGGCAACACGTATCACGTTCAAAAAGCACAAAGACAGATGTGAATTGCAATCAGTGACTGGGCACATTTCTATTTTCATAACCAAACTTTCCATATGCCTACTATGGAAAACTGAAATAATCTAAACAATAAGACTGATACAATAACACACATCTCTCTACATTCAACATCTGGAACAATTTTCATTTAACCTGTGTTTTCCTTAGTTATCAGGGCTGGAGAAAGCAGACAGAAATGGTGTAACAAGCTCAATTCAAGCATTGTTTTGGCCACAGAGCTGCAGTCAGCCCAAGGCTGTCATTTCATGACTGTGGCTAAGTATTTATTACATATAAATTCATACGTCAAAATTCTGATGGATTAGGACAGTGGTGGAGTATTATTATAGCACGCAGAAGCCAATCAATCTTAAGCTAGAGCCAGCAGACAGCATTTTTACACAGACATGGAGCATATGCTTTCATTAATGGCAATAGAATAGATGTCAGATGGGGGTCACTACCGATCATCGTATAAGGGAAATATGTATGCCATAAGTATAGGAATATCCTGAATGCTTATTTGTAGATCTTTTTTATCTACAACTTTCAGAAATGCAGGGAACTGTGATTTATTAGTCGTGAGATTCTTCAGAGACTGGATAAACCTGAAAAAATGTCTTTAATTGACAGATTGGTGCCAGTAGCTATCAGTTGAATATGTCTGGTGTTGCGATTGATGCATATATAGACTCACACTAACTATGCCTGAAACCCTCTCACTAATACTTACATAAACCCTCTTAAAACACTTCTTGTAACCCTCAGACTAACCCTCCCTGTAGTCCTCTCACTAACCTTCCCTGTAACCCTCACACTAGCTATTCTGTAACCCTAACACTAACCATTCCTGTAATCCTCATGGTAGCTCCCCCTATAACCCTCAAATTATCCCTCTCCAACCTTACCTGCAACCCTCACACTACGGTAGCTTCCTGAAACCCTAACACTAAGCCTCCCTAGAACCCTCAAAGTAACCCTCCCTTTAACCCTCATACAAACCTTCCCTTTAACCCAAACACTAACCCTGCCTGTAACTCTCCCAATAACTTTCCTTAATTTGAACATAATCCCTTGTTTGCATACTTATTTCTCCGGAGCCAGAATATAACCACTGGAATCTATTGTTCCAGGAGAATAAATCTGCACGAATATATTTAGTTACATAAAGAACAGCCAAATTCTCATTGGACTCTCTTCCATACGATGTACTGAACTCTGGGTCATACCCTTTCTCATCCCTAATTGTTTGACTGTACCTCTCACAATATGTTCCGTTGTCTACCTGTGACACGTTTGACCGTTTCTTGTATATTTCTGCAAATAAAAAAACTGTTTGAACAAGAAAGACATTAAAAAATAACAGCCATCCGAATCAGCAGATTAAAATAAGCCCGTGGGTGGGATGACAAAAAACCCCTTGGGGTTTGTTTACCCCAGTGCCATGTAGTAAGGCACTGTAAATATGAGCATTACTGCAACATATGACAATGTAGTATGCAAGTGTTGATGCATTGTGGTGCCATTCATTTTTAATGGCACCCCAACACACCACCAGAATTGCAGCCCTTTGCAATGCAGAACAGCACGCGCTGTGCACTATAGCTGGGATGTTTAACACCCTAAATTTTTTGTTTGGAGATGCATTTTGGTCAGTTCAGTTTGAATGGGCTGCTTAATGCAGAGAACCTGAAAGCCTCATTGTTCAAAAAAACAATTGTGCTGAGATTCACTGTGATCAAGAGTGATCAAGAGTGAATGGCTTCTAACTGGAGACAGAGGACAAGTAAAGTAGGCAGGCATGCATTACTGGGCAGCCCTTCTATTTGTTCAGTAGTACATTTTTAAATTGATAATATAATGCAGGCACAACATATTAAACTTTATATAGCAAAATACGCAATCTAGAAACACTCAGTTATCAGTAAAAAAAAAAAAAAAAAATACAATTTATTTTATGTAGATGCTTTTGGTTGATAGTCACATTTTCCAAAAACAGTGCATTACAATGTAAGGATGAGCTTGTTCTAACCAATATTTTTTTCCCAAGTAGCTCAAAAGAATTACTCTGGGTCACTTAACACAAGTGCTGAATTCCAGAAGTGACCGAGATAAATGGCCTTGTTTGCCCAAATCCAAGGAGATTAACAATGCACCGGATCTACTTCACTGAAGAGCCAAAGGATGTATAGCTGTGGGGCATTCACTCAATTGTATTTACATAGGAAAGATTTTAAGCAATGTGTGAAACAGGAAGAATTGTTAGTGTAGCTTTGTAATGCCCAGCACACACAATGAGAAAATTGGATGAAAAATACCACTTTCAAAGCGATCATCTGAAAATCTGACCATCAGTACACAGCTTTCGAGAGCTGATTAAAACAGTTCATGCGAAAATATCAGAAGGGACAAGCACGAAAATTTTTCTCATATGATGACAGAAGGAAAGATTTTCATGTAATAAGTATGATATTTGTATAAAAAAATCATGTGGCGAAGACCACGTGTGCTCGGAAATGAAATACATTACAATTCAATACATTACATCACACCCAAAATTGTATTGTCATATGAGAATTTGCCTAATTTTAATAACCTATTAGTTTTCGATATGAGACTAGCATGTAGGGAAAAAAAAATGGTTTATCATTTGTCCGATATTCTTATCTTGTGTATGAGGCTTTAGTATGGTTGACCTTTTCCTACAGAATGTACAATTTCTCTTACAAATGTATACAAAAATGATGAGAATAAAAAGTATTTTGATTGCTTTGCATTGCAACCAACGCAATTCTGTAACTTTTTAAGTAGGGAACAAAAATTCATTAGTCTACATAAAGCCGGCCACACGTGGATCAAAATTCGTCCGGTTTAGCAGGGACAGCTGAATTTAAATCCATGCAGGGGCAGGATGGTTGTACAGAAGTAAATCTACCAAACAACTTCTGTACAACTGCCCTGTCGGATTTTTGATGCTTGATCAACGCCTCTGGCTATAGCCTGCAGTGCTGTTCAGTGAATTCTGATGGTGAAGAAGTCTCCCCACTGTTAGAATACAATAGTTTAGCGCAGAGAATTCCCCCGTCCACATTGGATGTGTGAATGAGGAAATCAAGTCATTTTTTTAATTCAACCTGCTGGTTGAAAGAAAAAAAAAAAAAAAAGTAGAATCATCTATGGGCTGCTTAAGCCTCACTCTTTTGCACTGCAAAAACCTATGTCACAAGTGACTGGTTTATCAACACACTCTGAGTATGTCATTTTCAACCATGTCCTCAAAGTGTACAGCAATTTTTTCCTATGTGAAGAACATGTCCATAATGTTTTTCCAGAATGACGGTATGCTGTATATGTAGATTCAATGAAAACTGTCCTTGCAGGACTTCTTTAAAGGGTTAGTTCACCTTTACCAAAAAACTGTCTATGCAGGTAAGGGGTGCCTATTGATAAAAACAAACTGTGCAACTTTGACCAAAGTTAAATAATGCCCTTACTATAGATGTAGGCCATTCACATATCTGCCGAAACCTGCCTGAAAACCCCCCAGAGGTGGCATTTTTCCATCCTGCCTTGTTGCAAGGATCTTGCCCAGATACTCGCAGCCGATTCAAACGCATTTACATGCACTCAGTCTCTCCTGTCACAAGAGTTCTGATCTCAGTGAAGCTGCAAGAGAGGAGACAGTGGACCACACATGTGCAGGGGTTTAGGAGCTTGCTCCTATGTTGATGGGGGTGAGCAGTAATGACTGGGAGCAACGTCCTTGTAACAAAGCAGGATAGAATGAAGCCGTCTATGAGAGTGTTTCGTTCAGGCTTTTGGGGGGGGGGGGGGGGCAATAAATGGCCTATGCCTATAGCAAGGGTATTGTCCAACTTTAGTCAAAGCTGCACAGTTTGTTTTTATCTACAGGTCCTTCTCAACTGCATATGCAGTTTTTTTGAGTAACCTAACACTTTAAAAGCAAAAAAAACTACTTTCAAGCAATAAATGTGCTTCTTAAAGCTGAATTCTGGGTTAAGCAAATTATGTCTAAATGCAAGAGGCATGCACTGTATATTCTTACTTGAATCTTGCTTTGTGAATTGTGTATTTCTTACAGATCTGTGCAGTAATCTAGTGTGAAACATTTTCTCTGTGCAGAAGCTTCCTGTAAAAAAGACCGGTCATGTTGTTCTCTCTCCTTGTACAATGTGTCTGGTCTTGTATTCGCCCACTCCTTTAGTACTTTGTAAGCAGTCAGTAGTGGGTGGGTCTACTTGGCCCCTCCCACAGCTCTCTGCACAAGCTATGTACAGTGATGATGTCACAGCTACTTTTACAAGGTATTATCTGGGTCTATAAAGGCATTTTCTGTACACAAAGTGAATTTGTGCCCAAAGTTCAGCTTCAACAACCCCCAAATAGGACAGGTACATTATGGGGGATTATTTACAAAAACTGGAGAGAGTAAAATCCAGTGCATCAAAATTAATCAGCTTCCAGGTTTTATTGCCAAAGCTTAATTGAACAAGCTGAAGTTAGAAGCTGATTGGCTACCATGCTTAGCTACACCAGATTCTGAGTGCACCAGTTTTAGTAAATCTCCCCCTATGAGTCTTCCCTTCCTTGGGAACGATAGCTGATAGAGAATGATGGGCAGTGGGAGGCAGACCTTACCAAATTATCTGTTGCTTACAGGTGCATACTGTACAAGACTATATGCAGACAAGGTAGTACACTGCACTACATTGGATAATTTACCCATTTACTGTTTAAATTGCAGCCCCCATCTCCATAAAGCATACTAAGTGATTTTTTTTAAACTGGTTTAAATAGATTTTAGAACAGGGAGATAGAAGAAGAGCTTGCTCAGTCCACTCCATGCATTGACCCGGTATTGCAGTACCTCCAGGAAAGTTAAACCCTTCTCTTTTGCAGTTTCCCAAAAGCAGAAAAGGAAAAAAACAAGCAAACGTTGAAGAGATGACCACAGCTACATTGTCAAACTCTTTTCCCTCTCAACTCTGATGCACCTGCGTTATGCTAAAAAAAAAAAAAAAATTCAAAAACTAAGTTACAGATATCGTTTAACACCACCCAATAGGATTCTTGCACCAAACAATGTACAGTAAACCCCCCTCCATTGCGGGGGTTACGTTCCGGACCCAGCCGCCAAAAGTGAAATTCCGCGAAATAGAAAAACCCTATTAAAATGCATTGTAGGCATGATTTTTTTACTGTCACTGTACGTGTAGAAGCATTTTAAGGTCTTTAAACACACTTTTAAAACAATAGAAACTCATTTAAACACATAAAAGATACTTAGAGACAGAGCAAGAGCTATGAAAAACACAAAAATCTTTCATTTTTAATGATTTATATAGTAAAATAACATTACAAAAAAAAACGCGAATTACCGGGACCGCAAAAACTGAACCGCGATGTAGCGGGGGATTACTGTACATCACCTTTTTTAAATTTTACTGCAACATTGTCCCCTACAATGTAAATATTGATATAGAAAACAAATGTGCTACAGTTTGTATGTACTTTCCTATGCAGCAGAATACTGTGAGCAACACAAATACTTTTCTACTATTTTTTTTGTACTTTATATGATTATCCTATTGCTAAATATTGATATGACACCCGTATAAATCACTATTAACAAATTTATGGAGTTTTTTTTTTTTACTCTGTTACCCTATGTATATTATATCCCAGCACATTTAAGTCTTACAATATTAAACATAATTTTAAGAACATGACATCGACTTACCTGGCGGAAGAAATGTGTCTAGTCACATAGCCTGATAGCAGAACGGCATCCATTTTGTCATACCACAAGGCTCAGCACCTGGGGAAAAAAACTGGAAGTGTGACAGGATCAGCTCAATGTGCATGCCTTTCCTGGCTCCTAGTCACTTCTCTTTGCTTGGGATTTCTGTTCATGTTAATGAGAGGTGGTTTGGGGGAAAGAGAGGGGAGGAAGGAGTCAGGGGGTGGGCTGGGGAAGGAGGAGGTGAAGGTTTTTTTTTTTATTTGGCAGTTTCATCTTCCAGCAACATTGCACTATTACCACAAGCCGCCCCTCTCCTAGCCTCTCTCCCACTCACAGGTTTATGGAACTGCCAAACCTGAGAGCTTAGCGGACTGTATTACATGGAGTTAACCAGTTCAGGGCTACTTCTGTATCTAGTATCAGTTATAACTAAAAGAGTTCTGCTATTTAAATGTGGCTAAACTATTTTTGTTAGCAAATTATGGTGTAATCATTAATAAAATGCTATAAAACTTATACATGAGATGTTCAGAGAGTGCAATTGGAATCCCAAATTAGAGGAGATTAAAGCTGGCCATACATGGCTCAAATTTCGACCAAATCTTATCAAAGTAGCCAGGTGGAAAACTGTCCAAAATTCGAGCAATGGGAAGCTCTGTCAACATCACTCAGCTTTCCAAATTTCAAATAAAAAATCAAAGGAACCAGGTGGAAAACTGGCTGAAATTTGAACCATGGGTAGCCCTGTCAACACCACCCGACTTTACAAATTTCAATTTAAAAAATCACAGAATTTGGGTAGAAAACTGGCTAAATTTTGAGCCATGGATAGCCCTGTTGGCACCACCCAGATTAAGTGTCATCTTAAGACTATTAAAGGGCCTCGGGCAATGCAGTGCACTGGGGCCCTGCCTACACAATCACCCACGAGAATAAAAATGCAAATTATCGATAAGGCGATATTTATTGGTACAGCAGTGCAGGGCTAATGACAGCTTCCAAGTTCGCCGGCTGGGTCCGGTGAACACACACACGGACGGGAGTCAGACTCGACTGTCTTGTGTGTGCCTGTTCCCGTGGAGACAGACAGGCATTCCTGCAGTTGTGGGCTCCCTCTCCATGGCCCGAGTGGCCTGACAGCAGCGGAGGGCCGACAGGCCCTTGCCACCTGCTAAGTTTGGCGGTGGGATGCACACGGGAATCGGGACTAATGCTTGGCTGGGGCTGGGTCGCTGGGCAGGTGGGGCCCCCCGGCAAGTGAGGCCCCTGGGCATGCCCATTCGGTAAGATGGCCCTGCCCAGATTGACAAATTTCAATTAAAAAAATCAAAGTACCCGGGTGATACCCTGGCTAAAGTTCAGAACATAAATTGCTCTGTTGGCATCACCGGCTTGAAAAATTTCAAATAAAAAAAAATTGAACGAGTCGGGAGGAAAACTGTCAGCTGCAGAGTGGTTATTCAGACATCCACAGGTGCTGCGAATGTCTGAATACAACAGCTGACAGGGGAGATTCCACCATCCACAAACTGAACAGGAAAGGAAGTAAATCTTAACAAGTATGGATAGCCCTAGTTACTTAAAGCTCTATGTATTATAATCCTTTTTCTAAATAAAATACTTGTTCTCACATTTTTTCCATCCTTTGTTGCATCTCCTGTCCATCATCCAGTCTACATGCACATACTTCAGTGATGGCTGCATAGCATTTCTGATCTGGTTTCCTGGTGATGACAACAGTGGACCATGCCTGCATAATGTGTATTGAAAAAGCCAGTTGCAGTCTCCATTGGAACCCCGTATAATAATGACAAGGCAGCAAGCTCTGGTTCACACATTCCTTTGTGATTCCAGATGTGGTGCAGTTTTGCAGCCCATTCATTTGAACAGACTGCAAATTGCACTGGAACGCAGAAAAAGTATTACTTTTCAAAATCACACTGCTCCAAATTGCATTGTACAGCGGCACCATGGAATTTCACATACTTGGGTAGATTATTTTATTCAGTCTTCCCCTGACGATGGGCAGGCTCCCAGATGCAGAAAATCAACACCTAACATCATTACATCTGAGCTGCTTTTGCATGCATACGCTTTAACCACTTGCCTACAGTGCACTTTCACCCCCTTCCTGCCCAGACCGATTTTCAGCTTTCAGCGCTCTCACACTTTGACTGAGAATTACTCAGTCATGCAACACTGTACCCATACAAAAATTGTGTCCTTTTTTTCACACAAATAGAGCTTTCTTTTGATGGTATTTGATCAATACTGGGTTTTTTATTTTTTGTGCTATAAATAAAAAAAGACTGAAAATATCGTGAAAAAACGCATTTTTCTTTGTTTCTGTCATAAAATTTTGCAAATTAGTCATTTTTCTTCACAAATTTTGGCCAAAATTTATACTGCTACTTATCCTTGGTAAAAATAACCTAAGTAAGTGTATATTATTTGGTCTTTGTGAAAGTTATAGAGTCCACAAGCTATGGTGCGAATCATTGAAAATTGATCACACTTGCTCACACCTGATGTACTGAAGGCCTATCTCATTTCTTGAGACACTAAAAAGTCAGGAAAGTACAAATACCCCCCAAATGACCCCTTTTTGGAAAGTAGACATTCCAAGGTATTTAATAAGGGGCATGGATAGTTTTTTGAAGTTGTCATTTTTTCCCACAACTCTTTGCAAAATGAAGATTTTTTTTTTTTTTTTTTTACAAATTGCCATATTAACAGGTTATTTCTCTCACACAGCACATGTATACTTGCAACTACACCCCAAAACACATTCTACTACTCCTCCTGAGTATGGCGATACCACATGTGTGAGACTTTTTCACAGCCTGGCCACATACAGAGGCCTAACATTCAAGTAGCCCCGTCCGGCATTCTAGGAGCACAAATTACACATATAATTTCCTGACAACCTATCGCACTTTTGAAGGCCCTGGAGCACCAGGACAATGGAAACCCCCATAAAATGACCCCATTTTGGAAAGCAAACAGCCCAACGTATAATTTTTGAGGCATAATGAGTCTTTTGAATATGTCATTTTTTTCCACAAGTTTTTGGAAAATGTGGAAAGAAAATGAAAACACATTTTTTTTTACACAAAGCTGTCCATTTATGCAATATTTCTAACACATAGCATGTACATAGCAAAAATTGCACCCCAAAATACATTCTGCTATTCCTCCTGAGTATGGCGATACCACATGTGTAACACTTTTTCACAGCCTGGCCACATACATAGGCCTAACATCCAAGTAGCGCTTTACACAAAGTTGTCCATTTATCCACTTTAAGACTGAGCCTATTTTTGACACTTGGTGTTTACAAGCTAAAATCATTTTTTTTGCTAGAAAATTACTTGGAACCCCCAAACATTATATATTTTTTTTTTAGCAGAGACCCTAGAGAATAAAATGGAGATCGTTGCAATATTTTTTATCACACCATATTTGCGCAGCAGTCATCCAGATGCGATTTTTTTGAAAAAATTCACTTTTTTTAACTAAAAAATAAGAAAACAGTAAATTTAGCACAATTTTTTTCCATAATGTGAAAGATAATGTTACGCCGAGTATTTAGATACCCAACATGTCATGCTTCAAAATTGCGCATGCTCACAGAATGGCGCCAAACATTGGTACTTAAAAATCCCCATAGGCAACATTTTAAAAATTTCTGCAGGTTACTAGCTTAGAGTTACAGAGGAGCTCTAGGGCTCAAATTATTGCTCTCGCTCTAACGATCGCGGCGATACCTCACATGTATGGTTTGAACACCGTTTACATATGTGGGCGGGACTTGCGTATGCGTTTGCTTCTGCGCGCGAGCTAACGGGGACAGGGCGCTTTAATTTTTTTTTTTTTTTGTTCCTATTTATTTTATTTATTATTTTTTTATTTTTACACAGTTTAAAAAAAAAAATGTTTTGATCATTTTTATTCCTATTACAAGGAATGTAAACATCCCTTGTAATAGAAATAGGCATGACAGGTCCTCTTTATTGTGAGATCTGGGGTCAAGAAGACCTCACACCTCACAACTACCCTAAAAAAGAAAAGAAAAAAAAAAAATTGTTGAAAGAGGAAAAAAAAAAAAGAAAAAAAAAAAGCGGCCCTTTAAACCGGTTGCTAGGCAACGTCTTTTGACGTAGCTCCGGTCCTCCAAGACCATAGAGTTGAGTGAGGGCCATCTTGCCCTCACTCAACTTCCTGTCTCTGAGGATCCGGGACCGGATAGTTTTCCCCGCTGCCGGCGGGTCCGGTAAGCTGGGAAAACGTCTGGGACGCGGCAATAGGGGGGGGGCACCTCTTCCCCTGCACCGTAAGGGTAATTCCGCGGCGAATCCGCCACTGGGACCACCCTTATCTGAAAGCCGACCGCCCGCCGTTTCAAAAAATACCGGGGTTATGGGGGCTATCTGCTGCCATAATCCCAGTATTTAGCTGTTAATGGCCGACGCATATAGTCGTTAGGCGGTCAGTAAGTGATTGCATGCATATGGCAAACAGGTGACGATGACTGATGGGGTGACAGGTGACGATGACTGATGGGGTGACAGGTGACGATGACTGATGGGGTGACAGGTGACGATGACTGATGAGGTGACAGGTGACGATGATTGATGAGGTGACAAGTGACGATGATTGATGGGGTGACAGATGACAATCACTGACGGGGTGACATGTGACGATGATTGATGGGGTGACAAGTGACGATCACTGATGGGGTGTCAAGTGACGATGATTGATAGGGTGACAGATGACGGTGACTGATGGGGTGACAGGTGACAATGACTGATGGGGTGACAGGTGACGGTGATTGATGGGGTGACAGGTGACGGGCGATGGTCACTGATGGGTGACAGGTGACGGGCGATGGTGCACGGCGGTACTGATGGCAGTCTCTGGTGACCGGTGAATTTTAGGCTACGTTCACATGTGAGCGTAGCGATCGCGGGCAGAATCACTGCGATTCTGCCCGTGATCCAGAAATCATTGCAAATTGCGGGGCGCCTGTGCGTTGCCTGTGATTTGCAATAGCACCCCAAATGCTGTGCGATGTTGCTGCGATTTCCGCCTGCCGAATCGAGGTAACATCACGCAAACAACGCATGACGCCCCAAAGAAGCTCTTGTACCTTTTTTGGGCGTCATGCGATGTTTGCGCGATGTTACCGCGATTCGGCAGGCGGAAATGGTGGCAACATCGCACAGCGTTTGGGGTGCTATTGCAAAAAACGGGCAACGCACAGGCGTCCCGCAATTTGCAATGATTTCCGGATTGCGGGCAGAATCGCGGTGATTCTACCCGCGATCGCTGTGCTCACATGTGAACGTTATGGGTGTCAATTTCTGGGCACTGATGAGGTAACTGTTGGGTGACAGGTGACATTGGGGGGGGCTGAGGACTGTGTGGGGGGACCTTTATTACTGTGATTTTACTTTTGCAGGTACACAGAGCAGTAACTCACTGTTTCTAGTTCTTCTCCCCTCATACTGGAAGCTGTATGAGGAGAGAAGAGCTAGTAACACTGAGTTACTGCTCTTTGTTTACATTTTCTGATCGGCTGTGAATGGATTCACAGCCGATCACATAGTAAACAGTCACTGTCAGTGACTGTTTACTACTGCCGGTGACAGCTGTGTTCCTACGGAACACAGTGCCACCGACATGACCGCGCTGCGCGCTCCCGATCGCGCATGCGCGGTCATCTCCCGGCCGCCTCCATTGTGATCGGCTGTGTCATTGGAACACAGCCGATCTCGTGGGAAACAGCCACGCCCAGTGGCTGTTTCCCCCCTGCCGGTGACGGGGGGTGTCCCGGGGACACCCCGACACCGGCAGTGCACGGCGGCTCGCCCGCGATCGCGCGCCTGCCGTGCATTTCCTGGGTCACGTCATATGACGTCCGCCCAGGATAATAGCCGCACCGTCCCGCCGTCATATGACGGCGGGCGGGCGGTAAGTGGTTAAATAAGTGGGAACCATCATTTTTCACTGCATCTGCATATAATGTATACAAACATTTCAAAACATTTAAAAGACATGTTCCTTACATAAGAAAAAATAGCAGTATACTTTGCATGACACCTACTGTGAAAACTTGATTAGAGGGACATTTCACTGGACATGGGGGCAATGTAAGACTTCATTTAGGCAGGCGCTGGCACCAGGCTTGCGTGAGGCTGCCTTATTTTTGCACCTGAATCTGCCCCTAGCTGCATGCAGGCAGCCTAAAGATGTGGATGCAGATGATGCAGCTGCATTGACACGGATGCATTTCAAAATTTGACAGTGGTGCACAACTGTAAAGCTCAGTTCACACTTACGCAATCTGTGGTTGGTGCGTTCCACGGTGCATTTTGCTGTGGGTTTTGCATTTTTGCACAAGTGATTTTACCACGATTTTGCCCCGATTTTCATTTCCTTATGCTTTTTTTTTTTTTGGCCAATTTGTTATTGGGAGATTAAAAAAGGCAAATTGGGGCAAAATTGAAGCAAAAAACAACTACATGCTTTTCTGCAGCTTCTCCATTGAAGTCTATGAAACCAAAAAAGCAAACAAAGTATTTTAAAAAGTCCCTGACCCTTTCCAAAAATGCAGCAGCTGAAAAAAGCATAGTTTGTACATCTGTGCAATACTTGCCCATTTCTACATATTACATCTCTAAACACACTGCAAATACAAAAAAAATAACCTTTAATGGGTCAGAAAATTTTAAAAAAAGTTATAAATTGTCCATGCAGCTGATGTCTAAATTCCCTCCCAGCTGCTAGCACCCTTGTGATTCACTTATCACTCTGTATGTAATGAAAAGAGCAAATATTAACTAAGTTGAAAATGCACAGTGACTTAGTGGTTAGCACTTCCACCTAACAGCACCAGGTTTCATGGTTCAAATCCCAACCACAATGTTACCTGCCTGGAGTTTACATGTTCTCCTTGTGCCGGCATGGGTTTCCTCCCACACTCCAAAGACATGCTGGTAGGTTAATTGCCTCCTGTCTATGAAAATTTTTTCGCTAGTATATGAATGAATTTGAGTTAGGGGCCTTAGATTGTAAGTTTCTTGAGGTCAGGGCCTGATGTGAATGTACAATATATATGTAAAAGTGCTGCATGATTTGAGGATGCTACATAAGTAACTGTAATGCAATTAAAAAGGAATTCTAGGTATGAATATTTTATACCTACTTGCATTGGTCCAGTTTGGTATGGACACCATTCAGAGAATGCTTTTTGTTTTCTAAATGAATGCAAAGCATTCTCTGATTGGAAAAGATAGTGAGTGTGACGTCACTGTCTCGCCTCTCTACCTCATCCAATCATAGAAATGCTTTGCACCCATGCTGAGCAGCCAACCTCCTGTGTTCAGAATGCAGCTGCTTGGCATGGGACCTGGAAGCAAGTAGAGATCACTCGGAGTAGCGGTTTGCCCATTCAATTCATGGGCAACAGCTCTGGTGGACATTCCTGCAGTCAGCATGCCAATTGCACGCTCCCTCAAAACTTGCAACATCTGTGGCATTGTGCTGTGTGATAAAACTGCACATTTTAGAGTTGCCTTTTGTTGTGGCCAGTCCAAGGCACACCTGTGCAATAATCATGCTGTCTAATCAGCATCTTGATATGCCACACCTGTGAGGTGGATGGATTATTTCCGCAAAGTAGAAGTGCTCACTTAGGGCTCTTTCACACGGGCGTTCCTTTTTTTTTGCCCGATCAGGTCCTTTTTTTTTTGTAACGGACACGGATGACACTTGTGTCATCCGGTCCGTATGTCCGTTTTTCATCCCATCCGTTTGCGGATGAAAAACTGACATAATGCATGTCTATGTAAATACGGATGTCTGCGGATGACACCACTGACATCCGTTTTTGCTTCAGTTCCGTTTTTTGAAAGGAAGAAAAAATAGGGTTCTCCTCCGTTCAAAAAAACTGAACTGAACTGAACTGACAAAAAACGGATGTCAGAGGATGATCATCTGATGACATCCGTATTTACATAGAGATACATTATGTCCGTTTTTCATCCGCAAACGGATGGGATGAAAAACGGACATACGGAACGCCCGTGTGAAAGAGCCCTTAGGGCTCTTTCACACGGGCGGTCCGATCAGATCCGCCTGTCAGTTTCTTAGGCAGATCTGATCGGATCCTCCATGCAGCTCTATGGGGCAGCGGGTGTCAGCGGAGACACCTCCGCTGACACCCGCTGCCATCCTCATCCGATCCTGTGCTGAAATCTGGACGGATGGAAACCCTATTTTTCCATCCGTTCAGTAATCAGAGCGGAGCGGATCTGATGAGAGCGGACAAGCGGTCCGCTCTCCTCCGATCCCCCATAGAGGGCAGCAGGTGCTGAGACACCTCCCTCTCCGCTCTGCAAGCGGAGACGGAGCTGTCATCCGCCCGGCTCAGCGGGGATCGCGGATCGATCCCCGCTGAGCAACACGGATCCGCCTGCGGAGGCGGACCGTGTGAAAGAGCCCTTACACAGATTTAGACAGATATGTGAACAATATTTGGGAGAAATAGGCCTTTTGTGTACATAGAAAAAGTCTTAGATCTTTCAGTTCAGCTCATGAAAAATGGGAGCAAAAATAAAAGTTTTGCGTTTATAATTTTGTTCAGTGTATATATAAAATATTCAAATCTGGAATTACTCAATTACTCCTTAATCATGCTACCTGTTTTTAGTGTATTGACTAAGGCCTCATACACATGGGGCATACTAAAGTTCACGGCAAAAAAGGGGGGTACCCACGCGCTATCACGTGTAAAGTATAAAAATTTTAAAATCTCAATGGAACAGCTGCAAGCACCAGAAATTGCAAATTCCAATGCCAAAAAGTGCAAAAATGAATAAAGTGAAAGTGGTGCTGCACTATTCTAACAATGTGGTGAAAACAAAATAAACCACTAATGTGTCATAGTAGCATTTCATGCGATGATGTGCGTGAAAAATAAAGTGCATGTGCTGGGATGATATAGGGTATAAAGAGGTGAGTGAAGGTGTATATGAGTGACAATCTCGCAGGTGAGAGAAAATAGTGTGTTCAAAAACGCATAGATGGAAGTAAAACTGTTGATAAAAATATTATCTGAATAATGTTGTATGGAGGTATAAATAACAAGCAATATTTTAATCGATACATTAAGATATAAATAACTAAATCCTTGCAATGATATAGATATAGTAGAGCCGCTAAAAATAGGAGTCTATATTGTATAAGGTTGGGAACCCAATGCTGAAAGTTCAACAGCTGATAATGAACCAGTGATTAGACTGATTAGCATTAATAGGTGGCAAAAAGTCCAGGCACAAAATGTGCTAATGGGAGCAAAAAGACACAGACCTTAGAAATTAAAAAAGGTGGGGAGGTTCATAAATGGTAGAAAAAACAGTCCATAGGTAACATACAAATAGGTAGCAAATAGGTAGCAAATATAAAAAATATAAAAATATATAAAAAAAAAAAAAAGAAAAAGTCTCTTCACGCTATTTCTTCTAAAACTACGGATCATTCAACTCTATGATGGAGCAGGATGTAATGGTGGGGCGCAGGGATCCCTGATGGATGTGGCCGCACTACCTTCTTACCTTCCAATTTTGAGATGTCAGTGTGAATTTCAAAGCCACAGTCGGTTTGTGCTGCGGGATCCTTCCGTGAGCCTCGCACCACTCAGGGGGTCTTCTTCGGTTGGTATGTGTTTGCTGCCGACCAACGTTCTGGGTGGAGGGTTTTGTCAAATGGATCGGGAGAGAAGAGGAACTCCAATAGTGTAATATTGTTAAAGAACTTATTTATTAATAAAAAAAATGGAACACTCACATGGACAAAAAGCCGCACAAACGGCATACAGCGTTAAAACAATCAACCGGTCCTCCGGCAACAATTCCAATGGTCTATCAGCTTTCCCTATGCGTGCCGTCACTGTCACGTGACTTCATCAGGGGATGGACCATGCTTTGTGCACTGGTGCGCAGTCATGTTGGAACAGGAAGGGGCCATCCCCAAACTGTTCCAACAAAGTTGGGAGCATGAAATTGTCCAAAATGTCTTGGAATGCTGACACCTTAAGAGTTCCCTTCACTGGAACTAAGGTGCCAAGTCCAGCCCCTGAAAAACAACGCCACACCACAATCCCCCCACCTCACCACCAAATGATTTGGATCAGTGCACAAATCAAGGTCCGTAAAGACATGAATGAGCAAGTTTGGGGTGGAGGAACTTGACTGGCCTGCACAGAATCCTGACCTCAACCCAAGAGAACACCTTTGGGATGAATTAGAGCGGAGACTGCGAGGCAGGCCTTCTCGTCCAACATCATTGCCTGAGCTCACTGTGCTTCTGGAAGAATGGTCAAACATTCCCATAGACAAACTCCTAAACCTTGTGAACAGCCTTCCCAGAAGAGTTGAAGCTGTTATAGCTGCAAAGGGTGGGCCAACTCAATATTGAACCCTACGGACTAAAGGCCCGTACACACGATAAGAAAATCTGTAGGGAAAATTCGTCTGACGACCGATCTGCCGATTTTCGGATTGTTAGTATGGTGCTTTCGACAGCCAACTCCCACTTTTAGGCTGACAAAATCCTGATGTGCAGGCTATAAAATTTTTGTCGTCTGTAATACAATGTCCGATTTTCGTCTCATTAGTACAGATTTCTACGGAAAAAAATCTTAAAAGCAAGACTAGGCATGCTCAGAGAGAAAGAACACATACAAAGCAATCCAACACATGTCATCACTTCTGAAGTAGAATTCTGTCGTACAGGAAAATTCGTATGAAAATAACCTCTTCACTTTCCACATCAGACAAGCATGCTACAAAAAACGGACGACAGATCGTTCGATAATCTGATCGTGTGTACGGGCCTTAAGACTGGGATGCCATCAAAGTTCATGTGCATGGAAAGGATGGCATCATGATACTCTTGACAATACTCAATATTAAACCCTACAGACTGGAATGCCATTAAAGTTCATTTGTGTGTAAAGGCAGGCCCAATACTTTTAAGAATATAGTGAAAGTACAAAATTCCAATGTCAGGGGGAGCCACTACCACGCTTACCAACGAGAGCCAATGCCTGAGAGATGAAAAGGCAGAGGCGCCAATGCAACTCCCCCACGGAGAGCATGGGGGTAAATAAACAGGGCAGGAACAGCTAAACACCAGAAAAAACTGGTGTGTCACCGGGTAGGCTATAAAAATGTACAACCTGTAAGGAAGCACAGTACCAAGTACAAAGAGCAAAAAGAAACAAGCAAACGATAGAACAAGGAGAGAGAAAAAAAAGAATGAAGGGGGTAGAAGGAAAAAAGGGGAGAAAAAGAGAGAGGGAGGGAAAAAGGGGAGGAGAGAGAGAGGGGGATGAAGGGGGTAGAAAGAAAAATTGAGAAAAAGAGAGAGGGAGGGAAAAAGGGAGGAGAGGGAATAGAGGGAGAGAAGAAAAAGGGGGAGGAGAGAGAGGGGAAATGAAGGGGGTAGAAAGAAAAATTGAGAAAAAGAGAGAGGGAGAGAAAAAGGGAGGAGAGGGAAAAGAGGGAGAGAAGAAAAAGGGGGAGGAGAGAGAGGGGGGAATGAAGGGGGTTGAAGGAAAAATGGAGAAAAAGAGAGAGGGAGAAAAAGAGAGAGGGAGGGAAAAAGGGGGGGGGGGAGAAGAAAAAGGGGGAGGAGAGAGAGGGGGAATGAAGGGGGTAGAAAGAAAGATGGAGAAAAAGAGAGAGGGAGGGAAAAAGGGAGGAGAGGGAAAAGAGGGAGAGAAGAAAAAGGGGGAGGGGAGAGAGGGGAAATGAAGGGGGTAGAAAGAAAAATGGAGAAAAAGAGAGAGGGAGGGAAAAAGGGAGGAGAGGGAATAGAGGGAGAGAAGAAAAAGGGGGAGGAGAGAGAGGGGGAATGAAGGGGTAGAAAGAAAAATGGAGAAAAAGAGAGAGGGAGGGAAAAGGGGAGGAGAGGGAAAAGAGGGAGAAAAGAAAAAGGGGAAGGAGAGAGAGGGGGAATGAAGGGGGTAGAAAGAAAAATGGAGAAAAAGAGAGAGGGAGAAAAAGAGAGAGGGAGGGAAAAAGGGGGGGTAGAAGAAAAAGGGGGAGGAGAGAGAGGGGGAATGAAGGGGGTAGAAAGAAAAATGGAGAAAAAGAGAGAGGGAGGGAAAAAGGGAGGAGAGGGAAAAGAGGGAGAGAAGAAAAAGGGGGAGGAGAGAGGGGGAATGAAGGGGGTAGAAAGAATAATGGAGAAAAAGAGAGAGGGAGGGAAAAAGGGAGGAGAGGGAAAAGAGGGAGAGAAGAAAAAGGGGGAGGAGAGAGAGGGGGAATGAAGGGGGTAGATAGAAAAATGGAGAAAAAGAGAGAGGGAGGGAAAAAGGGAGGAGAGGGAAAAGAGGGAGAGAAGAAAATGGGGGAGGAGAGAGAGGGGGAATGAAGGGGGTAGAAAGAAAAATGGAGAAAAAGAGAGAGGGAGGGGAAAAGGGAGGAGAGGGAAAAGAGGGAGAGAAGAAAAAGGGGGAGGAGAGAGAGGGGGAATGAAGGGGGTAGAAAGAAAAATGGAGAAAAAGAGAGAGGGAGGGAAAAAGGGAGGAGAGGGAAAAGAGGGAGAGAAGAAAAAGGGGGAGGAGAGAGTGGGGGAATGAAGAAGAGGGGGCATCAATGCACAGGGCTGTACGTAACAATTGTGCATCCCTTTATAAGTAAAGACAGCCCTCCCATGAGCATACACTGTAGTGTGCCTTGTGTGAATGAGGCCTAAATCACTTTTCTACATTCGCTTCAGACCAGAAATGTAAAACTGTTATGGTGGTTCCACAAACATTTGGAGAAAAGGCAATTATTGGGCATTTAATGGTGAATAATTCACAATATGCAGCAGAAGACAACAAACCTATTAGTATTTGACCAGTATTTTCTAGTTGTCTTGTCAGGTCTTCACAGAAGTATCGCAACTTCCCTGGGCTTATGTAAAAATCAGAACTTTGCAAAAACTTTATGAAATGAGGTGTCTGTTTCTGACTAGTCCTTACTAGATTCATGTTTGTCCTGATAGCAGCCAAGAATGTGTTCTTGACTATGAGTGAAATGTCTTTCATTCTGCAAGTTTTACAGAAAAGTAAATGCAAGATTGCTTTACAAAGCAAACAGACAAGTTTCCAGATTTCACCTGTACGGTCCCAGCTGTGCTTGCTTATTCCAGATCACTTTTTTTACACTCACTGCTGGCTATAATTGTCTTGGGGCATTTTGTGTTTAGTCTGAGATAAATTGTTCCATTTCACCACAAAGATGAAATGAAACAAATCCCCTCAAGAAAAAACAGAGCAAGTCTAAAACATCAAATAAATGAACTCAATATGGACTTCAAGATCTTGTGATGAATGTGAAACCAAACATGTGGTAAAAATGTATTAATTCTGCTTTATATACAAAACCGGGGAATGTGATTAAGTAATATTTCCATTTCACAATGTTGTCGCCTTAAACTGAATTGTATCTAAAACTGACTGATAAATCTGTGGTCATGGCAATTTGCTGGATAAGAATGGAATGCTCCTTTCAGATGCATTGAGAAAATGTTCTTTAAAGGGCAAGGCGCCCCAAGATTTATTGCAAGGGTAATGGAAAGCAAATCATAACAAAAAGAAAGATGTTAAAGGGTACAATAATTCCAAATGACTGTTGAATGAAAAAAAAAAACATCACTTTATTTTAAACAGAAGTTAAAAAGCATTATAAAAAGCCAAATACAAATATGTATGTATTATTAAAAACTTTAAGACCGGAAGGATTTGCCCCCTTAACCACCGGAGGATTTTCCTGCTTTACGTCCAGGCCACTTTTTGCGATTCGGCACTGTGTGACTTTAACTGACAATTGCGCAGTCATGCAACGCCGTACCCTAAGGAAATTTACGTCCTTTTTTCCCCACAAACAGAGCTTTCTTTTGGTGGTATTTGATCACCTCTGCGCTTTTTATTTTTTGCGATAATAAAAAAATGCGACAATTTTGAAAAAATAACAATATTTTTCTACTTTGACAGTTAAAAAATATCCAATATATTCAATTTTTGTCATATATTTAGGCCAAAATGTATTTAGCTACATGTCAAAATTCTCAATGAGCGTATTTCTAACCGCTTTAAGACCGGAAGATTTTACCCCATTCCTGACCAGGCCATATTTTGCGATTCGGCACTGCGTTACTTTAACAGACAATTGCGCGGTATTTTTCAAATTTTTTTATATGAAATTCCCCCCCTCCCCCCAAAAAAATGTAAAAATCTAAATTTTTTAACATTTTAGGCCAATTTGTTTTCTGCTACATATTTTTGGTATAAAAAAATTGCAATAAGCGTATTTTGATTGGTTTGTGTAAAAGTTATCGCAGCTACTAACTACGGGAAATTTATGTCATTTTTATTGTTTTTTTTTTTTTTTAACTAAGCCAATTTGTTTTCTGCTACATATTTTTGATTAAAAAAAAAATCGCAAAAAGCGTATTTTGAATGGTTTGCGCAAAAGTTATCGTGTCTACTAACTACCGAAAAGATTTATGTCATTTTTTATTGTTTTTTTTTTTTTATTTTTTACTAGTAATGGTGGCAATCTGCAATTTTTTGCGGGACTGCGAAATTGCGGCGGAGAGATCGGACCCCTAACTGACATTTTTTACACTTTTGGGGGTACCAGTGACATTACTACAGTAATCAGTGCTAAAAATATGCACTGTTACTGTAATAATGACACTGGCAGGGAAGGTGTTAACCCTATGGGTGATCAATGGGTTAAATGTGAGCCTAGGGGAGTGATTCTAACTGTGGGGGGCGTGGCTTCTGAAATGACCATAGAGACATGTGATCCTATATAGAAGAACCACATGAGCCCTATGATCATTGCAGGGAGAAGAACAGTCAGCTGTGCTTACAACAGCTGCCTGTCCTTCTCTCTCAGCGGGGAGCGATCGCGGGTGTCAGGCAGCAATCGGAGCAGCCTGACCCGTGCATCGCCCCCCCCAGCTGCCAAGTGGGGGCGTAAGCGCGCTGCCTGCGGCACGCGTTCACCCCCTAGCTTCCCCTTGCGCAACCGACATAGACCTACGTCAGTTTGCGCAGGAGAGCCACCCTGCCGCAGTAAATAGGCGGCGGGTGGTCGGGGAGTGATAAAGCGATATTAAACCCAAACCCAAAAATGTAATTAATTGCAGCTTTACAATCATTAGATGTGGTGACGGCATTCATTTTCTTTTTTTTTTTTTGGCTTTTCCCCTCTGTTTTCACCTGGGCATCTGCCCAGTAACATACCTCCTGTATTAGAGTACCTACACTCTAGAACAGTGTTTCTCAACCTTTTTTTAGTCAAGGCACCCTCTAAAATTATGGACAATCTCAAGGCACCCTCTAAAATGATGGACAATCTCAAGGCACCCTCTAAAATTATAAACAATCTCAAGGCACCCTCTAAAACTATGGACAATCTCAAGGCACCCTCTAAAATTATGGACAATCTCAAGGCAACCTCTAAAATTATAGACAATCTCAAGGCATCCTCTAAAATTATAAACAATCTCAAGGCACCCTCTAAAATTATACACAATCTCAAGGCACCCTCTTAAATTATGGACAATCTCAAGGCACCCTCTAAAATTATGGACAAACTATTCTAATAGTTTTATATAATACAGCAACATCCACGTGTAGGATGTAAATCCCCTTTCTAAGGTCACTATTTGATGTTTTAGTTTGGATCCAAACATAGCTTTCTCATAGCAGGTCCACTGTGTGCTTTTGAAAAGGGGGGCACCTCCTGTCAACTATTGGGAAACAATAGCACTATCAACCCTAATGCCATAAGTATGAAAAAATAAATAAGTTCCTCAATACTTGGCAAGATCACTTACTCATATCCTTTACCCTCCGAAAAGAGATGCATTCTGTTATCCAAGAACCGGATGTGCATCAGTCTTCTGTCTTATTACTCTAAGAGGTATACTCTTTGTACAAGTCATTTTGAAATATTGTACCCCTTAAAGTCCTAGTTTTTGTTATAATTTGTGTAGTGCACCCTCTAAGGAGCCACAAGTAAACTGGGATCCCCCACCCTGCACAGCCAGGCACACCACATCTTCATAGGCACAGTTAAGTCAGAGAACAGTCCATTACTTTGTTGTTTTTTTTTTGTTTTTTTTTTATTGAGAGTAATAACTTAGATAGGGATGGCACTTCAACAACAAACTTTAGGGGCAACTCTTCCTATATACAGTCTCTATATACAGCTCTATGTACATCTCCGTGTCTTCCTCCAGCACTCACTTGCTTGCAGAACCCAGATGGAACACTGTGAATATCTGACAATCACTCAGTCAGATTAAAGCAATGACTCATTACAGGCAGGAACCCGAGGCCCTTGATTGCGTAGCTGAATTTCAGTATCCAGCTTACATCACTCCTGTGGCTTCTGATCCCATCACCACCTCTTCAGGCACTGCCAACCCACCTGGCTGCAGCTGCCCCTTTCACTAGCCCTCCAGGCTAACTTCTCCCCACAGTTCTCCAGACTGACACTAACTAAGCTGATTCTCAGGAGATCTCTTAGACATGCTGACCTGCTCCTGCTGTCCTTTTTCCTTTCTCCTGTGCCTCCAGGAAGGGCTTCCTCCGTGTGTCTTGGTAGGATCCTTCCAGCACCCGAGCCACAGGCCCAAGGTCACCCCCCTAGACTAGAAGGGCACCCTCAAGGGCCTCCTCAGCACTCCATCTTACGCCCGACTTGGGATTGGCTGAGGCCCTCCTAAATATTCCAAGTAGCTCCTCCTAACCTCAACCCACTATGTCTAGAACATTCTCCAATGTCCCAGAGAACAGGTGAAGGCACCAGAGAAGCTGCCAGGTTGAGTCACCCAGCCTCGAATTAAAGTAAGCCTGACCCAGATTACTCAGCTGAGGCTTAGCCCTGAGCTAACTATGTTTTGCCTACTCTAAAAGCAAACCTATTTACATCTAGCACACATACTAGAGAGTGCTACATTTGGTTATGGTTTACCATTATTGGATAGGGGTACAGATGTGTATTTTTTTTATCCATACAATGCCATTATTTTTATATAGGGATAACGTAAAGCAGGTTCTCTCAACTCCGGTCCTCAGGGTACACTAACAGGCCAGATTTTAAGTATTACCTTGGGGAGATGCAGACTAGAATACTGCAATCATTGAGCAGCAAATGAGATCACCTGTGATGTATTTCAGTTTTCTTGCAAACCTGGCCTGTTAGTGTGCCCTGAGGACCGGAGTTGAGAAACACTGACGTAAAGTGAGTGAATTGAGCTGGATTAGCTAAGTGGCTGAAGATTTGTAGACACCAGCTCAAGGTGGTGGGACAATGTAAACTGAGTTTTTGGAAGACACTTGCAGCTTTTCTGTGCCTACAACTTTGCCAACTTTGTAGGTGTGGTGGCTGCAATTTTACAGAAGTATTGGATGCATCCCTTGCCTAGAAGGTTTGGTCAGGTTGTCTAAACAAAGGAGCAAAGATTTAGCACTCTCCAGTTTTAGTAAATCAACTCCACTGTTATAGCTGATGTTTAACTTTTCCTTTATATTAATTTTATTACATCTGTACTTTCCTGTTACCTATAAATGACGCTCTTCAGGCTAATCTTCAAAAAATATGTATGCGTTACAAGTGCTCTCCTTTTCATGGTACAATGTACCTAAGCCTAGCTGTGAAAAATATATGTAGCCTAGTTTAATATTACAGTATACCACATCCATGAACCCAAGCAAGTGAGGCTATCATCATTACACTATCATCATTACACCATTATCATCATTACATTATTATCATCATTACACTAGTCAGACTTTTTCTCCTGCTTTTTTTACTATCCCCTTTTTTCTCTTACTTTTCTGTCCTATCCATCTTGCTTCTACCCAAAAAGATAATATTTTTATTGAGCTATTATGATGAATCATTTCCAGTGCAAATAAGATACAAACAGTTATTTGTAACAATGCTGTTACATAACAGCCATGTACATCTAGGTTTTCTTAAAATCTCATTATAACTTTACATATATTTTAATAAAATAAAAATATTGAATCAGAAACACATATCTCTACAAAGCTGTTTCAGAAATAGAATAGAACTCTATGAAGCTTTCTTCCAATTTATTCACAACAAATGTGACATTTTATTTACATTTTATCGTTAGCATTAATGACATGCTGATGATGTCAATCAATTGGTCAATATTGAATAGTTTTGTAAACACCATACCCTATGGTCGTGTATCAAAATGACTTGAGCGAAGATGTTTTAGTAGAGTTTCCATGGACTAAATGTTATGTCAAGAAAAATACCAATAAAATTTGTTTGGTTTTTGGTGATATTAACATATACCAGTGGGAGAGTGGGAAAGACTCTCTTAAATACAAAAATTCCAGGAAACATGCATACCTTTCCTTTCCTGTAAGTCAGGCATTTAGACAGGCTTGTATTTACACATACCTAGTAAACACAATGGGGCACAGTTATAAAAGTGATTTCAAGGAAAGAATGTACTGAGAGCTTTCTAGTAAAAAATATACTTGCCACATATGTCAGAATAAAGGCCACTTTTAGACATAAGTGCCAAAAGGCAAAACTCTTTTACGTGGACCATCGATTTTACATATACAGTATATTACTAGAATGAGAATTACCTGTTAGAATTAAAACAGTTTGCAGCTTCCTATATAGAGCTCCGACATCTTTACCCTTCCCACCTGCACACACTTTGTTCCTCTCATTCTCTGTACAGCTCCTGCTGGTTCACTCTTGAAGGAACTGACAGGTCTCTTGTCAGTTCAGTAGCAGCACCTTACAGGCAGGAACTCAAAGCCCCTTAAAAGTAGCACAATTAGAATGAAATACAGTAGCTTCCCTTGTTTCACTGTTTCCAGCACCAAGTCATCAGGCAATGCCAGTTTACCTGGCTGCATCTGCATTTCTTCAGTGTTTCTTCAGTGTTGTCACATGAAAAGGTATAATAAAATATTCACAAAAAATGTGAGGGGTGTACTCACTTTTGTGAGATACTGTATATACAGTATCTCACAAAAGTGAGTACACCCCTCACATTTTTGGAAATATTTTACTATGTGTTAAATTTGGTGTTATCGCTCTCACTCACTCATACTGATCACTGGATGTTCAGCATGGCACCTCATGGCAAAGAACTCTCTGATGATCTGAAAAAAATAATTGTTGCTCTACATAAAGATGGCCTAGGCTTTAAGAACCCCTCACATTTTTCTAAATATTTCATTATACCTTTTCATGTGACAACACTGAAGAAATGACGCTTGGCTACAATGGAAAGTAATGAGTGTACAGCTTGTATACCAGTGTAAATTTTCTGTCTCCTCAAAATAACTCAACACACAGCCTATAATGTCTAAACCGCTGGCAACAAAAGTGAGTACACCCCTAAGTCAAAATGTCCAAATTGGGCTCAAAGTGTCAATATTTTGTGTAGCCACCATTATTTTCAAGCACTGCCTTAACCCCTTGTGCATGGAGTTCAAGAGAACTTCACAGGTTGCGACTGGAGTCCTCTTCCACTCCTCCATGATGACATCACAGGGCTGGTGGATGTTCGAGACCTTGCACTCCTCCACCTTTCATTTGAGGATGCTCCACAGATGCTCAATAGGGTTTAAGTAGTTAAGGGTTTAAATAGGGTTTAAGTCTGGAGACATGCTTGGCCAGTCCATCACCTTTACCCTTAGCTTTTTTAGCACCTCTTTGAGGTGTGTTTGGGATCGTTATGTTGGAATACTGCCTTGCGGCCCAGTCTCCAAAGGGAGGGGATTATGCTCTGCTTCAGTATGTCACAGTACATGTTGGAATTCATGGTTCCCTCAATGAACTGTAGCTCCCCAGTGCCGGCAGCACTCATGCAACCCCAGACCATGACACTCCCACCACCATGCTTTACTGTAGGCAAGACACATTTGTCTTTGTACTCCTCACCTAGTTGCCACCACATATGCTTGACACATCTGAACCAAATAAGTTTATCATGGTCTCATCAGACCACAGAACACGGTTCCAGTAATCCATGTCCTTAGTCTGCTTGTCTTCAGCAAACTGTTTGCCGGCTTTCTTGTGCATCATCTTTAGAAGAGGATTCCTTCTGGGATGACAGCCATGCAGACCAATTTGATGCAGTGTGTGGCGCATGGTCTGATCACTGACAGGCTGACCCCCCACCCCTTCAACCTCTGCAGCAATGCTGGCAGCACTCATACGTCTTATTTCCCAAAGACAACCTTTGGATATAACGCTGAGCATGAGCACTCAACTTCTTTGGTCGACCGTGGCGAGGCCTGTTCTGAGTTTAACCTGTCCTGTTAAACCGCTGTATGGTCTTGGCCACCGTGTTGCAGCTCAGTTTCAGGGTCTGGGCAATCTTCTTAGATAGCCTAGGCCATCTTTATGTAGAGCAACAATTATTTTTTTCTGATCCTCAGAGAGTTCTTTGTCATGAGGTGCCATGTTGAACTTCCAGTGCCCAGTATGAGAGAGTGAGAGCGATAACACCAAATGTAACACACCTGCTCCCCATTCACACATAAGACCTTGTAACACTAATGAGTCACAAGACACCGGGGAGGGAAAATGGCTAATTCGGCCCAATTTGGACATTTTCACCTAGGGGTGTACTCACTTTTGTTGCCAGCGGTTTAGACATTAATGGCTGTGTGTTGAGTTATTTTTTTGGACTGCAAATTTACACTGTTATACAATCTGTACACTCACTACTATACATTGTAGCAAATTGTCATTTCTTCAGTGTTGTCACATGAAAAGATATAATAAAATATTTACAAAAATGTGAGGGGTGTACTCACTTCTGTGAGATACTGTAAGTACCTGTAATAAATAAATAAATACAATAGGTGAACATGGGAGTGGGAGATTTCCCTGTTGTGTATCTGAAAGGTGTCAACTAAGGTCTAGAAATATACTGTGGCATGGCTGCTGCACAAGCACAGTGTGGGATGAGCTAAACATACATGCATTCAGTTTGAGGCAGGTTTGCAGAGCATGAATAAAGATGGGATGTTGGATATGAACCCCAATGAACTCAAAGGGAGCAAAATGTTAAAAATGAAAGGCATGAGAGTGCTGGGCATTGCCCTGGGGAACATGAACTAAAGCAAAACATTTTTTTTTTTCAAATGCCTGGGGTGACTTTGACATACTTGCAAAGTGGAGCATGTATGCAATGTATGCAAAGTACTACAGAAAAACTGACATTCATAAAAAAAAAAAATAAAAACATTTAAATTGCTGGCAAATGACAGCTTCAGCCACTTTACTTCTGTTTCTAAACAAATAGACAGAAATGTCATTCATCTACATAAGACCCCCATCTTGTACAAAAAAACAGCATGGGGAGCCCCCTACAAATAATTACCTTCGTCCTTGATTACGCACCTGTATGGATGTCAAGGGGGAACGCATACAAAAGAATGTAAACGGTTAGAGTCACCCAAATTTCTTACTAAATCCTTTAGGTCTGATCTTAATTTAAAAGGGATTACCCTATTCAAAAGTCAATAAAAAAAACATAGGCCCCAAAAATACATATAAGACCCTTATGCAAAAATGCAGCATGGCAAGCCAGGAAAGGGGGGCCAGCATGTGCATCCCCCTAGACCATGTCAAGCCACATGTCCTTAACATGTGGGGATACATGGTCAGGAGGGACGCCCCTGGAAAAGCATTCTGTCCCCATGTAGATAAGGACAAGGGCCTCTTCACCACAACACTGGCCTAGTGGTTGTGGGGGTCTGCTGGTGGGGGCTTATCGGAATCTGGAAGCCCCCATTTAAGCTACTCCTTCCCCCGTGTGAATGTGTAAGGGGTACTACCTACTCATTTATGTAAAATAAAGGTCCCATAATGTAAATAAAGACACTTACACAGTTTTTGACAAGTCCTTTATTTAAAAAAAAAAAGTCCCAAAATATCTAAAATCATGACTGTAAGTCCTCACCATAATGATGAATAACGGCCCCTAAAAAAATATCTGCTAACCAATGACCATATTTGATCTGTGATGTTATGCAAACCTGCCCCTTTGTTTACAAGATTGAGGATTCCTGACCACCCGAACAGCCAAAGGTTCTGCTTTAAAACATCCCCCCCCCCCTCTCTCTGCCTAACTTGGCATGTAATTTAGGAGAGGGGGGAGCAGGTACCTAGTTTTGACAGAAGTTCAATCCCACTTCCACTCGGATCGCCTAGGCAATCCAAGCAGAAGTTCTCCTTCCTCTCACCCTCCTCGCAGACTTCTCGGACATGTCACAGGTCCCAGAAGACTGTGGAACCATTCACAAAGTGCAGCGTGACTTGCGCAGTGGGCAGCCGGCTGCCCACAGTTAGAATGCCGGTGCTAGGAACCTGGAGGCTAGTGAAGAACTAGCTTGGGTGAGGACAGCACTGGATCCATGGACAGGTAAGTGTCCATTTAAAAAAAGTCAGAAGCTATAGGATTTGTAGCTGCTGACTTTTATTTTATTTTTTTTAAGTAACATACAGTGGGTACGGAAAGTATTCAGACCCCCTTACATTTTTCACTCTTTGTTATATTGCAGGCATTTGCTAAAATCATTTAGGTTCATTCTTCTTCCTCATGAATGTACACATAGCACCCCATACTGACAGAAAAACACAGAATTGTTGACATTGTTGCAGATTTATTAAAAAAGAAAAACTGAAATATCACATGGTCCTAAGTATTCAGACCCTTTGCTGTGACACTCATATATTTAACTCAGGTGCTTTCCATTTCTTCTGATCATCCTTGAGATGGTTCTACACCTTCATTTGAGTCCAGCTGTGTTTGATTATACTGATTGGACTTGATTAGGAAAGCCACACACCTGTCTATACAAGACCTTCCAGATCACAATGCATGTCAGAGCAAATGAGAATCATGAGGTCAAAGGAACTGCCTGAAGAGCTCAGAGACAGAATTGTGGCAAGGCACAGATCTGGCCAAGGTTACAAAAAGATTTCTGCTGCACTTAAGGTTCCTAAGAGCACAGTGGCCTCCATAATCCTCAAATGGAAGACGTTTGGGATGACCAGAACCCTTCCTAGAGCTGGCCGTCCGGCCAAACTGAGCTATCGGGGGAGAAGAGCCTTGGTGAGAGAGGTAAAGAAGAACCCAAAGATCACTGTGGCTGAGCTCCAGAGATGCAGTCAGGAGATGGGAGAAAGTTGTAGAAAGTCAAACATCACTGCAGCCCTCCACCAGTCAGGGCTTTATGGCAGAGTGGCCCGACGGAAGCCTCTCCTCAGTGTAAGACACATGAAAGCCCGCATGGAGTTTGCTAAAAAACACCTGAAGGACTCCAAGATGGTGAGAAATAAGATTCTCTGGTCTGATGAGACCAAAATAGAACTTTTTGGCCTTAATTCTAAGCGGTATGTGTGGAGAAAACCAGGCACTGCTCATCACCTGTCCAATACAGTCCCAACAGTGAAGCATGGTGGTGGCAGCATCATGCTGTGGGGGTGTTTTTCAGCTGCAGGGACAGGACGACTGGTTGCAATTGAGGGAAAGATGAATGCGGCCAAGTACAGGGATATCCTGGACAAAAACCTTCTCCAGAGTGCTCTGGACCTCAGACTGGGCCGAAGGTTTACCTTCCAACAAGACAATGACCCTAAGCACACAGCTAAAATAACGAAGGAGTGGCTTCACAACAACTCCGTGACTGTTCTTGAATGGCCCAGCCAGAGCCCTGACTTAAACCCAATTGAGCATCTCTGGAGAGACCTAAAAATGGCTGTCCACCAACGTTTACCATCCAACCTGACAGAACTGGAGAGGATCTGCAAGGAGGAATGGCAGAGGATCCCCAAATCCAGGTGTGAAAGACTTGTTGCATCTTTCCCAAAAAGACTCCTGGCTGTATTAGATCAAAAGGGGGCTTCTACTAAATACTGAGCAAAGGGTCTGAATACTTAGGACCATGTGATATTTCAGTTTTTCTTTTTTAATAAATCTGCAACAATGTCAACAATTCTGTGTTTTTCTGTCAGTATGGGGTGCTATGTGTACATTCATGAGGAAGAAGAATGAACCTAAATGATTTTAGCAAATGGCTGCAATATAACAAAGAGTGAAAAATTTAAGGGGGTCTGAATACTTTCCGTACCCACTGTATATTAGACAGGACAGGATTTTTCACAAATACAGCAGATTTCTGAGCAAGCACAAATTATTTAGCCGTCTACATAATTTCAGTGTGGCAGGTAACCAATTGGACACTGTACCAATGGCTATATTATTGCTCTATGCATATAAGTGTACCCAGGTGCTGGGCTACAGCAATATGGAGAACTTTTATTCTTCTCTCCCTCTGCTAAGATACTGTTATACTGCACCATTCTCTTCTGGCCAGCAGGGGGAGAGCTAAAGCCAAGCAAATCCATAGACTTCTATGCAGAATGCTAAGAATCTTGGGAGTTGTAGTTTGAGACCGTAGCCATTTAATGGGACAAATAGACTTCTTACACTACAGATCCCTAGCATTACACAATGGCACTCATACAGCCATTCTTGGTGAGCCAACAACCACAAATTACTGGATTTTGTATGTTGCAATACAGAGGGCTACATTAAAGTTATTTGCCCATGAGCAAACATGTTCCATGTTTTTGAGGCCCCTTAGGTGTCATAGCATGCAGCTGGGTGGCCTTAGCAGAGCCATCAAGGTATACTCTAAGCCCCACGTTTATGAATCCTCTTTAAAAGAATGCCAAATCCTTACTTGTCCTATGTATGCACAAGCCAGAAAGTATAATTACAGCTGAAACATTTTCTTTTTCGTTTTGGATAGGGGGGAAAAGTTAGTGGTTTAATTTTTTAATGAATTTAGTTTAATTTCTAAAATTTCACTTGATTTTCTGCCTCAAAAACCACAATCACTGGGAGAGGAGGTTAAAAAATCCTCCCCAATGGGGATAAAGACAGCAATAAAAAAAAGGGGGGGAAACCCGACTATGGGCAAGAAAATCACTCCCTTTCCCACTGGGCGTGCTTGCAGTTGGGATGCCATATGGTAGATGCTGTAGTTGCCTGCTTCCGGGGGTGGACTCCCTCGTTTCCCTGTTCCGGCCATGAGACGGATGCCGGAGGGGATGGGAGCTGCCCCCGAAGCTGCGCCACTCTGCCAGTGCTCCCAGTGTCCCTGGACTTAGTCTGATCTAAAAATGTTCGTACGGTTAACTCTTGTCCAAGATGCCTGTTTATATTAACTACGAATTGCTCACATGACCATATACGAGCTGCCTACCTGGCTATTTGTTTGTCTCACAAGTGTATTTGAAATCTCGGTTCATCTCGACACTCTGGTTCGTTATACATGACTGGTCCCGATTGTAGTGCATGCCATTTATGCCTAAAAAGGGGGGGAGAAGGGGTATTAGCCCTTTCCAAATAAGAAGAGCCTGGAGGTCCACTTCAAAGAGGAATTATAGTTCTTTATGGCCTACTTACACTTGTCTGCTTTCCTGCAGTAAAACACATACATTTTATTGCATGAAAATGAACTTCAAGTAAAAATCCCATTCTTTCTTATGTGGCTGGTCCACATCTATATGCCGTAGTTTAGTTTTCAAATTTTTAAACAGAATGTATGAGGGCCCATTCACACCTGCAGGTGCCCATAGATGTAAATAGGCCTTTTAATCACTTGCCGCCCGCCCGCCGTCAATTGACGGCGGAGCGGTGCGACCATTATCCTGGGAAGACGTCATATGACGTGATCCCAGGAAACAGGGCAGGCGCGCGATCGTGTGCGCGCCGCCCTGCACTGCCGGTGTCGGGGTGTCCCCGGGACACCCCCCGTCACCGGCAGGGGGGAAACAGCCAATGGGCGTGGCTGTTTCCCACGTGATCGGCTGTGTTCCAATGACACAGCCGATCACAATGGAGGCGCCCGGGAGATGACAGTGCATGCACGATCGGGAGCGCGCAGCGCGGTCATGTCGGTGGCACTGTGTTCCGTAGGAACACAGCTGTCACCGGCGGTAGTAAACAGTCACTGACAGTGACTTTTTACTATGTGATCGGCTGTGAATCCATTCACAGCCTATCACAAAATGTAAACAAAGAGCAGTAACTCACTGTTACTAGCTCTTTTCCCCTCACACAGTTTCCAGTATGAGGGGAGCAGAGCTAGAAACAGTGAGTTACTGCTCTGTGTACCTGTAAAAAGTAAAATCACACTAAAATCACACTAATAAAGGTCCGCACACAGTCCTCAGCCCCCCCCCCCAATGTCACCTGTCACCCAACAGTCACCTCATCAGTGCCCAGAAATTAACACCCATAATGTTCACATGTGAGCGCAGCGATCGCGGGCAGAATCACCGCGATTCTGCCCGCGATCCTGAAATCATTGCAAATTGCGGGACGCCTGTGCGTTGCCCGTTTTTTTCAATAGCACCCCAAACGCTGTGCGATGTTGCCGCCATTTCCGCCTGCCGAATCGCGGTAACATCGCGCAAACAACGCATGATGCCCAAAAAAGGTACAAGAGCTCTTTGGGGCGTCATGCGTTGTTTGCGTGATGTTACCTCAATTCGGCAGGCGGAAATCGCAGCAACATCGCACAGCGTCCCGCAATCCCGCAATTTGCAATGATTTCTGGATCGCGGGCAGAATCGCAGTTATTCTGCCCGCGATCGCTACGCTCACATGTGAACGTAGCCTAAAGTTCACCGGTCACCAGAGACTGCCATCAGTACCGCCGTGCACCATCGCCAGTCACCTGTCACCCATCAGTGACCATCGCCCATCACCTGTCACCCCATCAATCACCGTCACCTGTCACCCCATCAGTCATCGTCATCTGTCACCCTATCAATCATCGTCACTTGTCACCCCATCAGTGATCGTCACTTGTCACCCCATCAATCATCGTTACATGTCACCCCGTCAGTGATTGTCATCTGTCACCCCATCAATCATCGTCACTTGTCACCTCATCAATCATCGTTACCTGTCACCTCATCAATCATCGTCACCTGTCACCCCATCAGTCATCGTCACCTGTCACCCCATCAGTCATCGTCACCTGTCACCCCATCAGTCATCGTCACCTGTTTGCCATATACATGCAATCACTTACTGACCGCCTAACGACTATATGCGTCGGCCATTAAAAGCTAAATACTGGGGTTATGGCAGCAGATAGCCCCCATAACCCCGGTATTTTTTGAAACGGCGGCGGTCGGCTTTCAGATAAGGGTGGTCCCAGTGGCGGATTCGCCGCGGAATTACCCTTACGGTGCAGGGGAAGAGGTGCCCCCCCCTCCTGCCGCGTCCCAGACGTTTTCCCAGCTTACCGGACCCGCCGGCAGCGGGGAAAACTATCCGGTCCCGGATCCTCAGAGACAGGAAGTCGAGTGAGGCCAAGATGGCCCTCACTCGACTCTATGGTCTTGGAGGACCGGAGCTATGTCAAAAGACGTTGCCTAGCAACCGGTTTAAAGGGCCGCTTTTTTTTTTTCTTTTTTTTTTTTCCTCTTTCAACAATTTATATTTTTTTTCTTTCTTTTTTAGTGTAGTTGTGAGGTGTGAGGTCTTTTTGACCCCAGATCTCACAATAAAGAGGACCTGTCATGCCTATTTCTATTACAAGGGATGTTTACATTCCTTGTAATAGGAATAAAAATGATCAAAACATTTTTTTTTTTAAACTGTGTAAAAATAAAAAAATAATAAATAAAATAAATAGGAAAAAAAAAAATTAAAGCGCCCTGTCCCCATTAGCTCGCACGCAGAAGCAAACGCATACGCAAGTCCCGCCCATATATGTAAACGGTGTTCAAACCATACATGTGAGGTATCGCCGCAATTATTAGAGCGAGAGCAATAATTTGAGCCCTAGACCTCCTCTGTAACTCTAAGCTAGTGACCTGCAGAAATTTTTAAAATGTTGCCTATGGGGATTTTTAAGTACCAATGTTTGGCGCCATTCTTTGAGCATGCGCAATTTTGAAGCATGACATGTTGGGTATCTAATTACTCGGCGTAACATTATCTTTCACATTATGGAAAAAAATTGGGCAAAATTTACTGTTTTCTTATTTTTTAGTTCAAAAAAGTGAATTTTTTTCAAAAAAATTGCATTTGGAAGACTGCTGCGCAAATGTGGTGTGATAAAAAATATTGCAACGATCTCCATTTTATTCTCTAGGGTCTCTGCTAAAAAAAATATATAATGTTTTGGGGTTCCAAGTAGTTTTCTAGCAAAAAAAATGATTTTAGCTTGTAAACACCAAGTGTCAAAAATAGGCCCAGTCTTAGGCTGGCCATACACTATACAATTTTCTTGTTCAACTTTCCTTTAGATTTACCAAAACCATGTAATATAGGGTCAAACCTAAACACTTTCAATTTGTATGCAATCAGGCAGGCCCTTGCACTACATAGTTTAAGGTAAATCTAAAGGAAATTGAATAAGAAAATTGTATAGTGTATGGCCAGCCTTAAAGTGGATAAATGGACAACTTTGTGTAAAGCGCTACTTGGATGTTAGGCCTATGTATGTGGCCAGGCTGTGAAAAAGTGTTACACATGTGGTATCGCCATACTCAGGAGGAATAGCAGAATGTATTTTGGGGTGTAATTTTAGCTATGTACATGCTATGTGTTAGAAATATTGCATAAATGGACAGCTTTGTGTAAAAAAAATGTGTTTTCATTTTCTTTCCACATTTTCCAAAAACTTGTGGAAAAAAAATGACATATTCAAAAGACTCATTATGCCTCAAAAATTATACGTTGGGCTGTTTGCTTTCCAAAATGGGGTCATTTTATGGGGGTTTCCATTGTCCTGGTGCTCCAGGGCCTTCAAAAGTACGATAGGTTGTCAGGAAATTATATGTGTAATTTGTGCTCCTAGAATGCCGGACGGTACTACTTGGATGTAGGCCTCTGTATGTGGCCAGGCTGTGAAAAAGTCTCACACATGTGGTATTGCCATACTCAGGAGGGGTAGTAGAATGTGTTTTTGGGTGTAGTTGCAAGTATACATATGCTGTGTGAGAGAAATAACCTGTTAATACGTCAATTTGTAAAAAATAAAAATAAAAAAATAAAAATCTTCATTTTGCAAAGAGTTGTGGGAAAAAATGACAACTTCAAAAAACTCACCATGCCCCTTATTAAATACCTTGGAATGTCTACTTTCCAAAAAGGGGTCATTTGGGGGGTATTTGTACTTTCCTGACTTTTTAGTGTCTCAAGAAATGAGATAGGCCTTCAGTACATCAGGTGTGATCAATTTTTAATGATTAGCACCATAACTTGTGGACTCTATAACTTTCACAAAGACCAAATAATATACACTTATTTGGGTTATTTTTACCAAAGATAAGTAGCAGTATAAATTTTGGCCAAAATTTGTGAAGAAAAATTACTAATTTGCTAAATTTTATGACAGAAACAAAGAAAAATGCTTTTTTTCACAATATTTTCAGTCTTTTTTTATTTATAGCACAAAAAATAAAAAAACCAGTAGTGATTAAATACCATCAAAAGAAAGCTCTATTTGTGTGAAAAAAAGGACACAATTTTTTTATGGGTACAGTGTTGCATGACTGAGTAATTGTCATTCAAAGTGTGAGAGCGCTGAAAGCTGAAAATCAGTCTGGGCAGGAAGGGGGTGAAAGTGCACTGTAGGCAAGTGGTTAAGCATTTTGTTCAGTATACATGTAAAATAAATCAGTTAAATGTGAACTTAGTTATAGATGTGTGTAAATCCAATAAATACCTTCATGGGAATTTATTAAAGCAGTAACGTCACTTTTCTGATGCGGCAACCCCTTTAATATGGACTGCGTCTAATTCATGGAAACCTTGCTCCAGTTTCGGTAAAGGTACCAATGCATGCACCAGATTCAAGTAGCTTAATTTTGACACTTTTAGAATCTGTCACAATGGTTGTGACAGATTTTAAAATAATTACCGTCAGTTCACAAATAAACAAACTGGAAGAAATCTAGACCAAGTTGGTAAGGGGGTGTTGTGCTTTCATTACTTTACTAATATGTTTGCGTTTTACATATACAGCTATGGTTGCTAGGACAAAGGCCACCCACATCCTAAAATCAATGATAGAATTCACACTGAACTGACAGTGGGCAGAGCCTGATGGGGAAATGTGAAAGACTAGTTCCCCATTAGGCTCACTTTGCATGTGATAGACAGCCGATGGCAGTGGGCCGATCTATAGCCGATATTCCGCTCAATAGCAGCTTTGGAATTCGCCCACTGTCATCTGCTGTCAATTACAAGCAAGGCAGACCTAATGGGGAAGTAGGGTGTATGTAGTTCCGCGCTTAGGATGAGGGGTATATATGTATAATAGAACACCGCACCTAGCTGCTGCCCACTTCAAAAATGCGACCCTAGAAGGGGAGCACTTGAAGAAATAAAAGGGGAAGGGAAGTGATTGGCGCTGCCTGGTGGGATGTTATGGGAATGTATATGTAGGATACTATACTTCTAGTAAGATATCCTATAGAGGCATGTGTAGTAATTTGATATTGGAATCAGTGAATCATCAACTTAAAGTCTGATAAATGACAAACCTGTGTAAAACCAAAGTGGGTCTATGTATAAAAAATAATAATATAATAAAACCCTATATACATAACATCAATAAATAAATTTCATACGTACAATAATATGCAAAGAGAAGTGCAAAAAGTGAATAAAAAAGTGAAGTGCTAAAAAAATAAATCAAATTAATCCAATGAAATCCAGTGGTAAATATGTGACCATAAAATAACAATAGGTAAGTATGCTATAAAAATTCTTAATAAATATAAGTAAAGTAATAAATAGCGTATATATGACCCTAAAATGACAATCGATGGGTATGCTCTTAAAGTGCCAGTAAATACGAGTAGAAAAAAATGAATAAATAATTCTCAATAAATAAATAAATAGGTGCAAACGGTGCAAAAGGTGAACCAATAAATTGGTGAAAATATCCGTGCCGAACGAGCGGTACATAAATGAAAAAATGCAGACTAAAAAGTCAATACAAATAATCCCACAAATGAATCCAAGTAAATGTGCCGTCTCAGTGGTTTAAAAAGTCCAAAAAAAGTCCTAAATAGGTGAAGTCAATATATGGTGGATTTGTAGTGCTCTTTTCTCTATAGCACTTCACTTTTTTATTCACTTTTTGCACTTCTCTTTGCATATTATTGTACGTATGAAATTTATTTATTGATGTTATGTATATAGGGTTTTATTATATTATTATTTTTTATACATAGACCCACTTTGGTTTTACACAGGTTTGTCATTTATCAGACTTTAAGTTGATGATTCACTGATTCCAATATCAAATTACTACACATGCCTCTATAGGATATCTTACTAGAAGTATAGTATCCTACATATACATTCCCATAACATCCCACCAGGCAGCGCCAATCACTTCCCTTCCCCTTTTATTTTTATCTAATGGGGAAGTAATCTTAGAGTTCCCCATCAGGATCCACCACTCAACAACTCCATTGTCGACTCCATTGTCGCCAGATTTATGCCCTCTGTGCCTATTGGGTGCGCGGAGCCTAATGGCAAACGTTGAGACTAGTTCCCCAACAGCACCTCTTCGCTTGTTATTTACAGTGCATGGCAATGGACAGATTTTAGAGCTGCTATGGATCCATCCAATGCTGTCAATCAAATGCAGACCTAAAGGGGAACTAGTCTCTTAGTTCCTCATCAGGCTGCACCAGTGGCGTAGCGTGGGGGGTGCAGGGGGGGCGGGCCGCACCGGGCGCAACATCTGAGGGGGCGCATCTGCAGTGTCACTCTGTCTGTCTGACTCTGACATACACAGTTAACACACCGTATGCGGCTGCCTCCATCTTTAGGCTGGGAGATGTCCAGCGCGGCCACTCTATGGCTGAAAATGGCGGGTCGGGGCGGGGCTAGACTGTGCCTAACCTGTTCATTGGTGTAGGGTGGGCTGGCGATGCAAGCCAAGCCCCGCCTATGCCGCCTCTCCTCACTGCTCAGTCAGTTTAGCAGCGAGTGAGTCAGCAGCCTGGCGCTGTCACAGAGTGGGTTTATTTTTTTTTTTGAATCACCTGATTAGAGCCAGAGGCTCGAATAGGTTTCAAAAAAGGGTGGACACAAAAGGGTAGCCAACCCATTGTGTGACAATAGCGAATGAAAATTCTCTATTGTCACACGGATCCTCCTCCTGGCCAATCAGGAAGCGGATCCGAGACCCGCTTCCTGATTGGCCGAAAGGCGATCACATGCCATTGGCCAAGGAGGAGGCGGGAGGACTCGAGGAGACGCCGGGGTACTGAGGAGAAGCCGCTGCTGCAGGTAAGTCTCTCTGCATTGAAGGGTGCACGCTGGTCTGTCTGCATTGAAAGGGGGCACGCTGGTCACTCCACATTGAAAGGGGGCACGATGATCTCTCTGTATTGAAGGGGGGCACGCTGGTCATTCTGCATTGAAAGGGGACACGCTGGTCATTCTGCATTGAAAGGGGGCACGCTGGTCTCTCTGCATTGAAAGGGGGCATGCTGGTCATTCTGCATTGAAAGGGGGCACGCTGGTCATTCTGCATTGAAAGGGGGCACGCTGGTCATTCTGCATTGAAAGGGGGCACGCTGGTCATTCTGCATTGAAAGGGGGCATGCTGTGGCCATTCTGCATTGAAAGGGGGCACGCTGGTCTCTCTGCATTGAAGGGGGGCACGCTGGTCTCTCTGAATTGAAAGGGGGCACGCTGGTCTCTCTGCATTGAAAGGGGGCACGCTGGTCTCTCTGCATTGAAAGGGGGCACGCTGGTCTCTCTGCATTGAATGGGGGAACGCTGGTCTCTCTGCATTGAATGGGGGCACGCTGGTCATTCTGCATTGAAAGGGGGCACATTGGTCGCTCTGCATTGAAAGGGGGCACGCTGATCTCTCTGCATTGAATGGGGGCACGCTGGTCTCTCTGCATTGAATGGGGGAACGCTGGTCTCTCTGCATTGAATGGGGGCACGCTGGTCATTCTGCATTGAAAGGGGGCACATTGGTCGCTCTGCATTGAAAGGGGGCACGCTGATCTCTCTGCATTGAATGGGGGCACGCTGGTCTCTCTGCATTGAAAGGGGGCACGCTGGTCATTCTGCATTGAAAGGGGACACGCTGGTCATTCTGCATTGAAAGGGGGCATGCTGGTCTCTCTGCATTGAAAGGGGGCACGCTGGTCATTCTGCATTGAAAGGGGGCACATTGGTCGCTCTGCATTGAAAGGGGGCACGCTGATCTCTCTGCATTGAAAGGGGGCACGCTGGTCTCTCTGCATTGAATGGGGGAACGCTGGTCTCTCTGCATTGAATGGGGGCACGCTGGTCATTCTGCATTGAAAGGGGGCACATTGGTCGCTCTGCATTGAAAGGGGGCACGCTGGTCTCTCTGCATTGAAGGGGGCACGCTGGTCTCTCTGCATTGAAAGGGGGCACGCTGGTCATTCTGCATTGAAAGGGGGCATGCTGGTCTCTCTGCATTGAAAGGGGGCACACTGGTCATTCTGCATTGAAAGGGGGCACGCTGGTCTCTCTGCATTGAATGGGAGCACGCTGGTCATTCTGCATTGAATGGGAGCACGCTGGTCATTCTGCATTGAAAGGGGGCACGCTGGTCATTCTGCATTGAAAGGGGGCACGCTGGTCTCTCTGCATTGAAAGGGGGCACGCTGGTCACTCTGCATTGAAAGGGGGCACGCTGGTCACTCTGCATTGAAAGGGGGCACGCTGGTCATTCTGCATTGCAAGGTGGCACACTGGTCATTCTGCATTGAAAGGAGGCACGCTGGTCATTCAAACTTGTATTTAGATGCATTTTACTTTAATTACATCAGTATTTTCATAACAAACAATACATGTGCTTAGGGGGTAATGATTTCTTTAACTAATCTAGTGGAAGAGACTCGAGTGCTAAAATCCTGCGGGTTAGGGGGCGCAAATTACTTGCCTTGCCCCGGGTGCTGACAACCCACGCTACGCCACTGGGCTGCACCAACCCCTAGTTTTAAACTTTCCAGCCATGGGAGGGCTCGTACTGAGGCATAGTACCCAAGGTGATGGTGCTTGCGTCCGATTTATTTACCTGTCAGTGACAGGCAACTGAATCCTGTCGATGCCAGCACTGAGAGAGTAATGGCTATACTGGACACTCCTCTCTCAGTGCTGGCATCGACAGGTTTAGTTGCCTTTCTCTGACAGGTACATAAATCGGACGCAAGCACCGTCAATTTGGGTACTACGCCCAGACGGAATGGATGGGGTAAGAAAAAAAAAATTGGCTCATTGCTTCATGCTTAGTACTGCTACACCATTTTTTATTACTGATTCACTTATTTCATTCTTAAAGCAGAATTAAACTCTGCTATTTTTTTAAATTGGCCCTCAGGAGGTTTATGCTATAATGTGCTAGTATGCACAGTATATTGGCATATTATAGCAGACTTATTTGACAAATGAAGCCTTCCAGCGCTGTGCTATCACAACTCTAGCTGGACCTGAATGCTTCCATCTTCACCTGGTCTTCATTATGAAATTGAATGGCTGTGCTCTGATGACATCACTCCCGTGCATCCACAAGGGAGTCACTTCATCATGGCACAGGGTGGGTGCCATAAATGTGGTTTTAGTTGCACATGCAGGACTTAGATTACATTAACACTGACAGGCTGGGACAGGCATCTATGACAGAAGACAACAGTAGAGTCTCTTCTGATATAAAAACTATTTCAACATTTACAGATACAGATGTCCCAATTTTAAGAGGCAAATACTACTACATTTAAAAAGAAGCTTTTATTATTATGGAGGGAAGTAAAGGCTATTTCTATTGGAGCCATGTTACATTACCAATTGTCTAACAGCTGCAGAATCTCTGTCCTTATTGTTTTTGTGGCTCAGAAAAATAGAATTGCAGTGAGTCAAAGATTAGTGTTGCGATTTGAAACTCTGCTGCAGAGTAATTTAATTGTTTGCAATGTTTGAAGCTATGGAATCTTCAACTTCAGTAGTTATTTATGTTACCTAATGCAGCAGATGACCATAGCACATGAGAGATTTGGAGCTGCACAGACAAGCACTGTAATCAGCTACAGCAGCAACTTTTTAGCTACCTAGAAAATAAACAGTGAGCTGTCACACATCTTCATCAAAGTTACTGGTGTGACTTGACCCTAGAAAATTAAAATACCTGTTTGGTTTTGCTCAAATGGCTCTGGTAACTGTGCGATTTAGAAAAATCAGGGCTAAAAATATTTGACCTATACTTATTTGTGATATAGTATACATTGCTTCAACCTTCTACCTCTAGATGGCAGTCACCTGCTAGATTTCTTTACTTTGTTCATTTGAGAGTATTCCTCCAATGTCTGTGTAGAAACTAGAATAAGCATAGAATAAAATAAAATGTACACAAATATAATGGCAAAGGTGCCCATGCATATAAATATATATGTATATGGACAAATGTGAACCAACGTCAGGCTGGGAAGTCTGCTCTTCATTAAATCTGGTCATACACATCTGTATAGTTCCCAGCTGTCCCTGATTTCGAGGGACTGTCCCTGATTTGGAACAAAGTCCCTCTTTCCTCCTCATTTGTCCCTCATTTTGGTGTGATCTATATAGCTGTATAAAAAATGCACTTTTTATCTATCAAAAAGTGTTTTCCAGTGCTAAACCTTTCATCCAATTTCTAAATTGCTGCATTTGTAAATTTCAAAAGCCGTTAAAAAGGAATAGTAGTGGTAAAAAAAAAAAAAAAAAACTTGTGGGTTTAACTAAGCCTTTTTTTTGTATAATCCTCTTTTAAGGGGGCGTGACAGGGGGTGTGTCCTATGCCTACATACTTTTGCTAATAGGTGTCCCTCGTTCCCATCTCAAAAAGTTGTGAGGTATGCATATACAGTATAGTCAAAAATAAGCAACGTCCACTTGTAAAATCTCCAAATTTGTGCAACTTAACTTTTCTTGTAAAACTTGACACGGCCGTTTCCCCATTTGCCTCCAAGCTTAGATATTGGTAATCTCATGAGTGACTTTACTGACCATTTAGAGCCGGTTCACACTGGGGCGACTTGTCAGGCAACCTGGTCGCCTGACAAGTCGCCGCGGGTCGCCGGCCATAGATTAGCACAGGACCCGTTCTAATAGGAGCAACACAAGTCGCTCCGACTTAGAAAAAGGGTCCTGAGCTACTTTGGGGCAACCTGGAGCGACCTGCATTGACTTCAATGATATGAAGTCCGTGCATGCCGCTCCGAGGTCACGGTGCGAGCTGCGCACCGCGACTTCACAGGTCGCCCCGGCAAGTCGGGTCGCGCCTATGTGAACCGGTGTAACGTTAAAAAACCATACCCCGTGGAGAAACCATACCCTCGTCACTTCCGGGTTGAAACAGCTGAGCAGCGCAGCAGTGCGCATGCTCAGAGCCCCGGATACGTGATTGAACATTAAAGAATTAGACAAGTGCGCATGCTCGGTGGGCATGAAATTCTCACGGCACTGTGTCTGATGTAATACTTGCGGCGCTTACATTAAAACAGCTCATCTGAAACGTAAATCATCTCCGCTCTTCGCCCTGTCACTGCCCTCATCTCCGGTAAGAAATATAAAAGCGGCGGTGGGAGTATGAGATGTAAATGTGACGGCGATCGTGGCTCCGTGATCCGCTTTTATATTTATTACCGGAGATGAGGGCAGTGACAGGGCGAAGAGCGGAGATGATTTACGTTTCAGAGGAGCTGTTTTAATGTAAGCGCCGCAAGTTTAACTACCGTGAGAAATCCATACCCTCCGTAGCGGAACCGGAAGTGACGAGGGTATGGTTTTCTCACGGGTATGGATTTTTCACGGAACACCGGCTCTTATAGTTTTATTTATAGTTTTATTAAAAACAACCCTTTAACATCTTGCTGTTGCCAGTAATAAAACAACCAACTTTTGCTCTTCAGACTTTTTTTCCCCACTCAAAAAGTTTGATGACCATGAGATTTCAGAACAATGATCCTCCCAGCTCATCTGATGGATATTATTAAGGTGGTGACACACCCTAATATTTATTAAACATTAAAAAAAAAAAGTATATGACATCTTGTAGAAAAAAGCCACCAACATATATTCTTTAGAGCACTGGATATTTTATTTAAACGTGGCTGTGGACACAAACAAACAATAACTCTGAGCTCACTGCGTCTTTCAACACATAATGTACAAAGGCATATCTGTGGTAAGAACTAACACAGGTTTTACGTATGTGACTTTATGTTGTGAAAACATACATTATCATGTTTTATTTTGTGGTATATTTATTGTGAGCTTGCTTGTGTGCAGTTGTGTTTAAGGTTACACAGCAGTAAAGATTAAAGTGGTTGTACAGCCTTAATGCATTCTATGCATTAAGGTGAAAAACCTTCTGTGCTGCAGCACTCCCCCAGACCCCCCTCCCCCTTTTCTTACCTGGGCCTTATCCGGTCCAGCGATGTGTCACTCTCCTCACTGGACAGATTGATAGCAACGGGAGCCATTGGCTCCTGCTGCTGTCAGTCAAAAGTTATGACAGTAGAGCAGGGGGTGGGGCCGAGTCCCGCTGTCTGTGTCAATGGACACAGCAGCAGGACTAGGGAGCGAGCCCGCACATGCGTGCCCCCATGAAGAGGAGGGGCCTGGAGCGCCAGCAGGAGAACCCCAGAAGAAGAGGATCAGGGCTGCTCTGTGCAAAACCACTGCACAGAGCAGGTAAGTATAGGCATGTTTGGGATTTATAAAAAACAAAAACAAATGTTTACAATCACTGTATTGATAAACATACAGGGAACTAAGGGATTCATTTTTTTATCTAAGCATTGCTGGAGTGCACTAGGTGACCATGTGGCAGGCGCAGCACTATGAAGTGCCTTATGCGCTGTGGCATTAGAAGAATTGGATTTCTCTGACTTCAGTCTAACCAGACTGTCTGTTACGCTATAAATTCCACCAATACCGTTCTATGGAAAGCAGTAGGTTTAAAGAGCACACCAAACGCTTTAGATATCTTCTTTATTAACTTCAACTTTTCTTCATAGATAACAGTGACACTTTGCAGCAGACAGTCCATGCACAAACATGTGCTGAATAAAGTATAACACATGGTGGATATATTTCTCTCTTCAGTAACTGTACTCTCAATTGTATAAACACTTTATAACCTCTGTGAGAAGTATATATGATGCTTAATCTATATTCTTTCTTCTCTATTGCTGTTTGCAATTTGATATAACTTTTGAAGTTTGGTATAACTTTGCTAGGACGTATGAATTGTTTGAGTTCGGTGGAACTACAAGTGAACACATAACTAGTTCAGTATACAGTTCTAATCACATTACTAACAATAGGAACACATATAACTGTTAATTACCTATTTTTGGCCACTTGCTTCCATAAAACTGCTCTGTGGATCTGTGTCTGTACAGATCTCCTTTCTGTAGTGGAATGAGAATGCTGGCTCAAAGCATGGAACTTTAGACAAAAAATGGGTGTAAGGCTGGCTGTAATTGGCCAAGACTGTTGCTGAGTGAGAGATTGGCTGTGATTGGCCACAAACTCCTTATGGGTAATAAAGTTTAACTCTGTGCTTTCTGGTTTCAATTCTGCTGTTTCTGAGCTTACCTTACAGGCATATAAATGAATCTTACAGGCATATTTTCTCTTTTGCTTCTGTGAACACAATATACAACTGTTATATGACATCCAAACATGAAATCACAGTAAATAACTCTGCTTTTGCCTCTCACATATAAACATATGCACTGTATTGAGGTTATTAGCAGGTCTAGCTGTATATGCATGTAAGTCATATTAGCAAACTAGGACAGGTTATAGCTGGCCAGCTACAGACCATGTCTATATTTGTCTTGGGGCCGCTGATAAGGCAGTACAGCCGGCTCTCCTGTACCGGGACTGGGCTCCATCAGTTCAAAAGTGGGGCTTGGGCGCCTACCAAGCAGGAGGGCTGGCTGTACTGCCTTATTGCTGACACTTGTGACTTTTGTGGATCCCCCTGTAGTGCTGCCTGCTTCTACTCCTCTTTCTTTCATATGCGCTACAGGGGGATCGGTTCTTGGATCTACGCCCCAAGCTGCTGTCAGCATGGGTGTCCGCAGGTAGGGGCAAGGAATGGCAAATGCCCCCCCCCCCCTGGAACCTTAACTTTCAAGTGGTTGTCAAGCCACTTTATACCATCCTGTCTGGTCTGTTTAATAATCCTGTGTGCCTGTGTATGTGTTTTAAAAAAATAAGTTGTTCTTTACCAGTTTTTAGAGGGCCGAGCTCCACTCAAGTGACCTGTCGGCTCTCTCCTCTCCCCGTCTGACAGCTGCCTGCAGTGGGCGGGGCTGAGAATTCCTCACTGATGTCAGTCGGGAGGGGAGGGGGGAGAAGGAGAGAGGTGGCAGGTCACGTGAGCAGTGAGTGGCGCTCTGAAAACTTGTAGAGAATGGCTTATTTTTATAAAACACAGACACAGGGGCATACAGGATTATTAAACAGACTGTAGACAGGATATGAAACTACAGCAGCAGGAGGGGAGGGGGGGCACTGACACAGGAGCAGACAGGCAGGGAGAGATGGGGGAAAGAGAACAGAGGAGGACAGGAGGGCTGCGGATGACGGAGGCACGTAAACTGACCACAGTATCAGGGCTCAGCAGCCATGGTATACAGTGGTCAGTTTACAGAAGGGAGGAGTCAGATATTTTAGGTAATAGAAGGGGCCAAATTACACATCAAAGCACAGTGCTGTATAACATGCTTTAAGGGAACAGGATCTTTTTTTTTTTTTTTTTTAGGTTAACAGATGCTTTAAAAATAAATTCTGCTGTTTGCTCTTTAAAAATAAATACTCAAAATAAGTATAAATGACTAAGCCCCTCCCCTTCATGACATTGTTGAAAAGGGGCATAGCATGGGTGTCCTTAAAATGATGCCCCCCCTGGAAAAAGTTCTGCAGACGCCCATGGCTGTCAGGCCCTAACTTTGTGTCCCCTTCCACTGGTATGCTGCTGGCTTCCCTCCTCTCCTGCCGGCAGCTGCTGCAGGATCGGTTTCAGGATGAAGAGTGGAGAGGGGACCAGTTATTTTACCATATCTACTGGCCCCTTCCCTTCCTGAATAAACACAGTGAGAGATCGGTACCCATTGCTCCTGTGTTTATTTATAATGGAAGCATAGTAAACTATATTTACTACGCTTCAGTTTGTGATTGAACAGGAAGCCTCAGAGAACTTCCTATTTACTCACTGTGCAGAGCAGCTGAGAAAGGGACTGATAATTCTATGTTCTCAGTCCCGGTTTCTTTGTCTAATGTGAGACATTAGGGGTCTTTTTAGAACCCTGATATTTCATCAAAGCCCCCCAAAAAGGCAGTTTAAAAAAAATGTAAAAAGATTTAAATAAATAAAATTCTAAAAAAAAAAAGTAAAAAAAATGTAAAATGATAAAAAGTAATTTAAAAAAATGAAGGACTTGTTCATATGTGCTTTGCTCTCTGAAGAGCAGCCAGCATTTGGATTACTTTTCAGAGAGCATTTGACAGGCCTTGTTTAACCCTGCAATAGCAAACTAAAACATGTGGTTGCAGAGCGCTTGCAGAGCAGTGCTGCTCACTTGAATGGGCCTTGTTCGATAATGTTATTATTTCCTCCCTGGCTGCGAAGCAAAGCATCACAACCATGGCATTTTAACAAAAATATGATATTTTCAGAGGTTGGGGGGGGGGGGGGAGAGCACTGTCAGGTAGGCTGCACTGGGCCCGGTGATTTCTAACAGCAGCCTTGAGTAATCTGGTACCCCACATTTGTTTACCTTTTTGTAATTCAGCAAAGAAATTCCCAAACACACTCTCAAGTATGCATAAGTCATTGATCCTGGGAAATCATGTCAAAAAAGTCATGCATGGATTCAGAATTCCTGGTTTTAATATTTTTTTTTTTTAAGGTTAGTGATTTAGAATGTAATAAAGACATCAGATCAATAAAACAACCAGGAAACTAGCATTTTCAGATGCAGAGGTAAGTAACAACAGCCTTTGTATTTCCTCTGTACAGCTTTCTATTCACTTGGTTTCAACTTCCCAAGCAAACGCTTTGTTTCAGTGAAAATTATACATCATGACGTAATAGCTCTTTTATCAATACATTATTGCGACATTTCAGTTGAGAAATAACTTTTAACACTATTCCTTAAATGGCTGTTCAAATCTTAAATTTAATCTTGACAACTTTGTAAAGCACAAAAAAAGATGAAAAGCTCTAAAAAAAAAAGCTAAAATATTGATGTTCCCCCAAGATCTATTAGAGAAACAAATCTGCTAGATCTGCAGCGCAGTGTCTTTAACAAGAAATGTGGCCGTCTCCAGCATGTAAATCCCAGGAACTGTGTGCTCTGCACGTTGATCCCTGTAATTATGTGCTAGGCGCGTGAAGGAGAAGGCACTCTGTGAAAACAAGGTCGGTCAGCCAAATGTTACTTACATAACTTACATATTTTATAAACACACACTACCTGTAATTCAGGTGATGAACACAAGAAGCAGCTTTCCTCTTATGCAAGGATAATGACTGAAATAAAGAAGTTGTAAAGTCTTAGGGCTCTTTCACACGGCCGCTCCGCTGTTCTTATCCGCTGCGGGACTTTTTTTTTTTTTTTTTCACGGAGCGGATGACACTTGTGTCATCCGCTCCGTGTGTCCGCATATCATCCCATCCGTTTGCGGATGATATGCGGACATAATGTAAGTCTATGGGCATTGCGTATGTCAGCGGATGACACCGCTGACATCCGATTTTCCTTCCTTTCCGTTTTTTACACGGAGGAAAAATAGGGTTCTGTTCCGTTCCAAAAAACGGAACAGAACTGAAAGGAAGAAAATCGGATGTCAGCGGATGGTATTCCGCTGACATCCGCAATGCCATTGACTTACATTATGTCCGTAAATCATCCGCAAAAAAATAGGATGATTTGCGGACAAGCGGAGCGGCCGTGTGAAAGAGCCCTTAGGGTTTTCCACCTTAATGCATTTCATCAGGGCATTTTTTCTTGGAGGGCGCTAAACAAAGAGTGCAGATTTCGGGGGGGGGGGGGGCGGGGGTGCTACACAAAAAGTGCAGAGCTCAGCCTTCTTCCACAGGTGCTTACCTCTGCATGCCCCATCCACATCTCACTTTCACCCCTCTTCAGTTCTGAACTCTGCATGCAACCCCTTTCCCCCACTACCCCCATCTTCTCCCCACCTCCCTAAAAGCTCCACAGTCTTTCACAGGTCTTGATTTTGTTGTTGTGTTGAAGCACTCAGTTGGCTCTAGTACCTCCCCGCATACCGTAGTTGGCTCCGCCTCTCTCACTTGCAGTGGGGGGGGATCATCCAGTGGTGGTGTCACCATCTGCACTGCACCCAGGCACCAGCATCTCCCCTGCCCCCATCTTACTCAGTGGGGGCCACTCAGGAGATTGGATCTGTGGGGGCCATTGAGAGACAAGCTGTCATTTGTAAGCATGGAAGTCGGCTTCTGTGTTTACAAGTAATAGTGGTGAGCGGGGAGCAGAGGGCCTGAGTCAGAGGTGGTGGAACTGAGTTCCACCAAGTTCCAGCTGAAAAAAGCCCTGCATTTTATGCATTAGGGTGAAAAACCTTTGGTGCTGCAGCTGCCCCCCAGATCCCCCCTTATTCTTACCTGAACCCGATCGTTCCAGCGAGGAGCACAAGCCCTGCGGCTCCAGCCGCTATCTCGGGTCTTCATTAGATAGTTTGATAGCAGCAGGAGCCATTGGCTCCCCCTGCTGCCAATCAAATCCAGTGACACGGGAGCCAGGGGGTGGGGCTGAGTCCCGCTGTCTGTGTCAATGGACGCAGCAGCAGGACTCGTGAGCGCGCCCGCATGGATGCACCCATGGAAAGCGGCTCTCCGTGGGGGCACCCGATGAAGAGGAGGAGCCAGGAGTGACGCCGGGGCACCCCAGAAGAGGAAGATTGTGGCTGCTCTGTGCAAATACCTTGCACAGAGCAGGTAAGTGTAACATGTTTGTTATTTTGCACAAAAAAACCCCAAACTTTTACAATCACTTTAATAAAACTGTTTGCACATGTTACAAGAAATATATTGAATGTTTAATAGGACAAAAGGCCATCAAACGTTTGACCATCTTCTATTGATTTTGGTACCAGTCTTATATCATGCAAGTTCAGATCATCCAAGTGTGTGGTAAAGTGAATAGAGAAGAGAGGAGTGGGCAGACAGCTCTGGCACCGCTAATGTTGTAGTAAAACAAGACATTGAACAAGGTTTTCGGACTCTTCCTTGCTTTTTGCTGCCCCATTTGTCAGCTGGAGGTGTCAGTTGCTGTCCACAGATCTGAGACTGATACCAAGTCTTTCTCACATAGCCAGAGAAGGCAACATACGTCTATGACAATTTTTTCCCAAAATGACTAACTTTAACCACTTGACCTCTGGATGGTTTTACCCATTTCTTCACCAGGGCATTTTATGCAAATTACATTTTTATCATTTTTTTTTTTTACACAAATAGAGCTTTCTTTTGGTGGTATTTGGTCAACTTTTGAACAAACCAATTAATATACACCTATTGGGATTTTATTTTTACCAAAGACATGAAGCAGATAACATTTGGCCTAAATTTATGAAGAAAATCGATTTAAACATTTTTTTTTTTACAATATTTTTATTAAATAAAGACAAACTCACAAAAAAAAAACAGTAAACAGACCCCAAGGCCAGTGGCAGACAGTAATTTGAGGAGGATAACATACATACAACAGACAAGTAGGTCTCTTATATGCTGTAGCAAGTAGCTTCAAACAAAGAACCAGGTGAGGATACCTCAGTACCTTTACGGTCTATTAACAAACCATATAGCTCTCAATAATCAAAAACTAAAAGATATGTTAGGCAAACACTATTCTAGAAATCATCATGTAAGGAATATCATACAATACTTGAGATTAACCTATGTTCATATATGGAATAAAGTCTGAGAATCCTCTCAAAGACCAAAATAATTTTTTTTTTTTATTGGACATGTTTTATAACAGAAAGTAAAAAATATAATGTATATAATGAAAAATAAAATCCCAATAAGTGTATATTAATTGGTTTGTGCAAAAGTTATAGCGTCTACAAACTATGGTATATACTGTATACTGGAATTTACACAGCTATAGATGGTATACTCTAATGGCAGTATACAAAAATTTAGAGGGTGATATGTGCGCTGTCACTTCAGTACCCAAACAAGAGGGATTCCAGACAAGCTAATCATGTGTAACAGATGGTGGGATTCTTGAATAAATATGATAAAAATCTTGTGTAAATATGAGATTAGGATTCCATCCTATAACATCAGCAGCCAACTCTAGTATTTTCACAAAATACCAATAGAGAAATTGAACAAAAAATGAATCGGCGCCAGTGGAAGAAATCTCAAAAAGCTCTCAATCAGCTCACTGTATGTCTTAAAATCTCAATTTAAAAGCGTCTAAAGGATAAGATCAATCAAATAAAATACCAATGGTAAGTCTGGGGCTAATATATCCAAAGGTGTCCCAAACAGATGCAAGTGAATTATATAAAACAGTTAATAGAATTAACCAGACTTTTTTTTATCAGATAATCCGAATTATAACACTAGATGTGTGTCTGTCTTGAATCCAATCATTTAAAATCAAATAATTAGCAGCAAAAATCGCATCAGGCGATTCAAATCGCAGGATCAACTGTTTTCAATAAATACTGATCTAATAATCTCTTAATTCATCACAGAAAGTATAAACCAAATTATTACAATAAACAGCAAAATCGCATCAGGCGATTCAAATCGCAGGATCAGCTGTTTTCAATAAATATTGATCTAATAATCTCCTACTCCATCACAGAAAAAATAGGTGCATAGCAATGAACATGAATTGTAAACCAACTAGTAATTCATATATAAGGTGCACTTTGAGTGTAGCGAATTCATAAATACAAAAAATAAATAAAATCTGCTCAATGATGTGAATATATGGATAAATATACCGTAAATAAAATATAAATATATATAGAAACTCTGTAAAATGTATATACCAATAGATAAATGAATAAATAGATGAATAAGGTGAATAAATAATAGTCCTTGTGCAATTAATAGTCCATGTGCAATATAGTGATCAAGTGAAGTTCATATGTGCACATAAAATCAAGTGACAAAAGGTGATTTTTCTCTTAAAAAACAATTGTGCAATTCCAGTGATGTGATCCGGAGTGAGCAGGAATACTTTGAGTGCAATGGCAGCTCACCTCACTGCACCATTAAAGGCGCTTTTGCTGATATCTTACCCTGATATAGGGATGCTGGGTCTCTCCAGTGGCTTGTGGACTTATATTCCAATTCGGGTATCTCTGACCTCTACTACTTGTTTGACTTCCACCTCTCCCAGGAACGCTCCAAGGGTCGCAGTACACTCAAAAAAATATATTGGTACCTGTGATGGTGTTCACCATCACTGGAATTTAAGGACAGATGGGTGATGGGTTGAATTCCTTCATATTTGTCAGCAAGGTCATTTGTTCCCTTTGCCATGAGGTCTCTGAGCAGCAAGTCCAACTCCTAATATGGTCATTCCAGGAAGTTCAATGGGGAGACGTTGCTTTTTGTCTGAGGTGGCTTTCCATTCACCTATTGTCAGGTGTGCTAATGACCTCACCTGTTGTCTGCTAAGGGATGTATTGACACTCAGAGTAACGTGTATTGAGGGCTTGTTAGGGAACCATTGTTCTGTGTCTGACTATTGTGTACATTGATTGCCCCCTGGGGCTTCTGTCTCCTTGCACATGGCAGTCCTTCTGGTCAAGCTATCTGACCAATCCCTGTTGACTCATTTTCAAGTCCTCATTTGCATGGCTAAAGAGGACCTGAATGGGAACTGCAGGTACTTTGCAATTGACCAATGGGAGGGCGGTTGTTGGGGGCAGGATGTTCCAAATTCTGTATAAAAGTGTGCTGTGTTCTTCCAATAAAGTGTCTTCCTGTTTGAACTTACATACAGCCTTGCCTGGTGTTTGTTCTAATGGATTCCGGACGGCACATAGCTGTAGTTCGGATCCCGGATCCTTGGTTGACCGAACCTTCAGACGTTGCGATCTGCAAGCTGACTGACTAGAAACAGAGGAGTGTCGGGAGAGCGGACAGAGCGAGCAAGGGTCTCGTCACAGTACCAATAGTGAAGTATGTCTTCAACTTACTTTATTATGAAAAAAGCAGGGAAACACTCACATTTACAATTAAAGATACGAGCAGTTACAAGCAGCCGCAATATTGCGGTGTAGATCCTCTGGGTACTTCCGGCTACGGCCGTAAAACCGGAAGTTGACGTCACCCAATGCCTCCCGACGCGTTGCGTCACAGATCACGTGACTTTCTCAAGGGAAATCGCTGGAATTGCACAATTGTTTTTTAAGAGAAAAATCACCTTTTGTCACTTGATTTTATGTGCACATATGAACTTCACTTGATCACTATATTGCACATGTACTATTAATTGCACAAGGACTATTATTTATTTACCTTATTCATCTATTTATTCATTTATCTATTGGTATATACATTTTATGGAGTTTCTATATATATTTATATTTTATTTATATTTATCCATATATTACCATCATTGAGCAGATTTTATTTATTTTTGTATTTATGAATTCGCTACACTCAAATTGCACCTTATATATGAATTACTAGTTGGTTTACAATTCATGTTCATTGCTATGCACCTATTTTTTCTGTGATGGAGTAGGAGATTATTAGATCAATATTTATTGAAAACAGCTGATCCTGCGATTTGAATCGCCTGATGCGATTTTGCTGTTTATTGTAATAATTTGGTTTATACTTTCTGTGATGGATTAAGAGATTATTAGATCAGTATTAATTGAAAACAGTTGATCCTGCGATTTGAATCGCCTGATGCGATTTTTGCTGCTAATTATTTGATTTTAAATGATTGGATTGAAGACAGACACACATCTAGTGTTAGAATTCGGATTATCTGATAAAAAAAAGTCTGGTTAATTCTATTAATTGTTTTATATAATTCACTTGCATCTGTTTGGGACACCTTTGGATATATTAGCCCCAGACTTACCATTGGTATTTTATTTGATTGATCTTATCCTTTAGACGCTTTTAAATTGAGATTTTAAAACATATAGTGAGCTGATTGAGAGCTTTTTGAGATTTCTTCCACTGGCGCCGATTCATTTTTCATACTCTAATGGCAGTGATCAGTGGGACTGTGGTAAGGTAGCGGGCAATCTTGCACTAACAGACCCTAGATGGAAGGTATACTAACTGACTAGCTGACACTGATATCAATAGTGACACTGATACAGTGATCAGTGATAATACTGTACACTGACACTGGCTAGGAAGGGGTTACCATCTAGGGGCAATTGAAGGTTTAACTGTGTGCCTAACAATGTGTAATGTGTGCTGCTTTTACTTAGCTATCTGGCTGTTTTTTCCCTCTGCAAGAAACGACCAGACTGCTATTCACAGTACACAGAGTTCTGTGTTTTTGTAAACACAGAACTCTGTGTGTGATTGGCCACAGACGATCAGCTGGCTTCAGCAAAATTTATTGGCTGAAATCAGCTGCCAAACTCATGCTGTGTCCAATCACAGCATAGGTGCACGCATGTGCGCCCCAATCGGGGAAGAATGTCCGCAACGTATAGGTACGTAGCCCGTCCTGCAGCTGTCACCTGCCCGCAGTTCAGCTACTGTGAGAGGGTGGGAACTTGTTAATTAACTTGATTAACAGTCTAACTGTAACCACAGCAAATCATACTACTGCTATGGGCTATGAGCACTGTCTTCTTGCATAATGATTCATGATGATTCCAGAAAGCAATCCTTTTTGACAAATTATATTGGATTTAATTAATGTATAAACAGATCAGGCACCAAACGGCCAGCTTCTGTTGAGTTAACTGACATACACATAGGCGGAATGTGGGACCGTTTTTATTTGCACGGCCGATGTCTCCCAACATTCGTATGGAGCTTTAGCTATTGTTTGGCTAATATAACAAAACACTTTCAACAGTATATTTAATAGGTTAAAAGACAACACTCCTCAAACACCCTGTGAGATTTTTATTTTTTCAGTTTTTACAAGGTTAAAATGATCACTTCTGATGCTTTGCAACCTCACCTTAAACACCCTGTAAATGCCAAAGGCTCATTTACAGCGCGGTATTGGTGCATTTCAATAGAAGTGAATGGAGATCATTGCAAAGCATCAACACCCGCCAAAGTTTGCAGGCAGCGTTATTTTTGCCTCACCGCAATCCTAGCAACACTAACACTCCAGTGTGCACACTTCCAGCCACCCTCTATTTAACATTTTTTGAGTGGTGTTTATGGTAGTTAGAAAGTGAGGAAAACACAACCTAACTGCCTATTTTAAGTGCCTGCATGAAAGAGCTCTACCAGGTAATTACTTAATTCAGTAGATTGTTAACATTTTTCCTAAATGAAACAAATCTGTCCTATTAGGACAGCCAACAGAGCTCTGTGATTTTTAAGGTGAACTCTCACTCAGAAAATGACAAACAACACCAATTTAAATAAAAAATACAAAGTTGATTCTGTGTGACCCAACCTAAACAACATTAAAAACATCAATGATGTGAGAATACAAATACCTAAATAAAAAGATCCCCTTAAGATATTAGCTCGACCACAGCCTTAGGCTCCTTTCACACGGAGCGGACCGTATTGCGATCCGCTCCGGAACTTTTTTTTTTTTCACGGACACAGATGACATTTGTGTCATCTGGTCCGTATGTCCGCATATCATCCCATCCGTTTACGGATGCTATACGGACATAATGCATGTCTATGTGATTGCGGATGTCAGCAGATGACACCACTGACATCCGATTTTGCGTCCTTTCCGTTTTTTAAACGGAAGAAAAAATAGGGTTCTGTTCCGTTCCAAAAAACGTAACAGAACTGAAAGGACGCAAGTCGGATGTCAGCGGATGACATCCGCAATCCCATTGACATGCATTATGTCCGTATATCACCCGCAAACGGATGGGGTAATATACGGACATACGGAACGCCCGTGTGAGGCCTTATACATGAATCACACTTGTGTGCCTACAACAGATCTCAACTGCACAAATCTAAAGTATTCATATCAAACATCTAAAGCAGTGGTTCTTAACCTGGGTTCGATCGAACCCCAGGGGTTCGGTGGGTCAGTCTCGAGGGTTCGGCACACCCTCCGCTAGTACCACTTCGCTGTCAGGGACTATTTCTCCAGTTTCTGGCATGTCCTTCCGCTCCCGCTCCGCTCGCACTCGCAGCTCTCTCTGCCCGTGGCTCACTCTCACTGCTGGCTGTGCAGCTCGGCTCCCGGCCAAATCTGATCCAGCCGGAGCCGGCGTCGCCCACTGTGGAGTGGTGGGGGGGGGAGACAGGCCAGGCGTGCGGTGCAGAGAGGGACTGTCTGGGGGAGGGACTAACCCGTGCAGCGGCCGCTTAGCGCAGCGCGGGAGAGAACCACCAGGCCAGGCAGCCGCAGCAGCAGAAGAAGCCGGCAGGTGAGAGGCCAGAGAGCCAGTGGTGACAGTGGTGCTGCAGCCTGCAGGAGGAAAACCTAGCCTGTGATCGGGAGTCGGGACACAGGTGAAAAAAAGTTAGGACTGGAGTAGTACTGGCTGTACTAGTCTAGTGACTGACTGTGTGACTGACTGTGTGAGAACACTGAGAAGACTATGTAAAGGGGATCTATTTTATGGGGAACCTGGCCTGCTGTAAGGGGGGAGATCTAAATGGGGGACGGGACCTCACCTCACCTCACCCTGGCCTACTGTAGGGGGGGATCTATATGGGGGACCCCAGAGTCACCTAACCTCACCCTGGCCTGCTGTAAGGGGGGAGATCTAAATGGGGGACTGGACCTCACCTCACCCTGGCCTGCTGTAAGTGGGGATATATATGGGGGACATGATCCCCCATATAGATCCCCCCTACAGCAGGCCAGGGTGAGATTAAGTCACTCTGGGGTCCCCCATATAGATCCCCCCTTACAGCAGGCCAGGGTGAGGTTAGGTGACTCTGGGGTCCCCCATATAGATCCCCCCCTACAGCAGGCCAGGGTCCGGACCTCACCTCACCCTGTCCTGCTGTAAGGGGGGATCTATATGGGGGACCTCACCCTGGCCTGCTGTAAGGGGGGATCTATATGGGGGGACCAGGTCCCCCATATAGATCCCCCCTTACAGCAGGCCCGGGTGAGGTGAGGTCCCGTCCCCCATATAGATCTCCCCCCTTACAGCAGGCCAGGGTGAGGTAACATGAGACATGTTAATTACATGAGAGTGGCACTTGCCAAGGTAAAGCCGCGCATTTCTGAACTGGTCTCTGAAAGACAACAGCAGAAGTCACACTAATTTGCAGTAAATATTCATTATTACGTTTTTGTGTGAAAATCATGTTTTAATGGTTTTATTCTTTGTTCTTAATGGTTTTGTTCATTTTGTGCACCTATGTATAAATATATACCTAAAATAATATATACCTATGTTTTGAATTTGAAAAAATCATATTTTATTTTTCCAATTAAGAAGGGTTCGGTGAATGCGCATATGAAACTGGTGGGGTTCAGTACCTCCAACAAGGTTAAGAACCACTGATCTAAAGCATAACAGTAAAATGGATGTCAAAAGCAGTTGAGGAGCGCCAGCATATCAACGCATTTTGCAGATGTGATTCTTCAGGAGAAGGGTCTTCTGAAAACCACTGGGCACATTAAGTTGTCTAATCCAAAGAGGTCACATAGAAAACAGCAACAATTATGGAGCACAGAGTAGGAGCGGGAGGGCAACAAGAACGGGCACCAAAAGCAAGGGTTAAGGAGACCACCTTTAACTGTGATTAGCCCCAAGGTGACATTCAAGTCCCTGTATATTATAGAAATGATGTGTCCACACTGACAAAGTACATGTCATGGATCAATATGGTTCATCACTGTGTCCATCACTGAATCCATATGGTTCATCAAGTTTCCTGTGCTGGCAAGAATTGTTCCTTTAAACCAAGCAGACCTGAGAGATTTCAGGAGGCTTTGGACATATATTTAAATTGTATAATACGTGCCTGCAGCATAACCCCCAGGTAATCCTATTGCCCACAGCCATAAATCACATATAGAACAAAGAAAGAGAAGGCCCCAGTATTAGGTCCACTGCAACATTTGGTCCTCATCTCCACATATCCAGTGGGGCCTTCTCTTTCTTTGTTCTATAGATTTAAATTGATTTATTAATGACTGGTCTGGCTTTGGATATTATCTTGAAGATTCTAGAAAACAGAGAAACTGAAAAAGGTATAGCAGAAAATTTTTTCAAGGGTGGGCTAGATGTCTATTCCTACAGCTAGGTCCTGCTGATTTAAAAAAAGAACCAAACTCTGGAAGATGTGCCTATAAAAAGGCAGGTAGAGGACAAAGGACCAGTCATTAGTTTTGCCTGTGGCCTTTCTGCACCTTATTTTCCCTAATACTGACTTACCCTGTCTTGTTCTGCACAGTGTGGCCTGTTGGTAGAGAAAAGGCTTTGCTTCCTTGTGTTAAAGTCTTCAGCAAGGGGAACAGTGATTAGCAGAGTGGTGACTTTTTAGGCACAATTAACTTTTCTAGATTTTCTCTATAACATATGTTATGTAGCGCTACTCCTGTAGGAGCTGCTGGAATACTGTCCAGGTCTTTCCAAACTTCAGCCCTGCAGCCAGGCACACACCATTCTCATTCACTTTTCACCAAAAAACAGTCTAGGGGATATTGTTTTTGTTGTTTTTATTTTTTGGAGAACCTAGATAGATAGAGACATGAGTAATGGTTGGATACTCCAAAATGAGAACTATTTCTTTATTAGAGTAATATTAAGACTCGTAGTGCAAAGTCCCTTCTATTTAGTGGACAGTCTCTGGACAGGGCTGTTGAGGACCACCAGCCAGTGTCCTCTTTAATAGACCAACACCTGACTATACTAAGTACCTGAGGGGTAGCTAGAGCACAAGGTCCCCGAGATCCAGCAACGTCCATACCCACAAGGCCCAAGGACAGATGGATGCTGCCCTTCCAATCTTCCAAGCGATGCCCTCCAGTGATGCCAGACAGATCTATGGTAGACAACTCCCCTTAGTCAGCTCCTTTTAAAGCACCTGGGTCTCTGCATTCCTCCTCTCAGATTGCCCACCTGGGGCCTCGTTCAGCAGCTAGGGCCTGGGAGGGCAGCGTGTCCTCTCCAGTCTAGTCTCCTCCACTCTGGGACAAGACCCAGACCTCAGTGTGCTCACAGAATAAATACAGTCACCCAGCCTGCCTTCAGAGCCTGCCTCTCTTGGACAGGCCAGGGCTGCATCCATATTCATGCTGCCATCTGCATAGCTTTACACCTACTATCCAGAAACTACTCCAGTCTCCTGGATACAGAGGAAGCCCTAGGCTGAACTAGCAGCAGCTGAGTACACTGAGCAGACCTAACAGATTGCAGCTCCATTGATTACAGTGAGCAGGATATGTTTTTGCCTGTCACACTATTTACAGGCACATTACCTACCGTGTAACAACTAAATTTGTCAAAAACACAACTTAACAGCTGTGTAACTATCCTAGCACCTACCTAGGAGGGGGCTACAGTTACATAGTTATTCAGCTTGAAAAATGTACATTTAAGGGGGCCCGGGATCACCAGCACGGGCATATAATAACAGAGAAAAGGCTTTAATTTCCACAAGGCAAACAAAATAATGCTTTTTATTTTAGCACAACAGAAAAACAAAATCAGCTTGTATTCAGCACAACATCAAAATAAAGTAGCTCAAGTTCCCCAGGCACCTGACATACTCTCAAAAACCTACTAACATACCCATTTTCTCAGGAGTTTTCTGAAAATACTGTATACCCCTCTCACATGTAAATTACCCTGTGCTGCCCCTTAAAGGGACTATAATCCAAATAAGAGGGAGATCTATAGCCCATCAAGAATCCATTTCTCGATGTTCTGTACACAGAGAAAATCTTTTGAGTTTAGCACCCCTATAAGGAAATTAACAACTTCTACTGTGGGATGAACAAATCAACCTGAGATGCATTGCTAAAAGTGAAACTAGATTGCCTTCTGCCCATGAAAGAGATGGAGATAGAGCCTCCCAAATGGCCAATAATTCCCTCAATTTTGAGGATAATTTTAATTAGTTCTTGGACATATACCCTCGGATTGCTTGGTTTTCCACTGTTTCAGTAAGCCTCCTATGGGAAAATATCATAGGAGGCTATTTTATGTGAGTGTGGCTTTGTCATTGCCAAATGTTTTTTTGCTGTGTTCGAAGCCTCTCCTTCCAATCCAAAAAAAAAAAACAGAAAATAGCCCCAGACACTTAAAGAGGAAGTAAACCCTCCTCTGCAACTTGTACCTATAGGAAAGCCTATATTAAGGCTTACCTATAGGTACTGTAAATATCTCCTAAACATGTACCGTTTAGGAGATATTTACCGTATTTATCGTCGTATAACACGCACCGGCGTATAACACGCACCTTCATTTTAGGAAGGGAATTTCAGGAAAGAAAGATTTTAAACAATTCAAAATAATAGTACATAGCCCCCTTCATTATATAGCCCCCTTCATTATATAGCCCCCTTTTACATTACACAGTTAACCCCCCCCCATGCAAAGTACATACCCCCTTTTATTATAACCCCCCATGCACTCCCAGGAGACCCCCAGTCTCCTGGGACAGTCCTGCCAGCATACTTCAAAGTAAAAAAGAAAAAATCACTGCCAGCCCCTTTTCATAGATGCTTTCTACATTCAGTTTACATCAGTGTAAATCTATGCCTGTAAATACCCGGTTAGCGCCGTTCTTTCATATCCGATCATGTGACCGCTCTCCTGTGACGTTTAATGGCCAGTCATGTGATCGCTCTCCTCCTCCAATCTGAAGCTACACTCAGAGGAGGAGGAGCGGGAGGAGGAGAGTGAACAGAGAGACGGAAACTTACAAGGTATTTAGAGGCACCGCATGACATGATGTGATATAATGTAGGAATGATCTATAAAAAGGGGCTGGCGGTGGATTTTTCTTAACTGCAGAGTACGCTGGCAGGGCTGTCCCAGGGCCAGGAGAGGCGGGGCGGCCAGCCTGACACCCCTCCGCCGGACTGCCGATCCCTGCCCCCCCACACGTTGGTAAAAAATATATCGGCGTATAACACGCACCCATTGTTTGCACTATATTTTCAAGTGAAAAAAGTGCGTGTTATACGCCAATAAATACGGTACTTTGCATGCAGCCAGTGCCATCACTGGCGCATGCGCTCTAAAGGAACGGCTGCTCGTGCCGCTTCAGAGGCCCGTGCCGTTACCGTCGGCTCCTGCGCGCATGAGCGGGAGTGACGTCATCGCGGCTCCAGCCAATCAGATGGCTGGATGCCGCAAACCCGGAAGAAGAGGTGAGCGGTCGGCACTTCGGGGCTTCATTCTTAGGTAAGTATTTCATAATGAGCTAGTATGCGATGCATACTAGCTCATTAGGTGTTTTTCTTTCAGGTGTTCGGAGGTTTACAACCTCTTTAAAGTGTTACTAAACCCACAACAGTAAAATCAGTCTGTATATTATGTATATATAAGTATGCTTGTTCTACTCACTATGGAACCTTAGTGGTTAATCCTCTGCATTGTGTAAAAGGCTGTTTGATCCTGTCTTCTCTGATTCTACCCTTCTATTACTGTCCCCAATCCATCTGCTGATAGAACAGAGCTCTAAGAGAAACTCTGCACATGCTCAGTTTGGTGTGTATTGCTAGAAAGTTTTTTTTTTTTTTGTGAGGCTGCATGTGATCAGCACAGGGCCAATCAGCACTGTCCAGACAGAGGGTCAGGAGTCATGCAGCCTTATAGGACAGTCAGAGGAGAATGAAATCTCCTCCTACAAGCTTTAACCAGTGCTCGGCCGGACACTGATAGAAGTCACAAGACTGCTATATACTGCTGATTAGGATTGCATTTCAATGTTCTGTGTACTGTGGCAGACTAGTTAATGTAGGCTCCTGGGTTTAGTAACACTTTAAAGTGCATATCCCTCGAGATTGTGAGATTTCTTCTTTCTGCCTCATTCCTCTGCTATCAGCATGAGTCACTTCTGACATATTTTCCTGACACCAGGAGATAAAAAAGATGACAGGGGAGGGAACTCCAGCACAAAGACTGCGATTGACATCGTCAGCTCTGTTCCTGTGTGCTGTGGGAAGGGGCGTGTGGGCAGAGCTCTTCTCACGGAGATCTGCAGAGTATAGCTTCAGCCCCCCACCCCGTTTTCTAAAAGTTTAGACAAGCTATATAAATTCTGCACTTTAAATGGATGTAGAGAAGAGAAGACTGCAGATAAACAGGTACAGCTTATATGGGTTGGATTTGTTTAATCTCTGTGTATCATGTGAGACTAGTCACTTTACTGGGTATACGTGAGGGTTTACAGCCACTTTAGAAGAAAGGAGGATCAACAAGTAAAATCTGTGCCACTGCACTCCAGAAATGGATCATCAGGACATCATAGTTCTGAAAGAGAACATTTTCTTGCACTAAAGCCCCCTGCAGTCTATAGTATACCCAGTACCAATTATGAAAGAAAAGGAAGTCCATTTAAAACATTGAGTAGATCCCCTGCCCTCCTCTTTCCAAGGGGCCAGATTCCGAAACTTGCTGATCCACCATTTCCCAAGCTCCAGCAGGGTAGGGCGTTCAGACATTCCTGGATTCTGGGGACAGTTCCTGATATAAGGAGGCTGCCCCCAGCAAAAAAACATGTCCCTACTCATAGCTCATTTCCCCGCCTGCAACTATGGCTTGTGGCCTCTTTAAAATGTGGAAGCCGCTCAACCCAGGCATAGTGGCTGAGACACTGGATCCCTCTCTCCCGGCCTCTGTGCTCCTTGATTGGACAGCACAGCCAGGGAGAGTAGAGAGTGAAAAGAAGCTACAATGTGTTTAGCCCTGCCCCCCCCCCCCCCCCAGACCCACACGAATCAGGGAAGGAGAGAGCTTCTCCCAACTGCTGAGCAACCTGACTCCACATTTAATACCAGCTGCTGGGGAGCCCCAAGTTCAAGGCTTAGGTCAATGCAGGGGCATTACTGGGGACGGCAATGGTGGGGAAATCTGACAATTTGGGGGGTAGCAGCAGAGTCTTAAATCTATGTGTACTGCCTCCTCCTCTGTACTGCACGTTCTACAATATCAACGTCCTCCTATGTACTGCCTGTCCTCACCATCCACTGCTCCTCTGTACTGCCTGTCCCAACCATCTAGTGCTTATCTGTACTGCCCGTCCCCACTATCCACTGCTACTCTGTACTACCTGTCCCCACCATCTAGTGCTCATCTGTACTGCCTGTCCCCACCATCCACTGCTCCTCTGTACTGCCTGTACCCACCATTCACTGCTCCTCTGTACTGCCTGTCCCCACCATCCACTGCTCCTCTGTACTGCCTGTCCCCACCGTCTAGTGCTCATCTGTACTGCCTGTCCCCACTATCCACTGCTCCTCTGTACTGCCTGTCCCCACCATCCACTGCTCCTCTGTACTGCCTGTCCCCACCATCCACTGCTCCTCTGTACTGCCTGTCCCCACCATCCACTGCTCCTATGTACTGTCTGTCCCCACCATCCACTGCTCCTCTGTACTCCCTGTCCCCACCATCCACTGCTCCTCTGTACTGCCTGTACCCACCATCCACTGCTCCTCTGTACTGCCTGTCCCCACCATCCACTGCTCCTATGTACTGTCTGTCCCCACCATCCACTGCTCCTATGTACTGTCTGTCCCCACCATCCACTGCTCCTCTGTACTGCCTGTCCCCACCATCTACTGCTCCTCTGTACTGCCTGTCTCCACCATCCACTGTTCCTCTGTACTGCCTGTCCCCACCATCCACTGCTCTGCTGTACTGCCTGTCCCCACCATCCACTGCTCCCCTGTACTGCCTGTCCTCACCATCCACTGCTCCTCTGTGCTGCCTGTCCCCACCATCCACTGCTTCTCTGTACTGCCTGTCCCCACCATCAATTGCCCTGTATACAGCCTGTCCCCAGCTTCAACTACCCTCCGCCTTTGTACTGCTTGTTTTAACTCCCACCAACAACAATGCAGTGGCATTAATGCCTTCCAATGAAGCCACTGACGCAGTGGATTTTTTCCTCCCATTGATACATTGGTCTTTTTAACTCCTGCTGACCGAGCAGCAGCATTATTCCCTCCAATGGACACTAAAACATTGTTTTTACTTCCTTCCACTGGCAAAGCAGTATTTTTCCTCTGACTGACATTGCTCCCCCCCCCCCATTCCTCCCACTAATACAAATGCAGAGGCATTTCTTCCCTCCCCACAATTAGCAGTATTTTGTGCGTACAAGGACTTTGGCAAGTGTATACAGTGATTAGGCACAGGTTCTAGTAAATCATCCCCCTTTAACCTCTTCAGCCCCGGAAGGCTTATCCCCCTTCATGACCAGGCCATTTTTTGCGATAATTTAACTGACAATTGCGCAGTGGTGGGACACTGTACCCAAACACAATTTATGTCCTTTTTTTCCCCACTAATAGAGCTTTCATTTGGTGGTATTTGATTACATCTGCGGTTTTTATTTTTTGCCCTATAAACAAAAAAAGACCAACAATTTAAAAAAAAATATATATATTTTTTACTTTTTGCTATAAAACATATCCAATAAAAAAATGTAAAAAATCTAATTTCTGCATCAGTTTAGGCCAATATGTATTCTGCTACATGTTTTGGTAAAAAAAAATCCCAATTAGTGTATATTGATTGGTTTGCGCAAAAGTTATTGTGTTTAGAAACTATGGGATAGATTTATGGATTTTTTTATGTTTTTTACTAGTAATGGTGGTGATTGTCGAATTGCGACATTGCAGCGGACACATCTGACACTTTTTGGGGACCAGTGCTAAAAAAAATGGACAGTCACTGTATAAATGACATTGGTAGGTAAGGGGTTAACATCAGGGGAGATCAAAGGGGTAAATGTGTTCCCTGGGAGTGCTTGCTAACTGTGTGGGGATGCTTTGACTGAAGGAAGACAGAGATCCGTGTTCCTACTCAGCAGAAACACAAGATATCCATCTTCCCCTCTCACAGAACAGCAGTCTGTCTTGTTTACATAGGCAAATTGCCATTCTGTCTCTCTCATGAACAATCACCTGGTGGCGGTTAACATCCGCTGATTGGCTTCTGCTTTGTCCAATCACAGCGGGAGCAGGCCCCCTGTAGCACGCGTGCACGCGCCCCAGACCCAGGGGTACGTCATTTTGCACAGGAGGGCCGCTCTACCGCAGTATATCTGTGTGTGGCGGTACCAAACTGGTAAGGCCACTTTCACTGCTAGGCACAATCTTGCTATACCCACCTAGATTCTGTGCCAGGGTGCCCCAGGTCTTTTAAAATGCTCACATGTTGTCACACAGTTTAGACTTTTTAATTGTAATGCCAGGCAATACCATTATGGGTATTAACGTTTCATATTGTTTATGTTGTTTAAATATTACATAAACTAGGGGATGTGGGTTTTTGTGTGTGGTAAAAAATGGACATGGTCATTACTGTGTCCACAGAATTTATTATAAAAATCTTCATCTTCAGAAGTGTTCCTTTTGTTTTATGAAAAATCCCCAGGGCAAATTATCTTACAATTTCAACCAGTGCCCTCATGCACTTGAATTAAAATGTATTGACTGGCCATAACTTTTTTCCTACACTGTAAAAGGAAGTCCCTCAGACTTCTTCTCAAAGGACCCTGGAAGTCATATGGCTTTGGACAGATGGCCAGGCAGCTTGAAGAACTTTATTCCCTTGCCCTTCTATGTTTTGTGACATCACTGCCCTGCCTCTCCATCTCGTCCAATCAGAGAAGGATTTGCATTTATTCAGAAGATGCAAAGCATTCTGTGAATGGCACTCATGCTGAGTATCTGTTCTGCTGCATTCTAAACACAGAGGTCGACTGCTCAGCATGAGTGCCATTCAGAGAATGCTTTGGAGATCACCAGAGTAACAGTGTTTAGTGATTTCCAGCTTCCAGGGGCATCAGCAAGGGATGGACCCAAAGTAGCATGGCTTTACTGAGGGCAGATCATGTCAGACCAATCTGATTTTTTGACCAAAATACCAATGTTTTAGACCAGCTGTGGACATAGCATATCTTGATTTCAGCGAGGCATTTCATACAGTTCCACATAATTATTTGTAACGGACCGTTTCAGCAGACAAGGGGTTAAAATCTGTTTAGGCGATATGCCCCTTTCTGAGAGACAGGCACAGCTACTGCAGAACACCAAACTCCCGAACTGGATACAAAATAGCACTCCAACCTGGAACCTCACGAATAGCTGCTAGCAGACGAACAGGACAAGCATACATCAGCTTACACTCCTAGCAATCAGTCTCCAACAGCATACAGTGAATCCCCCCAAGAACGAGACAAAGCTCCGAGTTGAGGGTAAAACAGGAACAACATTTATTGGAAGAACACAGCACACTTTTATACAGAATTTTGGAACATCCATCCCCCAACAACCGCTTTCCCATTGGTCAATTGCACAGTACCTGCAGTTCCCCATAAGGTCCTCTCCAGCCATGCAAATGAGGGCTCGAAAATGAGTCAGCAGTGATTGGTCAGATAGCTTGACCAGTAGGACTGCCCTGTGCAAGGAGACAGAAGCCCCAGGGGGCAATCAATGCACACAATAGTAACAATGGTTCCCTAGCGAGCCCTCAACATACATCACTCTGAATGTCAACACATCCCTTAGCAGACAACAGGTGAGGACATTAGCACACCCAACAATAGGTGAATGGAGAGCCACCTCAGACAGTCCGTCTCCTCATTGGACTTCCTGGAATGACCATATTAGGAGTGCACTTCCTGTGCCTTACAGTTTACAGGAATAAGGTTTAGCTTCCAGGATAGAGGCAAGACTCCATTAGCCACATGGTTAAAGAAACACAAAAAGACACAAAAATGCATAACTCCCAGTCTACTGAACAGAACCCCCACATTCAACCCATCCCCAGATAGCCTGGATCTGAGCGCTCAACATATACAAACAGCGCTCAGATGCCACAAACACAGTCAAATCGCCATGGGGTTTACGTTTAGCATGGGCTGATGAGAGGGTCCATAGTCACATTGCAGGAGGCGAGCAACCAGGCTTCCCCAATGCCCAGTGGCGAGATTGGTCTCGTCACATTATCTAATACAAAAGTTGTACAAGCTAGGATTTACCCTTGGGTGATTCAATGGATATGCAGTTGGCTAAAGGATAGATACTAGAGTGTGGTAGTAAATGGGGTTCACTTGGAGACTGTTCCCGGAGACCTCCATATACAAAAAGATATTGATAAAATATAATGAGTCCAGAGACCAGTAACAAAAATGATGAAAGGTCTGGGGATCAACATTTCAAGGATGACTTCTGGAACTTAAAGTGGTTTTAAAGGCTCAAGGTTTTTTCCCTTCATGCATTCTATGCATGAAAGTAAAAAACATTCTGTGTGCAGCGCCCCTCCAATACTCACCTGAGCTCCCTCTCGATCCAGTGAGCTGCACGAGAGCTGAGCTTCTACCAGGTCTCCCATTCCTTACTGGCTGAGAGAGAAGTAGGAGCCATTGGCTACTGCTACTGTCAATCACAGTCACTGAGCCATTGAGGACGGGAGGGGGGGCAAGCCACAGCTATTGGGGGCACTCACTGAAGAGGAGGAGCAAGGAGTACCGGTGGGGGACCCGAACGGAGGGGGATCAGGGCTGTTCTGTGCAAGACCACTGCACAGAGCAGGTACGTATGACATGTTTGTTTTCTTGTTTTTTTTTAGTGAACCTTTAGTGCCGGTTCACACTACCGCGGCACGACTTCGGGGGCGACCTGTGAAGTCGCGTGCACCGTGACTTCGGCGCGACTTGCACGGCCTTCATATAATGAATGTCAATGCAAGTTGCTCCGATGTCGCCCCGAAGTAGTACAGGAACTATTTTCTAAGTCAGAGCGACTTGAGTCGCTCCTATTAGAACGGTTCCCGTACGACTGCATGGACCGTGACTTGTCAGGCTGACCAGTCGCCTGACAAGTCGCGGTAGTGTGAATGGGCACTTAATGTCACTTTTGTACAATCTGGAGGAAAGAAGAGAAAGGGTAGAAACGATTGAAACCTTTTAATACATCAAGAGGGTGAATAAGGTTCAAGAGGGCAGTATTTTCCAAATGAAATCAAGAACAAAGGGACAAACTAACTGAAAACGAATCTTAAAAAGTATTATTTTACTAAAAGAGTAGTTGATACTTGCAATAAACTTCCAGCAGAGGTAGTGAGTCAGTCAACAGTAAGTGGTTTCAAACATGCTTGAGACAAGCATAGATCTATACTATTTGTTTAGTTAACTAAACAAAAAAAAAGAATACAAAATGTAGAAAAAAAAAAAACGGGCAGACTCGATAGACCACTCTTTTTTCTGCTGTCACTTTTCTGTTTCTATGTATTTGCATAGATATATTGGTCCAAGCTGGACCAATGCAACTAAGTATAAAATATCCATACCTGGCAATTCACCCATGTCTTCCTAGAATAACTTGAGTCTGAATATCTTACTTTCTTCCGGTTACTAATGTTGCTCATCAACAAGGGAGTTGAGCTGAGAAATAGGGAAGTCACTATCTTTGCCCACATTCTCTTTCCTTTGGACATTGTAAATTATTTAAAGGTGGAAGACAATTCTGTAATGGTGAAAAAGAGAGAGGTCCTTACGAAGTGCTACAAATTAGCCCTTAATTTGTCAATGTAAAGAACGTTTACAGGGATTGAGTTTTTATGCCCACAAATTCAGCTCTATGTTAGCATATGTGGCCATGCACATAAGGCATTTGGATCCATATTTCAAGAACAGCGATACCAGGCATAAGGAAAAGAATGCACCACTTTTGACTAATGTCCTCTTTAACCCTGAGATACCAGATAGTCTATCCTATGCGCAAATGATACTGTGCCCACTAAATTTATATATTCATTTCAATATCACTAGCCAAGATTCAGTTACAGATAAACAGTCTTGTTGGACTCTGATTGGCTTTCCCTACTGTGTACAACTGTTTGTACATATCTATTGCCTACAGTCACTATGTAAGTGTTATACTTTACTATTCTATGCGTGCAGAGTTTATGGGCATAATTTGCATGTGTATGCATGTAAATGTACTCCAATAAATAAAGAATATTCTCTCTCTATCTCTCTCTCTCTCTATATATATATATACACACACATACACACAATAAATAAATTAATATTCCCACCAGTAGAATGCATTTACGCTCAACACCATATGTGCATAAACGCGTGGACAAACACGCATTAAAAGTGCATAAGGGCAAAACAATAACTGACCAGTACTTATGAAGAGCCTCCTTTTCAGGATTCTTATTATGTGCTTCCTGACTCAGTGCGAGAAGCCTCCATCTCGCATTTGCTGTCCTGGAAAATGACTGGCAGGAGGAAAAAACATTGTTGGAGGCTTGGAGCATTTATGCCCCCAAACAGCAAACTACTGCCACCATATTTAAAGCGGAACTTTACCCATAACAACTATTACAACTAACTTGCTAAAGAACAAAATAATGTTCTTTAGCAAGGAACATACATTCTACATTATTATTTATGCTACCAACATGAGTGTGTACTGTAGATTGCCTCCAGCATTGCTCCTGTTTCTTCTTGCTGGAGGCCGCCATTTCGCTGAAGCACAGAGCCCCTGAACAGCAGTAAATCATAAAGTGGAACTAAACCCATCGATTTAACAGTTTAAAAAAAAACTGTTACATAACTAGCATGCCGGGATTGCTTACTGTCACATTTGCTTGTGTCCTCAGCCAAACTGTCAAACCATCAAATGGCGGGTGCCATAACTGATCACGTGTAGTACCATGGCAGTTGAAGATTAAACTGAAGCAGCTTCCTTGGCTTTAAAGGGTAGGAGGGTTTAATTTATGTGCATGAACAGGTGCAGGGCAGGGTGAGACAGCGTATTACTGGATTTTAAACAGTATAGGCACTTAACCACTTGTCGACTGCCGCACGACTATTTACTGCGGCAGTCTGGCTCTCCTGGGCAATCCGACGTAGGGCTACGTCGCTCGCCCAGGAGCCTCTAGCGGGTGAGCACGCGCCGCCCGAGGTGCGCTCCCGCCCCCACTCGTTCCCGCACATCCCCGCGAGAGTGACCGGTGGCTCCGATGTCCGCTGGTCACTCGCGATCTCCAGCTGGAGAGGGAGAAAGGCAGGCGGCTAATGTAAACAAAGCCGCCTGTCATTCTCCCTGATGTAACTTCAGAGACTACACGATCCTGCTATGTAGGATCGTATGTCTCTGTTGTTACATCCCTAGCCACAACCCTTTACAGTTAGAATCACGCCCCTAATGACACACTTAACCCCTTGATCACTAATAAAGTTAGCCCCTTCCCTGCCAGTGTCATTTTTACAGTAACAGTGCATATGTATATAAAAACAGAAAAAAATGTGCAGCGCTAATAATAATAAAAGTGATTAAACAAATAACACATATATAAGTGTCCAATTGAAAAAACCGAAATGGAAATTAATAAAAAAGTCCATCAGGAAAATAAAAGTCCCAAGTGAATATTATGATGAAATAAATCCAACACAGGAAAACGTGATCTCAATGTGCAGCAAATCCCAACACCAATAAAGATAAGTGGATTGCGCTCACCAGATAGATGGGACCCAGATACCATATAGCATATGGGTCATACAAGCTTGTTGGAATATTAATTGGATGTCCTGGCTGGATAAACCGACTTCAATGGAATCCATATGGATGAGCAACGATTATGGACACACCAGATCTCAACTCCAACATGGATATAGATAAAAACCAAAGGGGGGACAGACATAGTGTAATACTGCTAAAATCAATTTATTAAAAAGATAAAGCCGATACACTTACAAACATCCACAGATAAAATGCATGTCAGGTATACATAGCAGGGCTGACTGTAGTCCTCTTAACGCATTTCAGCAGAAATGCCTTTATCAAAAGATAATGCCAGCCTAAAATTGACAACTATATATAGTCTTATGGATAGTTTATTCACCTGTGGGAAATTACCGGCGTGAGCCGCATAGGGCATGTAATGGTGCCGGCGTGCGCTTCAAAACTCGCCATGGTGGACCGCCAATAGCGCGACGTCACTTCCGGGACACAACCGCAAGTGACGGCAATGGAGCGCAAATAACGCCAAGCCTCGCCATGGTGGACCGCCAATAGCGTAACGTCACATCCGGGACAAACCGGAAGTGACGACGGTGGAGCGCAGATGACGCCAGGCACACATTACAAGACTCCATTCAATGGTGTATCCTCATAGCCGCACCTCCAGAATAAAACGGAAGTAGCGGTGTGTAACAAACGGTCGTGAAAGAAACAATCAATCACAACCAAAAATAAGGGGGACACCACCAATGGGATCTTAGGTAATTTCCAACTAAGGGGAAAAAAGAATGAGATAAATTTATTGGTCAACGATAAAACATTAAAATACATACATAATTGAACATCTTATGGTGACAGCAGATGTCACCTCTCTTTATACTTGTATCCCACATGAATTAGGTTTTGAAGCGGTTAATCATTTTTTGAAAACGGATACTTATATTTCCTCTTCTCATCGAGATTTTATTCTAGATTTGTTGATGTTCGCTACTTCTGGTTTAACCACCAGTTTTATTTGCAACAAAGGGGAGTGGCCATGAGGGCGTAATTCGCCCCCAGCTTGGCCAACCTCTTTATGGCCAAATGGGAAGAGGATGTCGTCTATCCCCTTAACGCACCTGAACTAGTGTTGTGGGTGCGTTATATAGACGACATCCTCTTCCTATGGAAAGGTGATTCATCATCTTTGGATGTTTTTATGGCTTTCTTAAATAACAACACGAGGGGTATTCATTTATCATATGAGTTTAGTAAAAATACCATCCATTTCCTCGAATTAAGTATTTTATTGGTTGATAATCAATTTATTACCAGTACATTCTTTAAGGATACTGATCGCAACTCCTACCTACCTACTGATAGTTGCCATCATAAGTCTTGGCTAAGTGAAATACCCAAAAGCCAATTCATTAGGCTTAGGAGGAATTGCACTCAGGATCAAGATTTCCTCCAACAAGCACAAATATTAAAGGGCAGATTTTTGACTAAGGGTTACAACCCGGAAGTTCTTGAGTCCACCATTATGGAGGTCTCACAAATAGATAGGATGCAATTATTAACTGGTTCAAAAAACAAAAAAGACCAGTCTAATTTTGTAAAATGGTCCTTCTTTACAGAATATTCCACTCAATATGGATCGATTAAAAAGATTTTTTCAAAATATTGGGTTGTACTTAAAAATGATCCCATCTTAAATACAGTTTTGCCTGATCGGCCATCTGTTACTTTTAGGGGAGCCCCTGCACTGAGAGGGCAATTGGCCCCCAATTTACCAGATGAACCGACTAAGCCAAAAAAAATTTTTGCTGATCTAATTGGTTTTTATCCTTGTCGGAGATGTAGGGTCTGTGATTTTAATTGTGACCAGAGGAGGAAGTTTTTATCCTTTCATTCCACAGTCACCAACAGCCTATATCAAATTAAATTCTTTGCTACATGTGTTACTACCCATGTAGTATATTTATTGACTTGCCCTTGTAAAAAACAATATGTAGGGCGTACCATTAGATCTTTTAAATTACGAGTCAATGAACATATTACTAGTATCATTACAGGCAAGGATAAACATAATGTATCTAAACATTATTTGCTGTTTCACCAAAAAAATCCCAAGGGTACCCTTTTTCAGATTATTGACCGGTATGTATCTCCATGGAGGGGTGGTTCCGAAATACGAGGTGTCTCCCGGAGGGAAACTTACTGGATCTACAGTTTAAAATCGTTTTATCCGTATGGCTTAAATATCGAGTGGGACATAAATGCCTTTATCAACACAGCTTGATATGGCCACTCCTATATTTATCCCTAATTTTTCACTTTTTAGCGTACTATACCTTTCCTCCTTTTATTCTAGTTATTTTTTAATCAACTAATTTTTAAACATGTCCTTTTATCATGTTCTTATAATTGTATTTTATGGACTTTTAGAATATTCTGTTATCTATTGTCCACTTTACATAAGATGTTTTTACATGACATATGCTTTTATTTCGCTGGTTCATGTTCAATTATGTATGAATTTTAATGTTTTATCGTTGACTTATAAATTTATCTCATTCTTTTTTCCCCTTAGTTGGAAATTACCTAAGATCCCATTGGTGGTGTCCCCCTTATTTTTGGTTGTGATTGATTGTTTCTTTCATGACCGTTTGTTACACACCGCTACTTCCGGTTTATTCCGGAGGTGCAGCTATGAGGATACACCATTGAATGGAGTCTTGTAATGTATGCCTGGCATCATCTGCGCTCCACCGTCGTCACTTCCGGTTTGTCCCAGATGTGACGTTACGCTATTGGCGGTCCACCATGGCGAGGCTTGGCGTTATTTGCGCTCCATTGCCGTCACTTGCGGTTGTGTCCCGGAAGTGACGTTGCGCTATTGGCGGTCCACCATGGCGAGTTTTGAAGCGCACGCCGAAGCCATTACATGCCCTATGCGGCTCACGCCGGTAATTTCCCACAGGTGAATAAACTATCCATAAGACTATATATAGTGGGCAATTTTAGGCTGGCATTATCTTTTGATAAAGGCATTTCTGCTGAAACGCGTTAAGAAGACTACAGTCAGCCCTGCTATGTATACCTGACATGCATTTTATCTGTGGATGTTTGTAAGTGTATCGGCTTTATCTTTTTAATAAATTGATTTTAGCAGTATTACACTATGTCTGTCCCCCCTTTGGTTTTTATCTATATCCATGTTGGAGTTGAGATCTGGTGTGTCCATAATCGTTGCTCATCCATATTGATTCCATTGAAGTCGGTTTATCCAGCCAGGACATCCAATTAATTCTCCAACAAGCTTGTATTACCCATATGCTATATGGTATTTGGGTCCCATCTATCTGGTGAGCGCAATCCACTTATCTTTATTGGTGTTGGGATTTGCTGCACATTGAGATCACGTTTTCCTGTGTTGGATTTATTTCATCATAATATTCACTTGGGACTTTTATTTTCCTGATGGACTTTTTTATTAATTTCCATTTCGTTTTTTTCAATTGGACACTTATATATGTGTTATTTGTTTAATCACTTTCATTATTATTAGCGCTGCACATTTTTTTCTGTTTTTATATGCTTGTCACTGTTTTGTCTAGTGATTGGTGCTAGCGGCTTTTATTTAATTTTATGTGTTAGCGCAGTAATCTTTTGCTTTCCCATTTAGTGCATATGTATAGCACTGATTATTGTAGTAATGTCACTGGTACCCCCAAAAGTGTCAAAAATGTTAGTCAGGGGTCAGATCTGTCCGCCGCAATGTCGAAGTCCTGCAAAAAAAATCGCAGATCGCCGACATTACTAGTTAAAAGAAAAAAAACAATAAAAATGACATAAATCTTTCCCTTAGTTAGTAAACACAATAACTTTTGCGCAAACCAATCAAAATACGCTTATTGCGATTTTTTTTTTTACCAAAAATATGTAGCAGAAAACAAATTGGCCTAAAATGTTAAAAAATTTTGATTTTTACATTTTTTTTGGGGGGGGGGAATTTTATATAAAAAAATGTGAAAAATATTGTTATTTTTTCAAAATTGACGCTCTTTTTTTGTTTATAGCGCAAAAGAAAAAAATTGCACAGGTGATCAAATACCACCAAAAGAAAGCTCTGTTTGTGGGAAAAAAAGGACGTCAATTTAATTTGGGTACAGCGTCGCACGACCACGCAATAGTCCGTTAAACTCACGCAGTGCCGAATCGCAAAATGGTCATTGAGCAGGAAATTCCTCCGGGGCTTAAGTAGTTAAAGTGGAGTTCCACCCTAAAATACATTTTTTAACTAAAAATACCCCTAGGACAGTCAGGGCTAGTGCATTTAAGCAACGATAGCCTCTGAACTGTCCCGTTTCGTTTACCTGTAAGAAGAAAAACTTACCTTGAAAATTTCTTGTCCAGCGCTGCCATCTGCGTTGTGGGCAGCTGAAGCCGTAGCGTCCTTCTTTGTGTCCTCTTCCGTGATGTCGGAGTCCCCAAATGCCCTGTTTGTCACTTCCGGTGCAGGCGCGTCATCACGCAGCTGGTTCTGTGCATGTCCAGAAGCTGTTCTAATTGATTCAGCAGGGAATGAACCGAAAGTGACGAGTGACACCGGTGCAGGCACATTGACTCCTGGGATTGATGACGCTCATCTCCCAGGAGTCAATGCAAAGGAGGAAGTGATATTGGGGGGCCACGGCCACAGAGGGAGGAAGTGGAAGGAAAGTAAGTTCATTTTCAGAAAAATAGGGTAAGTGAAACAAAAAAAAAAATAATAACTATCCAATTCTTTTTCAGGTTGTTTTAAGCTAACGGAAGGTGTAAAGTTGTAAAATAGGGTGGAACTCCGCTTTAATTTTAATGTTTTACATAGATATACATGCAAAAGGGGCCAGCCTTAAGTAGTCTACCAGGCCTTAATTTTCTGATTAAACTTCCACTTTAAAAGGGTTCTACCCTGATTAACCACTTAAGCCCTGGAGGATTGGGCTGCTAAACGACCAGAGGGTATTTTGCGATTCGGCACTGCGTGACTTTAACGGACAATTGCGCGGTCATGCGACGCTGTACCTAAACGAATTTGGCGTCCTTTTTTTCCCACAAAAAGAGCTTTCTTTTGGCGGTATTTGATCACCTGTGCGATTTTTTGATCACGCGCTATAAACAAAAAAAGAGCGTAAATTTTTCAAAAATAGCAATATTTTTCCCTTTTTTTTTATATGAAATTCCCCCCAAAAAAAATGTAAAAATCAAAATTTTTTAATATTTTCGGGCAATTTGTTTTATGCTACCTATGTTTGGTAAAAAAAATCGCAAAAAGCGTATTTTGATTGGTTTGCGCAAAAGTTATTGCGTTTACTAACAAAGGGAAAGATTTTTGTCATTTTTGTTGTTTTTTTTTTTAACGCGTAATGGCGGCGATCTGCGATTTTGCGGCGGACAGATCGGACCCTTGACTGACATTTTTGACACTTTTGGGGTTACCAGTGACATTTCTACAGTAATCAGTGCTATATATATGCACTGTTACTGTAAAAATACACTGGTAGTGAAGGGGTTAACTTTATTTGAGAGGGAGGGGCTGTGTGTGTCCCTAGGGGCGTGATTCTAACTGTGATTGGCTGTGGCTTCAACTGTATGCAGAGTGATCAATGGATCTACATAGTAGATCCATGTGATCATCTCTCATACAGAGAGGAGAATGACAGGCAGCTTGTTTACACAAGCTGCCTGACTTTCTCCCTCTCCCCCGCCGATCGCAGAGTGGCCGGCGGCGATCGGGTCCGCCGGTCACAAGCGCGGGGGGGTCCGTGACCACGCGGGAGCGGGAGCGCGCCTCCGGCGGCGCGCGCTCGCTCCCTAAACCCTCACAGGCGAGCGACGTAGACCTACGTCACTTTGCCTGTGAGGGGCTGACCGCCGCCGTAGATAGTCGTGCGGCGGTCGGCAAGTGGTTAAAACCATGTAAAAAAGTACCTCCAATATGCAAAGCATCATACAGATACCTCTGTTCTGCTGTTCTATCGCGTCTCCTTGCAGATTGGTAGACCCAGAGTAATCCTGATGGAAATGAAAGCTGATCTAAACCCATCAATTTAACAGTTTAACAGTTACATTCCGGGCATGCTGTCATATATGCTTGTGCTTTCAATGAAACTGTCAAACCATCAAATGGCTGGAGTCATAACTGATCACATGTGCATTACCAGGGCATTTGCAGATCAAACAGAGGCTAAGATGGCAGCCTCCTTGGCTGAAAAGGATAGAAGGATTTAGTTGTGCTTTAATATACACTTGAACAACGCATTACAAGATGGTAAAACCATTATTGACAATGTGATATGAATGTTTAATATTAAACCACATATGTAATTGTAAAATGTATGTGTATTAAAAGGGATGCATGCATGGGTATGAAGGAGGCAGGGGTACAAAGACCAAAATGGTTGGATTTACAAAATAAGTAAAGACTCCAAATAACATAAAACTCAATGCCAAACTATTATAACTTGTCAAAAAGCAAATAAAATTATGGAAAGCCCCACTTTCCAAGACACTCCAAAATATTGTTTTATTTCTCATAAACTTTTTTCAATTGCATATATCAGTGCTCCTGATCTTGTAGAAAAATTACAGTATATTTAATTCAGATAGTTCATCTGTGCTGTTTTAATATTTAAAAGCATAAATACAGCTTTAATAATTTAATGCCTGTGACAGAAGTAATTCTCTTATGAGGAAAGTTCTTCTGAGAGACCCAGCTCTTCTAAAACGGCACGGACAATGAAATGTTTAAAACAGAACACTTACTATGAGTGGTAAAAAAAAAACACAGCAAATACAATTTCACACATTCAACCCGCAAAGGGAAATTAAAGTTAATTAAAGTTCTATAGTGACAGCATACACTTTTATTTTATAACTTCAGCCATGTAGTAACAATACGGATACATGCTAACGCAAAAAAATCCAATACTGCCAAATGGCCAGCGATTTGAGGCAAAACATTTTCCAATTGTCGGACCTTTGGCATAATCTATATGTTACTCTGTGATTGTAATTGTTTTTACATAGGTAAGACCAAGCTGGAATTTTGGAGACGTGCATACCGTCATATAAAAAGTATGAGAACATCTGACCCTGACTTGCCTCTTGGACGGCATGTCAGTCTAGTTCACTCTGGAAAGTTCCCAAAAATTAAGTTTTTAATTCCGGATCGTGTCCACCCCAGTTCCAGGGGTGGAGACTGGAACAAAAGTCTCCTCCAGTTGGAACTGAGGTGGATACACTCCTTAAAGGCGACTGAACCTCCGGGCCTGAATGGCGTAATGTCTTTCCGGCCATTTTTGGAGGGTTTCAGTTCAGGTGGGATGGAGATCTAATAAATCCTATCTGTGCATGACCTTGACAATACTATTGAAATTGATGTTGGCTGCCTGTCTATGACCTCGACAATATGATTGTAATTGATGTTGGTTGCTTTTCTCTTTCTCTCCTTCCCTTGTTTCCTCCCTATCAGAGTTGGTACTGGGATAATGACCCCAAGATGTGGAAACAACATTAATATAATACATATAAGTATACATATATCTCTGTTCCACCTCCTTTGTTTGTATATTGTGCCTTATGTATTCTGTATATCTCTGTCAATCCAGCAGGCGCGCGGCAAGTCTTTTTTTGGCGATATCCACAAATATATTAAAAAGTTCATATTTGTAATACAAATGTTTTAGATGGCATCTTCCTCGTCAGATTGTTTGCACACAATTTTATATTTTTCTTTTGTTCAGCGGACGATCTGCGACCTCATAGTGTCCCCATTGTGGCCATCCCGGCACGGTGAGAGGCGCCGTGTCCCATAGGCGCCCCTCTTTGGTCATCCTTCCATCTGTGCAACACCTCCCTCTGGGAGGAGATGCACTGACCAAACGAATCCGCCTGCGTTACACGCTTCCGGATTCCTTTCCGTGCCAGTGGACCCGGCCTCGGCGATCCAGGAAGCCCTAATTGGAGGCCAGCTGACTGCAATTAGCCTTGTTTAAGGCAACATTTAAACAGACCCATGGCATTCAACAGCACTTTATCTGCTGGTTTGAAGCCAGGAGGGTGTCGTTTTTCATAGCTCCACATGTGTTAAGGTAAGACCTATGCTGAATTGGCTGTGTTAATATGTCCACAGGAATCTTGTTTTCATATTTATACCGGGTAACTATTTTAAAATTGTTTACTATCACTATTTGTAAATTCTATTGGAAAATTATACTTTTTAAATATTGAACATACACTCCCAGTACTTGACATAATTTATAAGTTAAAGACCTCTGCTGTCTGATATAGTTTATTAATATCTGCCCATGCTAATCAATTTCAATGACGTTAAGCTCCTCAAAAAACGGGCCAGATATAATTTGTCTTGTACTGATTAAACACAGCCTCTTCAAACAGTCTACCTTACATACCTCCCCCCTTTTTTTCATATATTCTCTTTCAGTGCATTTGTGGCCACTGTGCAGCCCTGGCATCCATTGTACGTGGACTTTGGTTGTCCACATTGTGATCCGCTGCATTTATCTTTTTCCATCATTTGGCAGACGATCCATGCTTCTATGCTAAGTGGAATATCGCCAACTAGACCGGGGCTAACCTGTTGATTTTAAATGTTCTTGCAAGCATCATAAGTCTCACACAGAGTCTACCTTGTAAGTGTTTCTGTATTTATATTGATAAATAATACTCTTTGTGTAAATAATATTCAATCTTTATATGATTGCATTGAAGTACTTTACACTATCAAACGTACGATTTTGTGACTATTTCTCTGTGTTCAACAGAATATTTTCAGAACCACCCCTGAGGAAGAAGAGTCAAATCTTCGAAACGCGTTGGGTTTTGGTTTCTGTAATAAATGGTCTGATTGTGTGATTTTGATTATTGCTTGCAAAAAACTTTTTAAATTGTATTTTGGTATATGTTCAATAAAAAATTGTATCATTTGCAAATTTAATTTTTGTGCCTAAAAAGTCCCAATTTAGGGGAATTTTACAATTTGCATATTTCTAAGGGATGTGGCACCATATAAGAATTCTGGTCAAGAGAAAAAAACATATTACTTCAATAGGTAGAAGATACCAATCCCTGTTGCTCTTGACCCGTCTTCTTTATAAATTTAAAAATATTATTTTTGTATGTCCATTTAACTAAAATAGAAATTGTTACACATTTGACAGACTGTTACAGTCTACAGGCACAAATTCTAATATGTCTGGTTTCACTGGAGATGAATGGGATACCCTTATGTCCAAATACCTTCAGGAATTTGGACAGAAGGAATTCATAGAAACTGACTTAATTTCTTTATTTTTCCAATTATCTAAATTATTAGAGAAGAAGTCAACGTTTTTCTGGCATATTAAATCCTTCCGGGATTATTTGAAAGAAAAAATCAACCCCTTTGGGCTTAGGGTCCAGGTGTTCCCCCTTTTGGAGGATTTGACACCTGCATTCAAAGCAAAGTGGGAAGAATCGTTACAACAATGCTCTGTTTCGCTAATGAATCTTCTTATTGAAGAATACTCGCTAAGATCCAATAGATTGTATATCGATATAGCAACAACGTGTTAAAAAATTCAAAAATATAAGACGCATAAAACGTTCTCTGAATGTGAGGTTAAACTAAAGGAACAACTTGATGTCTTCAATAAGAACATTCTCATAAAAAAACAAAAAATATTAAGTAGAGACAGAAATGCTTTCCATTTAGGTAAAGCATATAACTGGACACAGAATAAACAAATTAACAATACATCCAGAAGGGATTTTAATGTCAGTTCTACTAATTCTTCCTTCAAAGGGTCCTCTAATTTTAAACCCAATAAAATAGCGATGGGAGATCGATCCAAACGCCCATATTACTATGAGTCTGGGTTAGAACAAAGATCCAAAAAATCCAACACTTCACAACTCAACAAAACAGGATTATCCCTGTTTCAGACCTCCACTGGTCAACAACCACAAGGTATGTCTTCATCAAATTCTCCACATCAATCCTCCACGAACCAAGTTCTTGCTGCACCACCCACGAACATTTCTTCCACCATTAGTCTTCAGGATCAAACTTTTTTAGACCTGATCCATCAATGAGCTCTCAAGCTCACTCCTACATCACACACCCCACCCCCACCTCCACCATCACCACCACTCATGTAGTGAACAATCACACATCCACGTCACTTGTTCCTTGCGATTTTTCAGTGATCAATTTGTCTAACCAGACGTTAACTGAGGAAGAACTGGAAATTCTCCAGAAAGGCCTCAGCTTTTGCCCCACAGCTAGTGCAAACAAATTTGAGATAATAAAAGATCTACACTTGTTTGCACGAAAATTAAATTTAAAATGTTTGTTTCATAAGGAGTCTTTACATAACATCAAAATTGCTCCTAAGGACCCTACCTTGGACACATTCATTTCTTTGTTAGAAGAAAATGAGGATTTGATAGATCGCGTTGATTTATCTTCTCTACTTGCTGGTACCGAGATGGACCAAGGAAGTGCAAAAACTTAACTTATGGCACTTTTCCACTGCAAGTACCGGCTCGTACCGGCTCGGCTCTACTCGGCCCTGCTTGGCCCAGTTTGCTTTTCCACTGCTGGTACCGCATGGTATAGTGTCGGAACGGTTCGGTACGGTACGGTATAGGTTTGCTTTTCCACTAAAGTAGTACTAAAGTTAAGTGGGTGGGATAACAACGGGGTGGGTGAGATTCTCTGACCAATCAGTGGCTAGTAGTGACTGCATGCAAAGGATTGTGGGATATGGTACCAGTTTGGTACCTGTTGGAACCACAATCGAGTAGGTACTGTTTTTTCAGAGCCGTACCGTACCGTACCGTACGGTTCCATGCAGTGGAAAAGCAAACCTATACCGTACCGTACCGAACCGTTCCGACACTATACCATGCGGTACCAGCAGTGGAAAAGCACAAAAGCATGCCGAACCGTTACGGTTCCATGCAGTGGAAAAGCGCCATTAGTAATCTCAAAAAGAAATCTGATCAGTATCCCGCGATCCAGAACGCCAATATCAATGCCTTTCTGAAAATAGTGTCCAACGAAATTGAAAAATTAAATACCCGTTCAATCTCCCAGTCTAACATCACTATGCAACAAAAACAGGCTAACAAACTCTCTGCTAACGATTCTATCGTTATTAAACAAGCAGACAAGGGAGGAAATATTGTCATTATGGACAATGTCCAATATGTCCAAATGTGTACTAACATCCTTAAAAACCAGAATTGGTATAGGCGGATCACATCAGACATTGTACTCAAATATCAACAAGAGTTTTTCCAGCTAGTAGACTTGGCCTATCTCAACAATGTAATTCCCAAACACACTTGGGAGTACATTCGTACAAAATTTCCCAAAACTCCCACTTTTTATGCACTCCCCAAGGTGCATAAAAATCCCACCAATCCACCGGGGAGACCTATTATATCAGGTCGTGGGTCTATCTCAGAGAATGCAAGTCGATTGGTGGATGCTTATCTTCAACCATTTGTGACTTGCTTGCCATCCCACACAAAGGATACTATCCATTTTTTGAAAAAGATAGAAAATGTTAATTTATCTCCCGAGGCAATTTTAGTCACCATAGATGTGGAGGCCCTTTACAGCTCAATCCCTCACGAAAGAGGGATTGCAGCTGTACAACATACCCTTTCACGTTATGAGCAACAGGATGCTTATAGTGAATTTATACTTACCCTTTTACAATACATCCTAACCCATAACATCTTTACGTTTAATGGCTCCCACTACCTCCAGGTGCAGGGAGTGGCGATGGGGACATGCTGTGCCCCATCCTACGCTAACCTGTACCTGGGGGAGTGGGAGCAATCATTCCTCATGGATGAAACATTGTCGATGTACACCGATCACCTTCACATGTAGACTCGATACATTGATGATATCTTTTTGATATGGGAGGTGTAATGCTTCTCAGCTGGTCCTTTCCAGTTTGTACCATCGTTACAACTTAGTTATTTGAGTTTTGAGACAACAGCCAGTCATGGATGAGGGTGGGTTGGGGGAGGTTGGGCTGTCTCCCTCTCACCTGCTCCCCCATCCATCCATTAGCAGCCATGTGCTTTCAGTGTGAAGACACTAAATTAGGAGTGTTAGGACTGCAGATTTAACAGGGTGCCGTGAAGTGGCTCTGCAGCTTTCACATGCGTTTGCAAATGTGTGTCAACTAAACCCCTGTTCTTTGTATCAAGAGACAGGTCTATTTGGTTGGTGACAGACTGGAGGGTGAGTACATCAGACTGGGGGCTGGCTGACTTTCATGCACCTCTTATAATCCTTCAACCTCATTTTTTTTCTTGTTATAGGGATGGAGACGCCGGGCACCACCTGCTTGGGTCTCACTTAAAGTCCCACCTAGTCCATTATGTTTAAGCAACCAGGGATGGAGACGCCTTGCTTACAGCTTGGTGCCTCATATAAAGTCCCACTGTGCGATTTTAGTGTGTTTTTGGTGGATGCAGTCTGATTTGACCTTACTTTTCCGTATACAGGGATGGAGACCAATAGCATGACCTGCTTGTCTCACACAAAGTCCCAAATAGGAAATGAGGGATTGAAAGGCATTGTGCTTTACAGGCCATGCCCCATATATAAAATCCCTATCTGTCTTTATACTGCATCCACCAAGGGGATGGAGGTGTAATGCTTCTCAGCTGGTCCTTTCCAGTTTGTACCATCGTTACAACTTAGTTATTTGAGTTTTGAGACAACAGCCAGTCATGGATGAGGGTGGGTTGGGTGAGGTTGGGCTGTCTCCCTCTCACCTGTTCCCCCATCCATCCATTAGCAGCCATGTGCTTTCAGTGTGAAGACACTAAATTAGGAGTGTTAGGACTGCAGATTTAACAGGGTGCCGTGAAGTGGCTCTGCAGCTTTCACATGCGTTTGCAAATGTGTGTCAACTAAACCCCTGTTCTTTGAATCAAGAGACAGGTCTACTTGGTTGGTAACAGACTGGAGGGTGAGTACATCAGACTGGGGGCTGGCTGACTTTCATGCACCTCTTATAATCCTTCAACCTCATTTTTTTTCTTGTTATAGGGATGGAGACGCCGGGCACCACCTGCTTGGGTCTCACTTAAAGTCCCACCTAGTCCATTATGTGTAATTGATGTTGGTTGCTTTTCTCTTTCTCTCTTTCCCTTGTTTCCTCCCTATCAGAGTTGGTACTGGGATAATGACCCCAAGATGTGGAAACAACATTAATACAGTAAAACCTTGGATTGCGAGCGTAATTCGTTCCGGAAGCATGCTTGTAATCCAAAGCACTCTTATATCAAAGCGAATTTCCCCATAAGAAATAATGGAAACTCAGATGATTCATTCCACAACCATTTATTCATAAGTCCTTCAGTTTATAGTCCATATAAAAAGATTATAGCATTGCGATAGGTTGCATAAAATGTCCATCCACAAATAGCCGCTTCCATAAGGGGATTAGAAGCAAAATCCAGCAGGAGCTACAGAGTATGAAAGAGAAGAGAGGCGCCTCTAAGTGTAGCAATATGGTTCCATTTAATGAAGGTACAACATTTAGCAACTCACATGGTTGATGAATAAAACAGGCATATCTAAGTATGCAGGCATCCGGAGTAAAGCTGTCCACATAGACTATCTTCTGCACCGCCAGCTGCCAGTCTGTAATCCTGACCCGGAAGACCACCCTGCAGTAAAGCGATCTGAAAGCGAGGGGCAGCATGGAAAGGATGACATAGATGATGGTGCGGAGGATGGTCTATGTGGACAGCTTTACCCCGGATGCCTGCATCCTTAGATGTGCCTGTTCCAATCATCAACCATGTGAGTTGCTAAGTGTTGTACCTTCATTAAATTTAACCATATTGCTACACTTAGAGGCGCCTCTCTTCTCTTTTATACTTAGCTGTGACTTAAGGCTACTTGTATATCAAGACATCACTTGTATATCAAGTCAAAATTTATTTGAAAATTTTGCTTGTCTTGCAAAGCGCTCTTAAACCAAGTTACTCTCAAACCAAGGTCTTACTGTATAATACATATAAGTATACATATATCTCTGTTCCACCTCCTTTGTTTGTATATTGTGCCTTATGTATTCTGTATATTTCTGTCAATCCAGCAGGGGCGCCGCAAGTCTTTTTTTGGCGATATCCACAAATATATTAAAAAGTTCATATTCGTAATACAAATGTTTTAGATGGCATCTTCCTCGACAGATTGTTTGCACACAATTTTATATTTTTCTTTTGTTCAGCGGACGATCTGCGACCTCATAGTGTCCCCATTGTGGCCATCCCGGCAAGGTGAGAGGCGCCGTGTCCCATCGGCGCCCCTCTTTGGTCATCCTTCCATCTGTGCAACATCTCCCTCTGGGAGGAGATGCACTGACCAATCGAATCCGCCTGCGTTCCACGCTTCCGGATTCCTTTCCGTGCCGGTGGAACGCAGACGCCAGCTCCGCCCCCATCGCGTCATGCCGTATGACATGCGCATTAGGAAGAGGACCCGGCCTTGGCGATCCAGGAAGCCCTAATTGGAGGCCAGCGGACTGCAATTAGCCTTGTTTAAGGCAACATTTAAACAGACCCATGGCATTCAACAGCACTTTATCTGCTGGTTTGAAGCCAGGAGGGTTTCGTTTTTCATAGCTCCACATGTGTTAAGGTAAGACCTATGCTGAATTGGCTGTGTTAATATGTCCACAGGAATCTTGTTTTCATATTTATACCGGGTAACTATTTTAAAATTGTTTACTATCACTATTTGTAAATTCTATTGGAAAATTATACATTTTAAATATTGAACATACACTCCCAGTACTTGACATAATTTATAAGTTAAAGACCTCTGCTGTCTGATATAGTTTATTAATATCTGCCCATGCTAATCAATTTCAATGACGTTCAGTTCCTCAAAAAACGGGCCAGATATAATTTGTCTTGTACTGATTAAACACAGCCTCTTCAAACAGTCTACCTTACATACCTCCCCCCTTTTTTTCATATATTCTCTTTCAGTGCATTGGTGGCCACTGTGCAGCACTGGCATCCATTGTACTTGGACTTCGGTTGTCCACATTGGGAGACATATGGTCAATGTGATCCGCTGCATTTATCTTTTTCCATCATTTGGCGGACGATCCATGCTCCTATGCTAAGTGGATTATCGCCAACTAGACCGGGGCTAACCTGTTGATTTTAAATGTTCTTGCAAGCATCATAAGTTTCACACAGAGTCAACCTTGTAAGTGTTTCTGTATTTATATTGATAAATAATACTCTTTGTGTAAATAATATTCAATCTTTATATGATTGCATTGAAGTACTTTACACTATCCAATGTACGATTTTGTGACTATTTCTCTGTGTTCAACAGAATATTTTCAGAACCACCCCTGAGGAAGAAGAGTCAAATCTTCGAAACGCGTTGGGTTTTGGTTTCTGTAATACATGGTCTGATTGTGTGATTTTAAATTATTGCTTGCAAAAAACTTTTTAAATTGTATTTTGGTATATGTTCAATAAAAAATTGTATCATTTACAAATTTAATTTTTGTGCCTAAAAAGTCCCAATTTAGGGGAAATTTCCAATTAACAATACAACATAGATATTTTGGACAGTTCAATATAACTTATGATTATGTTATGATTGCTTTCTGTCTTTTGGCCATCTTTTTGCACAACTTCCTGGATTTCCTATATGCTTTGCAGCTTATCTCCTGCTGTTTGATTTCAATTTGTAAGGACTGCATATCCCATGGTACCTTGCTTCTTGCAAGCAGTGATTTGTGTACTGACTCCACCTCCTTAACCACCTTCCACCCGGCCACTGTACATATACGGCCGGGTGGGAGTCTCGTCCTTCTGATCGGACGTTCCCGAACGTCCTGCAGAAGGAGCGAGATCGCGCCGCCGCAGGCACGCGCATCGGTGCGATCTCAATGTGCAACAAGTTTTGGCAGGAGGGCCCTGTGATTGGCCCTCCTGATCACATGATGGCTGTGTCCAATCACAGCCGTCATGTAATGTAAATATAGCCGTTCTAACGGCTGTGATCTCTTCTTCTCCTCACACAGATACTGTCAGTGAGGAGAAGAAGACGATCTGTGCTGCAGCCAGGGGATCAGTGAGTTTTACTAATTACTCACTGATCACAGGGGGGGGGGTCTGTGCTGGTAATCAGAACATTGATTACCAGTGCAGCCCTGGGGGGGGGTGCCACTAGAGCCACCAGGGATGCCCATCCATGACCACCAGGGATGCCCACCATGGCCACCAGGGATGGCAATCAGGGCTCAGAGAGCCTGCCAGTGGTGCCCTCCCTATCAGTGCTGCTCACCAATGCCATCTATCAGTGCTGCCCACCAGTGCCCATTATTGCCATCTATCAGTGCTGCCCACCAGTGCCCATTATTGCCCACCAGTGCTGCCTATCAATGCCGCCTATCAGTGCCACCTATCAGTGCCACCTATCAGTGCCCATCAGTGCCGCCGATCAGTGCCCATCAGTGCCGCCTATCAGTGCCCACCAATGCTGCATATCAGTGCTACATATCAGTGCCACACATCAGTGCTGCATATCAGTGCTACCTATCAGTGCTGCATATCAGTGCCACCCAATCAGTGCCACCCCATCAGTGCCTCCTCATCAGTGCCTGTCAGTGCGGCCTCATCAGTGCTCACCAGTGCAGGAAAAAACTTATCTGTTTACCAAATTTTATAACATAAAACAAAAAAACATTTTTTTTTTTTTTCAAACTTTTCGGGATTTTTTTATGTGTGCACCAAAAAAGAAAAAACCTTGCGGTGATCAAATACCACCAAAATAAAGCTCTATTTGTGGGGAAAAGATGACACAGATTTGGTTTAGGTACAGTGTTGCATGATTGTCATTCAAAATGCAACAGCGCTAAAAGCTGAAAATTGGTCTGGGAAGGAAGGGGGTTTAAGTGCCCAGTATTGAGGTAATTAAACTTCCCCTCTCAACTCCTTAGCAGTTCAGAAAGCAGGCTTTGTGAATTTTCTGACAGCAGTGTGTAGGCAGGTGCAGTTTATCCTCCCCTCTGTAGTTGGTGCTGTTTAGCTGACCACTGTACAGAGGGAATGAAGGCTGCAAGGCTGGTGTCATCAGTGGAGCAGCTGTCCAATTGGATGCTGCAACCATGGTTGACCTGGCCATCTTTAGTGAGGGCCAGGCTAATAAACAGCATTGCATGTAAATACTCAGGAGGATATAGGTGGGATGCTGAAATGAACCCTAAATCAAAATTACACCAACTTAAGCATAATCCTGTAAACAGAAACCAAATAGTGAATCAAAATTATTGGGACTAATTATACCTCGAATAGTGAACACAACAAACTATTAATATACATATACAATTTTATTAACACAAAATTCCATGTTGAAAAATGTTCGAAGCACATTGACAAACAAACATTAAAATGTGATCAAAAGTACAATGAGGTTAACCACTTAAGCCCCGGAAGATTTTACCCCCTTCCTGACCAGGGCCTATTTTGCGATTCGGCACTGTGTGACTTTAACGGACAATTGCGTGGTCGTGCGACGTTGTACCTAAATGAATTTGACGTTCTTTTTTTCCCCACAAACAGAGCTTTCTTTTGGTGGTATTTGATCACCTGTGCGATTTTCTGATAATGCGCTATAAACAAAAAAATAGCGTCAATTTTGCAAAAATAACAATATTTTTAAAATTTTTTTTTTATATGAAATTCCCAAAAAAATATATAAAAATCTAAATTTTTTAACATTTTAGGCCAATTTGTTTTATGCTACATATGTTTGGTAAAAAAAAAAAAAATCGCAAAAAGCGTATTTTGATTGGTTTGCGCAAAAGTTATTGCGTTTACTAACTAAGGGAAACATTTTTGTCATTTTTGTTGTTTTTTTTTAACGAGTAATGGCGGCGATCTGCGATTTTTTTGCGGGACTGCGACATTGCGGCGGACAGATCGGACCCTTGGCTGACATTTTTGACACTTTTGGGGTTACCAGTGACATTACTACAGTAATCAGTGCTATACATATGCACTGTTACTGTAAAAATGACACTGGCAGGGAAGGAGTTAACTTTATTGGAGAAGAAGGGGTTAAGTGTGTCCCTAGGGGCGTGCTTCTAACTGTGATTGGATGTGGCTTGAGGTGTAAGAACAGAGATCAACGGTCCTACATAGCAGAACCGTATGATCTCAATTCTTACACAGGGGAGAATGACAGGCGGCTGTGTTTACATTAGCCGCCTGCCTTTCTCCTGCTGTAACGGACAATCGCGAGTGCCCGGCAGACATCGGGTTCCCCGGGCACACGCGCGGGGGGGTCCGTGAGCGAGCCTCCAGCAGCGCACGCTCGCTCCCTAGAGCCTCACAGGCTAACAACGTAGACCTATGTCACTTTGCCTGTGAGGGGCTGACTCGTCGTTAGGCAGTCGGCAAGTGGTTAATAAAAAAAACACAACCCATCTACAGAGCTCAAACAAGAAATGCTGGTAAGGTCAGTATGTTGGTCTATGCAGTTTGTGGGATTCCCTGCTTCCTCAGTACCTTTAAGACCCCAAACATATCCATATTTTCCAAAAACAATGTGCATAAAGCCGAAAATGAACAAAACACAAGTATATTATATATACAATATACACCATGATACATAACTTTTTGCATCAATACATAATCTAAAATATTCTGTCCTCCAAAAAAAATAAAAAATAGATTTTTTAATACAGGTTACCTGTAAAATCAATTTCTTTAAGTACATCACGGGGCACAGAGCCATGAATCATAACATATGGGTTATATAGCCACCTTTAGGTGAAGGACACCATCGACCAATCAAAATTGATGCCCCCCTATATAACCCCTCCCACACAGGAAGTACCTCAGTTTTGTAGCAAGCATTAAAGACTCCATAGAAGAGGGGAGGGACCTCTGTGTCCTGTGATGTACTTCAAGAAAGGGATTTTACAGGTAAGTCTGTATTAAAAAATACATTTTTCTTTTCGTACATTACGGGACACAGAGCCATAAATCATAACATATGGGATGTCTCAAAGCAATGCATCTGAGGGGAGGGGGACACCAAAAAATACCACCATCTGACCCCAAAAAAGGATTAACAAATTCATGTTTTAAAAAGGTAAATATGTTAAAAAAAAAAATAGAACTCTCTCTTAAGTTCATTGATGGACACAGCTTCTTCTTTACCTTTGACCAAACAGGGTTTTATATCTCCACCTACAGGAGTAGGACACTAGGCAGAAAAAAATGCAGCACTGCCTATGGGCAGTCCTCTCTGGGTATGAAACCTCCTCTCCACTATAGGCCTCCAGTCATTCTGCCTAGTGTCAGCAGCATGGACGTGTTTTGTTTTATTTATTGGTCCACTTGATGCTGGGTAGGGAGGGGGTGCACCAGACCACCACCCACACAACCTGTGTTGCATATCACCCTCCCTGCTGGTGCCCGCAACTTTAGGCCAGTGCTTTGCGGTCTGTACAAGCTGTCATTTTTGTTTGGGGAAGGAGGTCTGCGCCCTTCCCTGCTGCCTACCCCCGCCATGGCAATCTGTCCCGCTGCTACAGCAGACCTACCTGGCAGCACTAGGGGCTCCCATGCAGTGTGCTGCCAGCGGCTGCCAGTCTGTGTAATCCTTGCCACAAGACTCTTTGGTGAGCTCACATAGCATAATGCCCCAGCAGGCAAGACTAGCGTGGCGGTTCATGGCATGGCGCTCCACCAGGTTTGGCTCCAGCATTCTGCTGCTGTGGGTGGTAGTTTGACCAAATGGGCCTAAGTTCGGTGACATGCCTTGCCTTCTAGTCCATATGGGGAAGTGGCAGACCAGTTGGTCCAGGGCTTTGATTTCTTTGTGGTGCATACCCTGATGAGGCTCCTGTTCCTCTGCACTTTCTGCGTCAGTGGTGGTGCTTGGCAGGTCCCTTGGCTAAAGTGTTGGTCAGCTGGCTAGACTTCGAAACAGGCCCTGGTGGTCCTGCCCTTCCTGTGTTACTGTCTGTTTGGGGCTCCACTGGACAACATTATCAAGAACTTTACAGATAGCTGAAGTACCTTACTCCCTCAAGCTAGGAAGAGGAAGGAACCCTGTTGGCAGTCTGTGCCTGTTTTCTTGGCACATAAATAGACTTTTTGTCCCCATTGGTATCTCCACCATGTGGATCAGCAAAATCTTTTTCTACGGTGCCGAAATTGAGTTTCACTCCTTTCCGCCAGACAGCTTTTCCCTCCAATGTTCAGCCCTCACCTGCATTCCTACAGACCCTGTATGGGCCTGTGCAGGACCCGCTTCGGGGTGATTGACCAATATCCAAATCAGAGCAGTGCCGGAGCTTTTTTTAATTCTGTTTACTGTTCCCAAGATGGATGGGGTTCTGCCACTCCGGGACCTCAAGGCCTTGTCTGCCTTCCTATGTGTTCACTAGTTCCAGGTGGCATCCATTCACTTGATGGCAGACTCTCATCACAGAAGATGCTCTACCCTCTGTAGATTTTAGGGTCGCTTATCTGCGAAATACCCCCTGCTAGGTACATCAGCGTGTATCTGCGCTTTGCGATCAGGGCCACACTTATCAATTTGTGGCACTTCCCCTTGGTCTGGCCCCCCCGGTCCCTTGGCAAGGGACTTGCTTCAATGTGCATCCCTGGTGGATGGTGTGGGGATCATCATGCATTTCCTAGAGGACTTCGAGTGGATCCTGAACCTCAGGAAGTCTGTGTTGACCCCATCCAAGTGCCTGGAGTATCTGGGGCTGATTCACGATTTGGAGCGGGCCAAGGTATTCTTCCTCCGAATACACTCCTGAAGCTCTGGTGGGCAGTCCAACAGTTCTTCTCTTGCAAGTGGTCCTCCCTGCATCTTTGCTTGCAGGTTTTAGGTATGATTCGGTATAAGCATGCTACAGAAGTGAATCCTAGTGGAATGGAACAGGTCGCTTCCCTGGACAATTGGATTCATCAAGAGCAGTCGACGAGGTCCTTTCTCCTCTGGTGGCTGCGGTTTCTGTCTCTACAGACTGGAAAGTCCTTCCTTCCCCTTCGTTGGACAGTGACCACAATGGATGTCAACCTTTTGAGCTGGGAAGAAGTCCTGGGCTCGGACCCGGTTTATGGTTGCTGGACTCCAGGTGAAGTTTGATTGCCTAATAATGTCATTGAGCTTCGAGCAATCAGGTAGTTGCTGGCACATTGGATGGATCACCTTCGGGGTCTGCCGACCCGGATCAAGTCGGACAACGTCACCACGATGTCGCATGTCAATCGTCTGGGGCATGAGAAGTGCAGCAGCGACGTTAGAGGCGTGAGATGGGTGGAAAAATTTGTTCCGCAGTACATATTCCAGGGGGCTGGCAAGCAGATATCTCAGCCTTCAGATGCTGGATCAGGTCAGGTGGTTCCTGCACCCAGGGGTGTTCTGTCAGCTCTGCCTTTGCTGAGGGACGTCGCACGTGGATCTTCTGGCTCCCTGCCTCAACTGGAAAGTTCTAAGGTTCATGGCAAGTTTGTTAGATTCTCTGGCGGATGGGATAATGCACTAGCGCACCAATGGATCAGTACAATCTCATCCACCCATCCCCCCCCCCCCCCAGGATAGATGCTGCAAGGATCAAAGTCATCCCAGTAGATCCACACTGACCTCACCATCCATGGTATGCTGACATGGTATGGTTGGTGCTGGACACTCCCTTATCTCAGGGGCCAGTGTTCTATCCTGGTTTTCCGTCGCTGGCTTTGACAGCGTGGCTATTGAAAGCCAGGTTCTGAAGGATGGGAGGATTTCTGGTTCGGTGATTCCAACTATGTTAAAGGCTCGCAAGTCTACCTCCTTGAAGATTTATCATCTCGCCTGGAGAGCTTCTATCATTTGATGCAAAGCTTTGGGGGTTCCATCCTCGCTCCTTTTTGGTGGCTCCGGTGTTGGCCTTGCCTCTAACGTTGTGTGGATAAGAAGCTTGAGTTGAGCATGATCAAGGGTCAAATGTCTGCTCTTGCTGTTTTCATTTAGCGTCCCTTGGCTACGCATTCCTTGGTTCTCATTTTCATTTAGGGGGGTTAGTCATGTGGTTCCCCGTTGCTACTATGGGACTCAAAGTTGGTGCTGTTGGCTCTTCAGAAACCTCCCTTTGAGAGTATTTGGGATATTTATTTACTTACACTATCGCAGAATGTTGCCTTCCCAGTCGCTATAACTTTGGCTCGGATGGTGCTGGAGTAGCGGCTTTGTTCTGTAAGCTGCCCTAACTAGTTTTACACAGGACAGGGTGATGATTCTGCCTTTCCCTTCTTTACTGCTGAAGTGGTGTCGGCTTTTCACTTTGGTGAGGACTTTTTCCTTCCTTCTCGGTGTCCTTGGCTGTTGCACCCAAAAGAGATGGCTCTGCACTCGCTAGACGTGGTTCGCTCGATTTGCTTGTACCTTTCTGTAACAGCTGCTTTTCAGAGGTCCAATTCTCTCTTTGTGCTCACGGACGACCCGAAGAAAGGCCTGGCCTTCTGCCACTATTTCCTGTTGGATTCAGCAGACGATTGTACAGGCGTATGCCATTAAGGGTCAGTAACCTCTGTGACGGTGGCGGGTATCAGATCCCTGCCCTTCTCACTAACTCGTGACCAAGGACCAGGCAATCTCACACCCTGCCATCACAATGCCACTTTCAGCTGCACCCGGCACATAGATTTTCCAGCTTGCGGGACCACAATCTAGATGCCAGCAGGCTGAGAGCGATTGTCACCGGGCTAATTAAGCAATTAACCCTTTCACTGCCACCACTACGTCAGGAGCCCAGCGGATGCTCGTAATTTTAGAAATACCAATTATGACTTTAGAATAATCATCTGTAACATGCACTGTTACCACAGACAGGGATGTTCAGAGGATTTATTCTATACAGTAGCACTCTTCAAGAGACAGGTTCGTTGTTAGTTTGCATTAAGAGCTTAGGGACAAGTATAACACTTTTCAAAATAAAGTTTAATCATAAAAAGGTTAAAATTTGTGCAAATAAAATATTTACAGAAAAAAGTGTTTCAAAGAAATAGCGACATAATTCAGCAATTTTGAAGAATAAGATATAGGATTGAGAAGTAAGAATACTTGCAGTCAATGTCCTGAGTATTATCAGAGTTTCAGAAGCTGAGCCAGGGTGATCGGTCCTCAAACTTGATAGATGTTTCTTTCTTGATGGTATATGAGAACTGTCTAACCCCTTCTGCCTCTCTCTTTTTCTCTGAGACCGCAGGGGGTGTTACCAGAGGTCCCTGACCAATAAACACAGTGGCCATGGGCGGCCCTAAGGTTTAGACAATACCAAGGAACCTACCGTATAGACAGATTTATAACATAATTCATATCTCGAAATATGTAATGGTTACATTCTTTAACCTGCTTGTTTATCATTCAGCATGTGATTTGGCTTCAAAAGATACTAAGCATGAATATATTATCACACAGGGAAATATCTGATTGCTATCTCCTATTCTATATGTGACAGGGGGATCATGCATGGTCTCGTTCCGTTCAGTATTTTATTTTGCGTTTAACTATACACTTTCTAGGGACATATCTTGTTTGTGTTTAAAGTTATGAATTTGTGTGTGAATGTGTTCATTTTCCTAATGAACAGCTTGGCTGTGGTATTTACAACGCAGCTCTGGCCAGCCTTACTGGACATCTGCTAGGATTTCGGTCTGTGCTTGAGATAAGGGTTCTTTGAAGTGCCAGCTCTTTGAAGCCTTTTTCATTCCTAAGTTAATTAATGGAGGTAAGGGAGGGGGGCTGGGTGAGTGAGTGTCTTTGTAAACTCTCATGGCAGAGCTCTGAACAACATGGTTGCCAAACAAAATGGTTGCTCGACAGCTTTTAGGATATCCAGTGCAGGATATCATTACAACCTCCCTTCCATTTTATGGCGCACTCCACCATGGCGGTTAGCAACTCCTGGGCATTCCGACATCAGGCATCTGTTCTCAAGTTTTCAAAGCGGCGACTTGATCATCTGTGCACACATTTACTAAGTTCTATAGGGATTGGCTAGTTTTGGTGTGATGGGCACTGAGAGGTGGTACTGATGAGGCAGCACTGATGGGCAGCACTGATAGGTGACATTGATGAGGCACTAGTGGGCACTGATTGGCTGCACTGGTGGGCACTGATAGGTGGCACTAGTTGGAACTGAAGAACACTAAAGGTGGCATTGGTGGGCACTGATAGGAGGCACTGGTTGGCACTGATTAGCAGGTGGGAACAGATTGTGACTGATGTCCCTGTAACAGAAGCCGGTTACCGGCTTTCTTCTTTTCGCCTCACGCTGATCGCCTGTACGCCGCAGTGGGCGTGCAAGCAGCTCGATCACGGAAGGACGTCTATTGATTCCCCCCTGGCACTGGAAGCTTGTGCAGTACCCATCTTTTGGCTATAGCCCAGGCAGAAAGTGGTTAAAGAGGCTGTAAAGGTTATTTTTGTTTTCTTAACCACTTATGCCCAGGAAGATTTTACCCCCTTCCTGACCAGGGCCTATTTTGCGATTCGGCACTGCGTGACTTTAACGGACAATTGCGCGGTCGTGCGGCGCTGTACCTAAACGAATTTGACGTTCTTTTTTTCCCACAAACAGAGCTTTCTTTTGGTGGTATTTGATCACCTGTGCGATTTTTTGATCATGTGCTATAAACAAAAAAAGTGCGTCAATTTTGCAAAAATAACAATATTTTTCACATTTTTTTATATGAAATTCCCCCAAAAAAATGTAAAAATCTAAATTTTTTAACATTTTAGGCCAATTTGTTTTATGCTACCTATGTTTGGTAAAAAAAATCGCAAAAAGCGTATTTTGATTGGTTTGCGCAAAAGTTATTGCGTTTACTAACTAAGGGAAAGATTTTTGTCATTTTTGTTGTTTTTTTTTTTTAACGAGTAATGGCGGCGATCTGCGTTTTTTTTTTCGGGACTGCGACATTGCGGCGGACAGATCGGACCCTTGACTGACCATTTTTGACACTTTTGGGGTTACCAGTGACATTACTGCAGTAATCAGTGCTATACATATGCACTGTTACTGTAAAAATTACACTGGCAGTGAAGGAGTTAACTTTATTGGAGAGGGAGGGGTTAAGTGTGTCCCTAGGGGCGTGTTTCTAACTGTGATTGGCTGTGGCTACTAGTGTAAGAACAGAGATCAACGGTCCTACATAGCAGAACCGTTTGATCTCCATTCTTACACAGGGAAGAATGACAGGCGGCTTTGTTTACATTAGCCGTCTACCTTTTTTCCGATGTAACGGAAGATCGCGAGTGCCCGGCGGACATCGGGTCCGCCGGGCACACGCGCGGGGGGGTCCGGGAGCGCGCCTCCGGCGGCGCGCGCTCGCTCCCTAGAGCCTCACAGGCTAGCGACGTAGACCTACGTCGCTTGCCTGTGAGGGGCTGACTGCCGACGTAAATCGTCGTGCAGCAGTCGGCAAGCGGTTAAAGTGGTTTTACAGATAAAAGTTTTTTTTTACCTTAAAGCGGAGTTCCGGCAACAAAAAAAAAATTTCAATGAACATACCCCCGGGACAGTCAGGGCTAGTACATTCCACAATGGCTAGCCTCTGATCTGTCCCGGTTCGCACTTACCTTTTAGAAGAAATACTTACTTTTAAAATTTCTTCTCCAGCGCTGCCATCTCAGGTGAGGGCAGCTTGAAGCCAGCGCGATCCTCTTCCGCATCCTCTTCCGTCCTCATAGGTCCCACGATGCACTGCGCCGGCCCCGCCATCACTTCCGGGTCTGCAGCGTCATCTCTGCACAGCTTCTGGGCATGCCCAGAAGCTGTTTAGCAAGGTATGATGCGCCTGAACTGGAACTGACGTCGGGGCCGGTGCAGGCGCATTGATTCCTGGGAGCGATGATGTTCAGCTCCCAGGAATCATTGCAAAGCGGAAGTGACGGCGCGGGCCGTGCGGCTGAGGGAGGAAGTGGAAAGAAGGTGAGTCTTTTTTTTCTGCAATTACAAGGTAAGTAAAAAAAAAAAAAATCCTAACTACCCATTTCTTTTTCAGGTGAGCTATAGCAAGCAGATGGCCCAAAATCGACTATGTCGATTTTGTGGCCGGAACTCCACTTTAATGCAGCTCCCCCCGCAGTCCCCCTCCCTAAATACTCACCTGAGCTTAATCTCCATCCAGCACTGTGCATTTCTGCAGCAGCTCCTATCCCTCCTCCCAGCAAGCCTACCCTGAGTGACAACCATATTAAGCAGCTTCCTATGGTGGCAGGGAAAGTCAAGCTTTTAAATACAGTAATGCCCATTGAAACATTGTAAAAACACCAATGCTTACTGAAACATCTACAATGTATTTACATTAAGCTGACCCATTTCATAAGAATAGCTAAAAACTTAAAAAATAAAACTGTTGTCCTTAAGAGTGCTTTCACACTGCTCTGTTGGAAAAAACACGTTAAAAATACATATGCTTTTAGATGCGGTTTTGATGCATTTCCAGTGATTCTGGATGCCTATTGCCTAACTCCAATCATGCACCTGTGAAACATAAACATGTGACTCAAAAAATGCACTAAAAACAGCAGTGTATTGTGTGTTTTTGATGCTTGTTCCATTCATTTCAATGGGAAGTTTTGTTTTTGGTGCGCTTTTGATGCAGCATGGAGAACTTTTCCCACAACACAGTAGTGTGAAGAGTCCCATGGGATTTAAAGGGAAATTATTTATTGCATTTTTCTTGCTATTTTAGCAAGGCAAAAACACAGCAAGAACGCATTCGTGTGAAAGGGCTGTTAACCTCTTGCTGCCTGCGTAACTCATATGTGCAGTAGCAATGAGGGTTGGCTTTATGGTCCATACACCACACATATGCATTCATGAATGGCTGGGGTTTGTTTCTGTGTGCTGGGAGCGAGCAGTGGGCCTGCTCCTAGCTTTGACAACCAATCACTGTGATTAAGACCCATTTATAGGGACACCTGGGCTTGGTTGGAAGGGGTTAAGGCAAAATGATAAATATGCATTAGGTTTACTCAGCAGGAAGCCAAAATATATAAGCAAGCTATAACAATAAAAATATTATTCATGTGGAAGCACTATACTGTATACATTTTAAAAAATTGTATAGCTTTTATTGTCAATGTTTTTATGTTGTAGATACATTTAGAGCCAAGTACTGTGTTGGTGACAAATCAAACTGCATACTGTCTAAGCTTTGACAATGCAACTTAAAATACTCAAAAACAAGAACTGACAAATAGAGCTGGAACATCGCCTAAAGGATAAAAAGTGGTAGCAGCCAGTCCAGCATGCCTGGAACTCCTCCTCCTATATTTAATTATGCTTCATTTGCTCTACTACATGCAGATACTATATGTATGTAACAAATGTTACAAAACTACACCTACTATATTACTGACATATTGTCTTCATTATAAGTTTCTTGTAAAACAGGTTACAACATATTCATTGTACATAGGTGAGAAATAATACATAAACACATTGTAAAAAAAAAATAATTATGCACATAATTGGATGTAACTAAATAGGGAGTGCAGTACTATATCGTATAGAAAGTCAATATACTGTAGACCATTCAAAGTACTGCAAATAGTGGTCACCAGGGTGTAAAATCTGTGTGTGGAGGGGGAGGAGGTACTGGGGCTGCCATGGAGAATAGGCTAAGATGGACAAGGGTGGGAGTAAGGAGAGGGGATAAAAGAAAGGGTTGAAAAAGAAAAGAGGTAAGTAAACCTGCCATAGATGGGTCGAAATTCAGCTGGGTCATCATGAACCATCATCAGCATCATCCATGTATGGGCACTAAGGTTCTACAGAAGTGGATCTACCGATCGACTTCTGTATGACTGCCTGGTCAGATTTGCCACGCCTGATCCAAGCTGCAGGATAGCCTCTAATGCTGATCTGTGTATTCTGATGGTGGGAAAGTCTCCCTGCTGTCAATACAATAGCTCAGCAGGAAGGATACCCCCATCTACATCGAGTGTGTGGATGTGGGAGTTGAATTAATTTTCTTCATTCAAGCCACTGGTTGGACAAAAAACTGACTCATCTGCTGCTTAAAGTGGTCTTAAACCCAAAATCAAAAAAGTGATATATTTAACCTTACCAATCATTAGATGTGGTGGCTGCATTAATTTTCCTTTTTTAGGCTTTTCTCCCCTCTGATTCACCTGGTGATCTGGTCAGTAAAACACAGGGGGTGTACTATTTAATCACACACTATTTACACCCCCTGTGTTTTAATCTTTGACTTTTTTCCCATAACATTTTTTTTTCTTTGTTTATACTTACCTAGGTCTGATGCTGCATTTGTCCCCTGGCACCTCTAACACCGAGAACCGAGTGATCGAACACCGCCGATCGCTCGGTTCTCACAGCTTGGTGAGCAGAGAGCTGCTGACTGTCAGTCAGCAGCTCAACCCCCTGCATCCACTGGAATGCTAGGCTGTGGAGGGGGGGGGGGAGCTTTCCTGAGCCGGGTGCCAGTCCAGGCATATGGGTGGATCTCGACTCTATTGTCGTAATGCAGCTAGAGCCTGGACTGACTCTGTGATGTCAGCAGAGTGCGGACTTCAGCCCGCTCTGTACTGAGAACGGGTCAAAGGTCTGCAAAACGAACTGCACTCCTGTGATCCACAGGAGAAATACGACCAAAGGAGCTTTGACTGTAGTTCTTTAATCCTCAGCCCTATTGGATTGCTACATTGTACTTTGCCTGCAGTGGGGCCTACCTTTCTTCACTCCTTTCCCACTTCCTCCCAAATTGAAGCAGTATTATACCCAAAGCAAACATTAATTATATTGTAACTTATTAATTCTTACATTTCTTAGATGTGATAGACTCATTAGACTTCTTTTTTTTAGACTTTCTTCTATTTTCATCTGGTGATTCAGTCAGTAAATCTTGTGTTCTTCAAAAGAACATGTTTTCTTGCAAATGTATCCAGTTACAGAGATGAGACAAACCATTCAACCCTGGCAGGGGTGCTTAAAATGATTTGTTTTATTTATTTATTTACAGTGGGTACGGAAAGTATTCAGACCCCCTTAAATTTTTCACTCTTTGTTATATTGCAGCCATTTGCTAAAATCATTTAGGTTCATTCTTCTTCCTCATGAATGTACACATAGCACCCCATACTGACAGAAAAACACAGAATTGTTGACATTGTTGCAGATTTATTAAAAAAGAAAAACTGAAATATCACATGGTCCTAAGTATTCAGACCCTTTGCTCAGTATTTAGTAGAAGCCCCCGTTTGATCTAATACAGCCAGGAGTCTTTTTGGGAAAGATGCAACAAAATCTTTCACACCTGGATTTGGGGATCCTCTGCCATTCCTCCTTGCAGATCCTCTCCAGTTCTGTCAGGTTGGATGGTAAACGTTGGTGGACAGCCATTTTTAGGTCTCTCCAGAGATGCTCAATTGGGTTTAAGTCAGGGCTCTGGCTGGGCCATTCAAGAACAGTCACGGAGTTGTTGTGAAGCCACTCCTTCGTTATTTTAGCTGTGTGCTTAGGGTCATTGTCTTGTTGGAAGGTAAACCTTCGGCCCAGTCCAGAGCACTCTGGAGAAGATTTTTGTCCAGGATATCCCTGTACTTAGCCGCATTCATCTTTCCCTCGATTGCAACCAGTCGTCCTGTCCCTGCAGCTGAAAAACACCCCCACAGCATGATGCTGCCACCACCATGCTTCACTGTTGGGACTGTATTGGACAGGTGATGAGCAGTGCCTGGTTTTCTCCACACATACCGCTTAGAATTAAGGCCAAAAAGTTCTATTTTGGTCTCATCAGACCAGAGAATCTTATTTCTCACCATCTTGGAGTCCTTCAGGTGTTTTTTAGCAAACTCCATGCGGGCTTTCATGTGTCTTACACTGAGGAGAGGCTTCCGTCGGGCCACTCTGCCATAAAGCCCCGACTGGTGGAGGGCTGCAGTGATGGTTGACTTTCTACAACTTTCTCCCATCTCCTGACTGCATCTCTGGAGCTCAGCCACAGTGATCTTTGGGTTCTTCTTTACCTCTCTCACCAAGGCTTTTCTCCCCCGATAGCTCAGTTTGGCCGAACGGCCAGCTCTAGGAAGGGTTCTGGTCGTCCCAAACGTCTTCCATTTGAGGATTATGGAGGCCACTGTGCTCTTAGGAACCTTAAGTGCAGCAGAAATCTTTTTGTAACCTTGGCCAGATCTGTGCCTTGCCACAATTCTGTCTCTGAGCTCTTCAGGCAGTTCCTTTGACCTCATGATTCTCATTTGCTCTGACATGCATTGTGATCTGGAAGGTCTTATATAGACAGGTGTGTGGCTTTCCTAATCAAGTCCAATCAGTATAATCAAACACAGCTGGACTCAAATGAAGGTGTAGAACCATCTCAAGGATGATCAGAAGAAATGGAAAGCACCTGAGTTAAATATATGAGTGTCACAGCAAAGGGTCTGAATACTTAGGACCATGTGATATTTCAGTTTTTCTTTTTTAATAAATCTGCAACAATGTCAACAATTCTGTGTTTTTCCGTCAATATGGGGAGCTGTGTGTACATTCATGAGGAAGAAGAATGAATTTAAATGATTTTAGCAAATGGCTGCAATATAACAAAGAGTGAAAAATTTAAGGGTTCTGAATACTTTCCGTACCCACTGTATGTAAAGAAAACTGTTTGCTGTAACTGTTTATAAAGTGTTAGCTAGAGTGTGGCTTCAATTTGCTAGTGTATTTAAATCTGCTAGCACATCTAACACTCCCCTTCCCCCCAGACTGACCATGCTGCTATTCAAATGTGCCCCTGTGTTCCTTTACCTAGGAGGTGTGTTACTGGTCATTAATGTTGGGTGAACAGTTCGGTCCAAGCATGAGTTTGGGCCAAACATGTGCCTGTTTGGCTATTTGCCGAACACCCGTATTTGCAGGCTGTTCGTCCTGCTAAACACCCTGCAATGCACTGCGCACTGCACAGTGTATTCTGCGCCCTAATTGGGCAAAGCTTTGCCCAGTCAGGGCGCAGTGTAAGCTGGTTGTTAAGGAGAAGGGCCAGGAAGCAGGCCGCGGCATCCCTAACAACCGATGAGTCATCAGCTGTCAATGGGTTGCCCCGCTGACCGCAGAATAAAAATAAAAAAAATAAAAAACACGATGTGGGCCCCATAAGCCAGACCCTTTGGGTCTGGTGTAGATTTTAAGGGGAACCTCACACCAAAAAAAAAAATAAAAAACATTGTGCCCCCCCCCCCCCCATACCAGACCCTTATTCGGGCAGGCAGCCTGGCAGATTAGGAAATGGGGGGGGGGGGAGACAAGCGAGCGCCCCACCTCCCTCAACCATACCAGTCCACATGCCCTCAACATGGGGCAGGGGCTTTGGGGGAGGGGGGCTCTGCTACTGGTCATGTAGCTGGGAGAAAACAAAGGGGGAGAACCTTATTTAGGCCCCTTTCACACATGGGTGTCCGTCGGCGGACTCCGTTTTTCTCAGCGGGGGATCGATCCGCCGATCCCCCGCTGAGCAGGCAGATGGCAGCTCTGTCTCCGCACACAGCGGGTCAGGTCCCCGCTGTTCTCTATGGGGGAATCGGCGGTCCGTTCTCATCCAATCCCATCCGCTGGACGGATGGAATATAGGGTTTCCATCAGTCCAGATTTGACGGACCGGATCGGATGTCAGCGGAAATGTCTCCGCTGACATCCGATGCCCCATAGAGATGCATGGAGCATCCATTCAGATCCGCCTGAAAAACTGACAGGCAGATCTGAACGGTCCGCTAGTGTGAAAGGGGCCTTAAGACTTACCAGTAACAGTATTTCTAGGAGTCTTTCATAACAGCACCTGGAGAGAGCTTAGCTCCACCCAATTTCCCAGGAAACACTGCAGTCACAACTTTAACCACTTAAGGACCGGAAGGTTTTACCCCGTTAATGACTAAGCCATTTTTTGCGATACAGAACAGTTGTGCGGCCGTGCGACGCTGTATCCAAATAAAATGAATGTCCTTTTTTCCCCACAAATAGAGCTTTCTTTTGCAAACAAAAAAAGAGCGACAATTCTGAAAAAAATATATTTATACTTTATTATTTATATATATATATATATACACATATATATTTACTTTCTGCTATAAAAACGTTCCCAATAAAAAAAATTAAATCAAAACTTTTCAGCAATTTAGCCAATATGTATTCTGCTACATATTTTTGGTAAAAAAATCCCAATAAGTGTATATTCATTGGTTTGCGCAAAAGTGATCATGTCTACAAACTAGGGAAAAGATTTGTCATTTTTTTAAAAATATTTTTTAGTACTAATGGCGGCGATCAGCGATTTTTAGCGGAACTGCGATATTGCGGCACACAGATCAGACACCTAATACTTTTGAGGAAACCAGTGACATCAGTGCTAAAAATATGCACTGTTACTGTACTAATGACACTGGGGGGGGGGGGGTCAAAGGGCTAAATGTGTGCCTAGGGGATGCTTTCTAACTGTGTGGGGGATTTACTCACTGGATAAACATAGAGACTGGTGTTCCTAAATAGGGGAACACAGGATCCCTGTGTTCATCACTGACAGAACAGTGGTCTGCCTTGTTTATATTGGCAGACCACTGTTCTGTTTCCATGGGGAGCCATCGCGTGTGCCTGGCAGACATTGCGTCCGATGGACCTGCTGATTGGCTTCCCCTCTAGCCAATCGGCAGGTGCACCCCCACTATCTGCTACACGAAGCAATGTATGGGTACACCATTTCGTGTACCTATTTCGCTATTTGTTTACTAGTAATGGTAACGATCAGCGATTTTTATCAGGACTGCGACATTGCGGTGGACAGATCGGACACCTAATACTTCTGTGGGGACAAGTGACATTACTACAGTAATCAGTGCTAAAAATATGCACTGTTACTGGACTAATGACACTGGCAGGGAATGGGTTAACACTAGGGGGGATCAAAGGGCTAAATGTGTGCCTAGGAGATGCTTTCTAACTGTGTGGGGGATTTACTCACTGGATGAACACAGAGACCTGTATTCCTAAATAGGGGGAACACAGGATCCCTGTGTTCAACACTGACAGAACAGCGGTCTGCCTTGTTTACATTGGCAGACTGTCGTTCTGTCTCTATGGGGAGCGAACGCGGGTGCCCAGCGGACATAGCGTCTGCTAGACCTGCTGATGGACTTCCCCTCTAGCCAGGCAGCGCGTGTGGGCCCCCACTATCTGCTACACGAAGCGACGTATAGGTATGCCATTTCACATAACAGAGCTGGCCTGCCGCAGTATAACTGCGGCAGCTGGTCGGCAAGTGGTTAAAGACCGGAAACTTCCACCATGGCCTCAGTTGTTATTGATTACCTCCAGCAATGCTGAAAAATATAAACAAAACAGAACAATACCACAGTAAAAACCACACTCAAGGGAGGGTCATAGGTGCAGTCCTGAGAGACTCCTAGAAATACTGTTAACAGTAGATCTAACCAAGGTTTCCCCAAATCGTCTTTTAGGACAGTACCTGGAGATAAGCGAGTACTTACTCTAGGATAGGACCACCACCTGCAGGACCTTCCTGCCAAAAGATTGCTTTGTGGCTGAAAGCAAATCCATCCTATAGTGGCAGGTGAAAGTAGGGAAACTCGTCCAAGTGGCTGCTTTGCTGATTTGTTCTGGTGAAGCACCGCTCATTCCACCCAGAATGTTGCCACCGCTCTGGTTGAATGGGCCACAAACCCTACGGGAGGTTCCACTCCCAAGGCTATATAGGATTCTTTGATGGTCATCGGAAGCCACCTTTCAATAGTGCTTTTAGAAGCCCTCATACCTTTACGCGGCCCCGAGAACAGTATAAACAAAGTTTGATTTTCTAAACTCCCTTGTGATCTCTAGATAATGTAACAAGCATCTTCTTACATCCAAACTGTGAAACGCCCTTTCTTTTAGGACAAGATGGTGATTGACAGAAAGTTGGCAGAATTATCTCTTGGGATCTATGAAAAACAGAGGAGATCTTCGTCAAAAAACCTGGGTCTGTCCTCAGAACTACCCAGTCCAGAAACATCAAAAAAGGCTCAAAAATAGAAAAAGCTGGGGGGCATGGCCGGGATGTGAGCCGTGATAGACGTGCTGCTGCTGAGCTCCGTGTTCATCCGTCTCCATCCTCCTGATTCAGGGCGATACTGTGTTCATTGATCAACTGGCTGGCTTCATCTTACCTCCTGGATCCTCTGCGCACCGCTATTATGTCAACCAAGAGCAGAGGTAAGCTGCCGAAAGACTCTAAAACTCCGCGCCCGGGAAAGGGGAGGGTCACGTGCTCCTCCGGCACCATCTTGCTTGTCTCACACGCTGCGGCCGTGGGCTCAGAGGCATCGGCAGGGATGTCTTCTTCCCCTGCCTCCCAGACACCAGAGCAATGCTCCCCAGCTCCAGCTGAGGTAACTGCAGAGCAGAGGCCATCACGGCACCCATCCTGGCGGCCATAGAAGGTTGTAAAGCATCCCTAATGATTCCCAGAGACAATGTGGCCTCAGAGTGTACGCTCATTAGACATGACCTGGATAAGATTAGAGGCAGGCTAACCGAGGCGGAGGGATGGATAGTAGAGGTGGAGGACCGTCAAGGCTCTCACACAGCCCAGATTGTGGAACTGCAGTCCCTAGTCACCACACTCACCCATAAGGTGGATGACGCTGAGATGTCTGCGTGGTGGGCCTGCCAGAAGGGGTCGAGGGCTCTCGTCCTGAGGCATTTGAAGAGGACTTTTTCAAATCGCTCCTGCAGCTGACCAATCTTCCTGCCACATATGTGGTCGAGCTGGCACATCGGGTACCCGCGGGCAAGTGCCCTTCCGGTGCCCCGCCTAGACCATTCTTTGTCCGGCTGCTTACTTACGGGGACCGGGACCTGATCCTAGCTGAAGCTCGGGAATATGCGGAGCTGCCCTATGAGAACACCAGGGTGATGCTGTTCCCAGATTTTTCTGTTGAAGTGCAGAAACGTTGCAGTTCCTTCAACGATGTGAGACACCGCCTGCGGGATAAGAAAATCAAGTACAGCATGCTGTACCCCAGCCGGCTGCGTGTGGCCCATCAAGGCACGGTGCATTTCTTTGATACACCTTCGGATGCCAGTGACTGGATTGACACCCTGGGAGCTGCCGCCTGATGACTGCCCGCTGTCTGAGTTCTCCTCGCTGTCTGCTGATCTTGATGCTGTAGGACGGTACCTGATGTTGTTCTTCCCCTTTCTTTTCACTCCTGTTTGAACCCTTACGTTACTTGGATACTGCCTTGTCAGGCCTTGGGCCCTGTCCCCTCTCCCCTGAGGAGGACAGTTGCCCTGGAATCTTCACTCAGCCCTTCTGTCCTTGCTGACTATGCACGGAGCTCAAGTGGACCAGTTTTTGGATTTTTTGTTACCTTTTTTTTTTCCCACTCTTTGCGGCTCACTGGCCCCTTTTGTTTGTGCTAGTGGATGATTTTTCTACTGACTCTTTTTCCTTGAACTATATTTTTCTTCTCTCTCGTTTTTTTCTGGTGGTCTGGGGAGTTTCAGTTATTGACTGCTTGACCACCTCTATGGGACTTTGAGTTTTTTCTCAAAGCAGGGGGGTTTTGTTCTCAGGGGAGGTTTGCTTAATGGCAGTGCGGTGGTTCTTATTTTTCCTCTTTCTGGCTGCCCGCTCTGGGATTTCCCTAGAGCGCGCCCTCAGTACTGGGTTGCCTGCCCCTAGTTTGGGGGCAGGCTGCTTATTATTGACTTCTATAATGGCGGGGCCCATAGTTGAGCTGGTGTCTTGGAATGTCAGGGGCCTCAACTAAAAATTCCGTCAGGCTCTGATGTTCCATTATCTCAAGTCAATCAAGCCTCATCTCATTTTTTTGCAGGAGACACACATGGATGGCAGCAGGATTCTGGCCTTGTGCCACCCCTGGATACACTGCACGCTACTTATTCCTCATATTCTAGGGGTGTGGCAATTCTAATCAGTAAGGCAGTCCCCTGCACCATACATCAAGTCATCTCCGACCCTAAGGGTTGCTATTTGATTGTGCTAGCTGATTTTCACTCTTGTAAAATGGTTTTGGTTAATGTATACTGTATATGCCTCCTCCATTCCAGAGCACTGTCTTATATGAATTGTTGGATAAACTGACTCCCTTTATGCACCTCTCCCCTGATTGTGGCGAGAGACTTCAATGCCATTCTAAATGCGTCCCTGGATTCCTCGAACCCCGCTAAGTCCGCCTCGGTGGTCTTGGTGACGTGGGCAGATACGGCATCCCTGACTGAGCTGTGGAGGTGGAAGAATCCAGGTACAAAATGTTTTTCTCACTTGTCTAAAACCCACCGGTCTTCCTCTAGGATTGACCTGGCCTTTGCCAATGCCCCCATGTTACAGCTGGTCAGGGGTACCAATTATTTGGCGTGGGGGTCTCTCGGACCATACGCCCTTGGCGGTGCATCTGGGTGTGTTGTCTGAACCTCGAGGAGGTGCATGGAAGTTAAGCCCTGGTTGGTTGGAGGTTGAGGTGGTGGCCTCTCAGATCTCCCCGGCTATAGAGGGTTACTGGACTGATAACGAGTCTTCAGCTGATCCTCCGGTGGTCTGGGATGCCATTAAGGCCTATCTCAGGGGCCAGTATGTATCGGCCATTAAACACGCTCATGTGCAATTTAATTCTGTTTTACAGGAATTGCAGGACAGGGAATGAGCATGCCAGCAGGCTCACGCCTCAGACCCTTCGATTGCTACCTATGCGGCATTGCTGGAGGCTCGGCGCCTCTTGGCTTTGCATTTCACCAGCCTCACGCACACGTCTTGGATTAAGCAAGCGGAAAACCTGTTTGAAAGATGTGACAAGAACGGTAAGTTATTAGCCGCTCTGGTGGCTGATCAGAAAGTACAGACGAATATCCCTTGTGTCCGGGATGATTGGGGGAGGATTGTCACTGCCCCGGAACGTACTCGCCCATTCCCTCGTATTGGATGCAGGATCTTGAATTCCTTCTACTGACTCTGAATATTCCTAGACTCTTTCAGGGGGGAGAGAGACGGCCTGGAGGCAGACATATCCGCTGAGGAAATTGAGTTGGTGATTAGGGTCTTTCCGCCACATAAATCTCCTGGCCCAGATGGCCTTTGTGTGGAATGGTATCGGGCTCATATGGATGTGGTGGTCCCCCGGCTTCAAGGTCTATTCTGCTACTGTTTGAAGCAGGGAGTCCTCTCAGCCCCACTTATGGAGGCTCAGATCGTTTTAAATCCCAAACCTGGCAAAGACCCCCTGGACTGTTCGTCTTACCGGCCTATCTCACTCCTCAACCAGGATCTTAAAATTTTGGCTACCCGCATGTCTGGTGTCATCACTTCTCTGGTAAATATCAATCAAACCAGTTTTATCCCCCAGAAATCGACGGACACTAACTTTCGTAGGTTGTTTACTCATTTACAGGTGGACCATGACAATACCGGGGCCCGGGTGGTGGTTTCCTTAGATATGGCAAAGGTCTTTGATTCCGTTGACTGGACTTAACTTCTAACTGTTCTGCGTTATATGGGTTTTGGTGACAATTTCCTTAAGTGGATGGCCTTGTTGTATAGTGCGCCTACAGCGGCTATTCGTATTGGGATGGCGGTCTCGGTACAATTTCCGAAAAGGGAGGGGGACTCGTCAAGGGTGTCCCTTCTCGCCGTCTTTATTCGCACTGGCTATAGAACCTGTGGCCATGGCTTTGCGAGCGTCTGGAGCAGAGCGCGCTCTGAAAGTGGGGGGTAATAAGGAGTGTATAGCTCTCTACACAGACGACATCTTGTTGTTTCTACAGGACCCCGGACAGTCCCTTCACGCAGTATTTGAGCTATCTCGGTCTTTGAGGGTTTTTCTGGCCTTCGGGTCAACTGGGAGAAGTCCAGTGTACTGCCCGTGGATGTTGGAGCCAGGGCCCAATTTACTTCCCTGGTGCCGATTTGCTTTGTCACTGAATTGAAATATTTGGGCGTTCGTGTCTCTCCTAAGGTTACCGACTTCATGGCCCTTAACATTCTCCCGTTGCTCGTGATGGTCAGGACGCATTTGGATGCATGGAAACAGTTACCTCTTTCCCTGATTGGACGCATAAATCTTATTAAGATGAAGATCTTACTGGTCTTTCTCTATCTATTGCGCAACTCTCCCATCTGGGTACCTGATACTTTAAACGTGTTCATAGCATGTTTGGCTTCTTCTTATGGTCATCCACTCATCCCCGGATAGGACTCAAAGCTCTTCAAGAACCGCTGGGTCAGGGGGGTCTGGCGCTCCCGGACCTGTCTAAATACTTTAATCTGGCCGGCCAGATGGTGGTGGCGCAATGATGGCTGCTTCGGGATGATGGTGATGCTGCCACGGTTCTTGAGGCGGCACTCCTGGGATTGTATGAGAGCCTTCAGTGTTTGGTGTACAAGGGAACTAAAGTCGCTTCCTCGTTGACATGGTCGATGCGAGCTACGATCCGGACATGGGACAAGGTGGAGTCTTTGATTAAGACTGACGAACAAGACTATTGTCTATGAAAACGCCCATTAAGGCTGGCGAAACGCGTCAACGCACTTCCTGTTGATGGCATACCACACAGCGCCACTTCCTCCATCTCCTGGAATGCAACCCGGCTAGAGATCCCGGAAGTGGACGCATGCTATGTTCTCATGTGGTTTTTCTAAATGCTGTCTACCTTATTTACATTTGTGAGTAGTTTTTTATTTATTATACTTAATAATAGTTACTATGGGCTTCACTATGTTTGGCTCCTTCCCTTCCTTATCAATATGTAATCGAGAGGGACCATTAGTAAAGGTTGGAGGCTCGTCTGGTGACATACGGATCCATCCATCCACAGGGCTGTTTTGGAGAGTCCATGGTTGTTAAGGCTTGATTACTTATAACATCTGGTGAGTGGATCCCCAAAAGGGGCTGTTTGGAGCACTTTTACCACAGTGTGGAGCACCTCAAGCACTTTTTGTCCAGCACCTTATTTTGAATGCATTTATGGACTTATAACTTTGGACTGCACTTTACTTTGCACTAAATTACTTTAACACTTAGCATCTTGATTATTGCACTTTATATTGTGATATATATTCATTTTTATGGTCATATTTTAGCACCAAGCATCTTGCACTTTACATTGTGATATATATTAATTTTTTATTGTCATTTTTTATCATCAAGTGTACTTTACATTGATCACTATTTGAAGATTATATTTAATTATGTATCACTTTCCTGCTAGCGCTGTCATATAACATTTTCATTTTAGCTTGGTTTTTTACCTAAGTGGGCAGCAGCTTCAGGTAGCACTTTTATATATAATATAATTTTTAGCGCGGGTTTTAAGTTCACGTTTACACAAGACTATTCCCCCGCTACGCCACTTTGGAACAATCCCAATCTACCACACTTTTGCACGATTCCCGACCCTGTGGAGTGGGCGAGGGTGGGTGTCAAGCACTTGAAGGATGTCTTAGGCGGGGGGCAGTTACTTACCTGTGATCAACTGTAAGCTAAACATGACTTGCCCAATAGTTACTTTTTTCGCTTCCTGCAGGTACGTCATGCTTTTCCGGCATAGTTTACGTCGGGTACTGTATCCATGGCCTACTCTCCTCCAGAGGACCTCCTGTCAGAAGACACGCTGAAAAAACCCTCATCAGAGGCCTATAGGGAACTTTTTAGACACAGACCGGCCGCATTGGTGAAGTGTAGGGATAGATGGACCCTGTCAGAGAAACGGCCATGCTGCAACTGGCAACTCCGCCAGTACTTCCAATGGCCGCAATGGACTCAGGCCATAGACTCATTGTCAATGAAATGGCTGTGCTGCAACTGGCAAATTTGCCAGTACTTCCCATGGCTGCAATGGACTCAGGCCATAGACTAATTCACTGGCCTATAAAAGGACTCTGCTCAGCCCATCTGATTGCTGGATTGTCTTCAGCTCTTCCTGTTTCCTGTGCATTGCTACTTCCTGGATTCCAGTTTGACCCGGCTTGTTTCTGACCTGTCTGCTCTCTCTCCTGGCTTTGACCCATGGCTTCGTCTGACCCTTCGATCCTGCTCCAGTGTTTGACCCTCGGCTTGTGTGACCATCCTTGCTCTCTTGTCCTCTGCCTGACTTCCAGTGTACCGATCCCGGCTTGCTCAACGGACTTGCTTCTGCTCAATCCCCTTGTCTTGGCGACCTGTTTGGACTGATACCTGTGTATGACCCTCGGCCTGGCTTTTACCTGCACATTGCTTGATTCCCTGGAGGCCCTGCAAGTTGTTCCAGGATATCCTTGTGAACCTTTACCTGCACTCCACAAGCATCCAGTGCTCCTTGGGACGCGTCACCTCCTGTCCCACTTCCAGGGGTGATTCGCACCGAGCTGCAAGAGAAGCCCTCTCAGCATTTCGGCCTCTACCAAGAAGTGATCTGACAGTACAATCCAGCCATGTCAGAGGCCGACAGAGGTGCTTCCCAGCTCGAGGCTCTTTGTCAGCAAGTCTCCTCTTTAACACAGGCGGTCCAGAGACTGCAGGACGGTTATTTTCAACTAGAGGGTCGAGTGTTGAACCTAGCTGGCGCACCCTCTCCTTCCGACCCCAATCAACCGCCCGCTAGCTCCGGGGGCACCTCCACTCAGCAAGGACCAGCCGGCCCTGCGCAGGCAGCCATGGTTTTCCCACCTGAACCCAGGGTACCTACACCCGAACGCTTCCGTGGGGAACGGAGAAGGTTCAGATCCTTTAAGAATGCATGTCTCTTGTATTTAGCCCTTCAGCCCAGAACCTTCTCTTCAGAGACTGTCAAAGTAGGATTCATAATTTCTCTGTTGTCAGAAGAACCCCAGACCTGGGCCCATAACCTCCTTGAGCAAAAGAGCCCCTCATTGAACTCTGTAGACTCCTTCTTCCAGGCCATGGCCCAGTTATATGAGGACCCCCAACGTACTGTTACGGCTGAGTCAGCCCTACATGCCTTACAACAAAATAAACGTCCTGTAGAGGACTATACCATTGACTTCCGCAGATGGGCCACGGATACAGACTGGAATGAGCCAGCACTCAAGTACCAGTACCATCACAGATTGTCTGAAGCCCTTAAGGACGAGTTAGCTCGGGTAGAAACCCCTACGTCTTTGGAAGGTCTAATCTCACTGGCAATCCAACTGGACAGGCGCCTGCGGGAGAGACGCTCAGAGCGCCTTCAAGGGGCCCGACCTACCTGGGTTCTCCCGAAAGTCCCACTTGCTGCTTCACCCCATCCTGGGCCTTCTGTCTCCGGGGGATCTGAAGGAGAACCCATGCAGATTGGTCTAATCCGTTCTGCCTTGACCCCCGAGGAAAGACAACGTCGCCGTCAAGCTAACCTCTGCCTTTATTGTGGGGAATCTGGCCACTTCCTACGCAATTGTCCTGTGAGACCCAGTAAGTCCTATTCACGGCCTCTGCTGAACTGTCAAGTCGCTGGGTCATCCCCTACTCATCTTATTCTCCCTGTCTCCCTACAGGTAGCAGAAAAGAAGATTCGGCTTCTGGCGATCGTTGATTCCGGGGCATGTAGTTGCTTTCTGGACCGTTCTTTAGCTCAAAGACTGTGTGTCCCCATGCAAGCTAAGGAACAGCGACTCCATATTCTTCTGGCTGATGGTTCTTTGCCCAGTTCCGGGCCTGTTACTGAAGAGACGTGCCCCATCTTCACCACGACAGATTCTCTTCACCAGGAATTCCTCCGATTTGACGTCCTTTCCTCACCAATGTTTCCCATTATTTTAGGACTTCCCTGGCTACAGGCCCACAACCCACAGATTGATTGGGTTAAGAGAAGGATCTCCTTCACGTCTAATTACTGCCTGAACCATTGTTTCCTACCTGGATCTGATACTTCTGCTGCTTGCCTGGCCGTCCAACCAGTACATGATCTCCCGGAAAATGTCCCCGCAGTTTATGAGGAATTCATGGACGTATTTGATAAGAAAAAGGCTGAAGCTCTGCCTCCTCACAGGCCTTATGATTGCCCTGTAGAACTTCTGCCTGGAGCCGAGATTCCTTTCGGAAGGATATTCCCGTTATCTGAGAAGGAGCTGGAAACCCTCCGGATTTATATTAACGAAAATTTGGAAAAGGGTTTTATCCGCCCCTCCTCCTCACCAGCAGGGGCCGGGATATTCTTTGTCAAAAAAAAGGATGGCACACTAAGACCTTGTGTAGATTACCGGGAGCTTAATAAAATTACTATTAAAAACCGGTATCCTCTACCTCTTATCCCAGAACTGTTTCAACGTTTCCGGGCAGCTCGGATCTTTACCAAATTGGATCTCCGTGGAGCTTACAACCTTGTTCGCATTAGGAAAGGAGATGAGTGGAAGACGGCGTTCAGAACGCGGTTTGGCCATTTTGAATACCTGGTCATGCCTTTCGGGCTGTGTAACGCCCCTGCTACCTTCCAACATCTAGTTAATGACATTTTTAGGGAATTCCTAGATCTCTTTCTGATTGTCTACCTAGATGACATACTCATTTTTTCCTCCACTCTGGAACTCCACCGGACCCATGTTAAAAAGGTACTATTTACTTTAAGGAAACACGGACTTTATGTGAAACCAGAGAAATGGGAATTCGAGAAAGACTCCATTCAATTCCTGGGTCTCATTATCTCAACAAACGGCATTTCCATGGATCCACAGAAAGTGCAGTCAATTCTCGATTGGCCAGCCCCCTCTGATAAGAAAGGAGTTCAACGCTTTGTGGGGTTTGCTAACTTCTATCGGAGGTTCGTGAAGGGGTTCTCTATGATTATCTCCCCCATTACCCAATTGACCCGCCAACAGGTCCGTTTCCATTGGTCACAGGAAGCTCAAACGGCCTTTGACAAACTGAAGACGTTGTTCACCTCAGCACCTATTCTCCAGCATCCTGATCCAACCCTACCTTATGTGCTTGAAGTGGATGCTTCAGAAATAGCCACTGGAGCAATCTTATCTCAAAGACAAGGCCCGAAGACTCTTCTGCACCCTGTGGCTTTCTTTTCCCGGAAGATGACACCTCCGGAGAGAAACTATGACGTAGGGGATCGAGAACTCTTGGCCATCAAATGTGCCTTGGAAGAGTGGAGATACTTGCTTGAAGGGGCTACTCATCCCATTTTAATATTCACAGACCACAAGAACCTGGAATACCTCAGGACAGCAAGACGCCTGAGACCCTGTCAAGCTCGATGGGCCTTGTTCTTTTCCCGGTTTAATTTTCATCTTACTTACAGGCCAGGGTCCAAGAACGGAAAAGCAGACGCCTTGTCCAGAATGTTTCCAGATACCCCAAACACAGCCGAACCTAACACCATCCTCTCGGCTCAAAATTTTTTGCTTATTCAAACGGATCTGCAATCAGCAATTAAGCAAGCCTCATTTCAATGTCTCGAGCCTGGGACCTCTTCCTTGGAAAAACGCGGGGGATTCTTGTGGTTCCAAGAAAGGATTTTTGTTCCTTCACAGATCAGACTACAGGTCCTAAAGACTTTGCATGATCACAAGCTTGCCGGGCACTTCGGGGTCAGGAAGACATGTGAACTCATTCAGCGCCACTTTTGGTGGCCCAATTTAGTTCGGGACTGTAAATCCTATGTGGGTTCTTGTATTACGTGTCAGCGTAACAAGGGGGCTAAGACCAAGTCCTGGGGCCTGTTAAGGCCATTGCCCATCCCGGAACAGCCCTGGAAGCAACTTTCCATGGATTTTATAGTGGAATTACCACCTTCAGAAGGTTTCACTACTGTCCTGGTGGTGGTGGACCGGCTCTCGAAGATGGCGCACTTTTTGCCTATGATTGGCACACCTTCTGCCGTGGAAACAGCTAACATGTTTATTAAAGAAGTGGTCAGGCTACACGGTCTCCCGGACAGTATAGTATCGGACAGAGGCGTCCAATTCACATCCAAATTCTGGAAAGAGCTTTGCAAATCCTTGTCCATTAAGATATGCCTATCATCAGCCTACCACCCGCAGAGTAATGGTCAAACGGAAAGGACCAACCAGACCCTTGAACAATACCTACGTTGCTTTTGCACTTGCTCCCAAGATAACTGGGTCTCTTTACTTCCGTGCGCGGAATTCGCGTATAATAACGCCCTGCATTCTGCAACCAACCAGACCCCGTTCTGGGTGAATTACGGGTTCCATCCTTCTTTTTTGCCCAGTGCTTTCTCAGAAACATCAGTTCCTGCAGTGCAAGACCGGATAATGGCTATCAGGGATAACTACCGGGTGCTACAGGACTCCATATCCAAAGCCCAACAGGAGTACAAGAAATTTTATGACCGTAAGAAAAAGGAAAATCCTATGTATAAGGTCGGGGATAAGGTGTGGCTCTCCTCAAACAACCTACGACTATCTTGCCCTTCTAAAAAGTTGGGACCAAGGTTTATTGGGCCTTTTAGAATCAAAAGGATGATAAACCCTGTGGCTTTTGAACTGGCTTTACCTAATTCATACAAGATCCATCCTGTATTCCATGTTTCCCTGCTAAAGCCTGCAATTTCTAGCCCTTTCCCAGGGAGGGAAGAATTGCCTCCACCTCCAGTTTCAGTGGAGGGTGAACCTGAATATGAAGTGGAAACCATTCTGGATTGTCGAAGAAGGGGTGAGATCATACAGTATCTTATTAAATGGAAAGGTTACCCCACTGAAGACAATTCCTGGGAACCCGCTAGTAACCTGCATGCCCCCAGGCTGGTACAGGAATTCCACAGGAGATTCCCGGAAAGATTGGCCCGGTTGGGCATCCGGAGGCTGCCCCTTGGGGGGGGGCACTGTCAGAGAAACGGCCATGCTGCAACTGGCAACTCCGCCAATACTTCCAATGGCCGCAATGGACTCAGGCCATAGATTCATTGTCAGTGAAATGGCTGTGCTGCAACTGGCAAATTTGCCAGTACTTCCCATGGCTGCAATGGACTCAGGCCATAGACTAATTCACTGGCCTATAAAAGGACTCTGCTCAGCCCATCTGATTGCTGGATTGTCTTCAGCTCTTCCTGTTTCCTGTGCATTGCTACTTCCTGGATTCCAGTTTGACCCGGCTTGTTTCTGACCTGTCTGCTCTCTCTCCTGGCTTTGACCCACGGCTTCGTCTGACCCTTCGATCCTGCTCCAGTGTTTGACCCTCGGCTTGTGTGACCATCCTTGCTCTCTTGTCCTCTGCCTGACTTCCAGTGTACCGATCCCGGCTTGCTCAACGGACATGCTTCTGCTCAATCCCTTGTCTTGGCGACCTGTTTGGACTGATACCTGTGTATGACCCTCGGCCTGGCTTTTACCTGCACATTGCTTGATTCCCTGGAGGCCCTGCAAGTTGTTCCAGGATATCCTTGTGAACCTTTACCTGCACTCCACAAGCATCCAGTGCTCCTTGGGACGCGTCACCTCCTGTCCCACTTCCAGGGGTGATTCGCACCGAGCTGCAAGGGAAGCCCTCTCAGCATTTCGGCCTCTACCAAGAAGTGATCTGACAGACCCCGTCGGTCCCTGATTTGCAGGGGGAGGATTGGGATGACATGCGGGAACTGCCCTTCAGTATGCTGATATCGGCTAGAGAGAGGTATATCCAGTTCAAAATATTACATAGGGCCTACTATACCCCAGCTAGGCTATTTACCATCTATGGATCAGGCTCTGCAGAATGCCGGCAATGCAATGCGTCTCCAGCTGACTTTGACCACGTGTTTTGGCTCTGCCCACTGATGCAGGATTTCTGGAAGGGTGTCACTGGATTCCTCAGTGATTTCACAACGCTTGCGGTCCCCCTGTCTATCTCGGTGTGCCTATTGGGCCTGGTTGAGGGCATAGCACCGCGGCGGCATCAGAGAACTTTGCTCTCGGTCTCCCTCTTCTATGTGCGCAAAGCTATTCTTCTATATTAGAAAAAGCAAGCTGCTCCTTCCCTGTCCTTCTAGAAAGATTTGTTCAACAAAGTGCTCCCATTGTATAAGGCTACCTACGGTAGTATACTCAAAAGGAAGAAAAAAAAAAACCCTGCAAGACAAAGGCATAATGAGCTAGTATGCATCGCATACTAGCTCATTATGAAACACTTACCTTAGAACGAAGCCCCGACACAGACCCCCGGACACCGCTGTGGGAGCGGACATGATCCCTCGGCTCTCTTCCGGGTTCCGCGGCTCCGGCGCTGTGATTGGCCGGAGCCGTGATGACGTCACTCCCGCGCGGGAGTGATTTTCCGGCAACTTCCCGGCAAGGAACTTCAGAGCGCATGCGCCGCTCGAGTCAGCGGCTGCATGCAGCGCAAATATCTCCTAAACCGTGCAGGTTTAGGAGATATTAATTGTACCTACAGGTAAGCCTTATTATAGGCTTACCTGTAGTTAAAAATCACAAAAAAGCTGTATACTACCGCTTTAAGCAGAGCATGTCCCCATAAATTTGAGAAGATTTGGCAATGCTAGTTGGCTACATCAGAAACTCTTACTTGATGTATTGATGAGTGATTACCAAACTTGGGGCTGGGGGATTTCATCCTAGGCTCTGTCGTTTTGCTGGATTGACGCACTAACTGGTTTTCATATGTCTCCTGCTCAGTAGTGGGTGCTTGAGGGGGGAACCTCGATTTTTCCTCCGCAAATGTACTCTATGCTGTGAACCACTGCACTACCTAGGGGGTGGGTGAGGGGGATGTTTTGCTTTTTTATGTGTTGTATTGTCTGTTTTGTTACAAAATTCATAAATAAATATTTAAAAAAAAAATAGAAAAAGCCTGCAGCTCGTTGACCCTCCTAGCCGAAGTAACTGCCACTAACAGGCTTACTTTTAATGACCAATCTGTAATCATAGCCTCTTCTGGTGGTTCAAAAGGTCTTTAAGTCAGACCCTGTAAAACCACCGACAAATCCCATTTGGGAAAAAAACATAAAGGGTACTGGTATGGCTCTGGCCAAAGCCCTAAAGAACCTAATGATCAAAGGGTTTTTAGATAACTGTCTCTTTAAGAACCCTAATAAAGCAGCCACCTGAACCTTCAAGGTACTGGCCCCTAAACCCCTCTCCATTACGTCATGGAGAAACTCAAGGATGGAAATGCCCTCCTTTTGGAAACAAATTTTTTGAGGTGCACCAGGAGTTGAAGAATTTCCATGTCTTGAAATAAATAGCCCTTGTTACCTTTTTCCTGCTATCTAGCAGTGTTGAAATAAATTTGTCAGACAAACAATTTCTCTTCAGGATTTGCTCCTCAGCGTCCAGGCTGCTAGCCTGAGATGCCCTATATTGGGATGAAGAAGCGGTCCCTGGCTCAGGAGGTCCTCTCGTAGGGGCAGCAACCAATGTGGTTCTGCTGTTACGTTCAGTAGGGTGGAGAACCATGCCCTCTTGGGCCAATAGGGTGCCACTAGAATTAGGCTTGCGGCTTCTTCTTGCAACTTTTTGTGCACTAGAGGAATAATCTTAAAAGGGGGAAAAGTGTAACACAAGCAGAAGGCTCAAGGATGGGCTAGTGCGTTCAGACCCTCCGTTTGATTGTGCCTGTTCAGAGAGAAGTACACTGGTACTTTTGCATTTGCCTGAGATGCAAATGGGAGTTCCCCAGGTCGACCCCCCATCTGTCTACTATCATCTGGAAGATTTCCGCATTCAGGCACCGCTCGGATTCTAGCACTCACTTCCTGCTTAGGAAGTCTGCTACCTGGTTAAGGCTGCCTTTTAGATGCACTGCTGTTAAAGAAGCCAGATTGTCTTCTGCCCATGTCAGGATCTGGAACGCTAAGGTCAGAAGAATCCTGCTTCTTGTGCCTCCCTGCTTTGAGAAGTAGGCTACTGCCGTGGCATTGTTGGATAGTACCTGAATGTGATGGCCCTTGACCATCTCCTTGAATGACCAAAGTCCTAAGAGAATGGCCCTCAGCTCTCTCCAATTGGAGGATCTCTTGGTTTCCCTCTTTGTCCAAGACCCCTGGGCAATCTGGCCCTCAAAATGAGCACCCCAACACCAGGAGCTTGGGTCCGTTGTCAACCTCTTTGCAGTCTAAAATATCCAGAACAAGCCCTTGCGTAAATTTGTCTCTTTCTTTGCCCCACCATAACTTCCTTTTGACCCAAGAGGGAATCGTGATTTGCTTTTCTAATGACTCCCCGTAGAACCAACTCTGCAAAATTGTCTGATGGAGAATCCTTGAATAGAGACAGGCCCACTGAACAGCTGGGATCGAGGCCGTAAGAAGGCCTAAGGCTGACATGGCTGCCCGAATCGTAATTGGCAAGCTCGTCTGGACCTTCACTGCGTTCTGGCTTTTTATTATTTTTTCATCTGGGAGGAAAATCTTCTCCTCAACAGTCAATGGTATAACCCAAAAATCGTATTGTCTGGGAAGGGACCAGGTTCGATTTATCTCTGTTCAGAAGCCAGCCCAAACTCTCTAAGTGGCTCTCCGTCCTCTTTAAAATCCCTCCACAAAAGATCTTTTGAGTTGGCAAATAAGAGGAGATCATCCAGATAAGGTATAGCCGAGATTCCCCCCATCCTGAGAGGTGCCAAAGCTTATGCCATAATCTTTGTAAAGATCCATCGAGAAGAGGACAGCCCAAAAGGAAGAGCCCCCCATCTTGATTGGCAACCGCAAATATCTTTGTGACATTGGTGCTACGGGGGCATGAAGGTAAGCATCTCTAGAGGTCTGTGGACACTAGAAAGCATCCTGCGGAGAGAAGTTTCCTCACTGAAAAAATCTTATCCATTCGAATTTCTTAAATATTTTTAGATTCAGAATTAACCAAAACCCCCCTGATGGCTTTCTGACTAGGAACACGTGTGAAAAGAACCCTAGTCCTACCTCTTCCCGGGGGAACTGGAGGGATTACTTCCTGCTGCAGGAGTTCCTGCAGGAGAGAAGTCATTGCCAGGGATTTCTCCTGACCTCTGAGAACCTGGATAACATAAAACCGACTTGGTGAGAATACCCACATGTAGCCCTGCAATATCTAGGCTTTAAGTAGGAATATACTCAATAGGAGGGAATACTCTTTCCTGTTCAGAAAACATCTTGTGAATCGCTACTTTTACCACATTCCTAAGGTTCACAAAAACACGGACTAATCCACCAGGAAGGCCAATCATTGCAGTTATAGATAGCCTTTCGAGCAACCTGGGATGTCTCATAGATCATTTCTTGCAAGATATAGTGATAGGACTTCCTTCATTCATGAGAGACTTTGGCCATATGCTTGATATTTTATCCACCTATTGGTGGCCATCCAGTTATAGATGGTTGTCACTTGATGTGGCCTCACTTTATACCTCTATTGCACATGAATATGGTTTACGGGCTATTGACTATTATCTGACAGAGGAGAGAGCTCTAAATCCCAACCAGGTTCAGTTCATACACAATTGTATTGAATTTTCCTTGACCCATAACTATTTTTCCTTTATGGGAAGACACTATTTACAGGTCAAAGGCACCGCCATGGGGGCCAGGTTTTCTCCGTAGTTTGCTAACCTATTCATGGGTCTTTGGGAAAATTGTTACATCTGGAACAACAATCCCTACAGAGCAAACCTGGTCCTCTATGCCAGATACATTGATCACATCTTGATCATATGAGATGGCACTGACCTAGAACTAGAAGGCTTACTGGGTCATTGTGCCAAGAACCCATTTGGCATCTCCTTTACTCATGTGATTGATGCCAACCATCTGGTATTCCTAGATATAGAATGGAGCAGTGACATAGGGGGTCATATCCTCTCAAAAACACACTTTAAACCAAGTGCGGGCAATTTGTATTTACATGTAGAGAGTAAACATCACTCTAGGTGGATAAGGAATGTACCATATAGCCAATTTTGCAGATTATAGCACACTTGCAGCACAAGAGAAGATGAGGCACAGAACATCACTTTGAAAAATGAATTTAAGGACAAAGGGTATTTAGACTCTTGACTCCAGAAATATCTAGTTTTTTATGAAAAAACATCAGATCCCTCCACTAAACACACCAAGAGGTTCCACCAGGATACAAATCAGGCAAGGTTTACTACATGGTACACCAGTAAATTATTTGAAATCGAGCACATCTTACCAAAAAACTGGGGTATCCTGTGACAAGACCCTGTTCTGGTAAAGATCCTGACAAATAAACCACAAGTCATCTATAGGAAACCAAGAGACCTCAGAAGTATAGTAGCCCCAAGCAGGGGTGGAGGGGAGAAACTCCAACAGGGTAGAGTCGAGAAACTGGTAGGTAGGGATGACAACAAATGGTCTTCACTCTTTGACCAGAAAGGGAACTACAGGTGTGGTGTAAAAAACTGTGGTACCTGTTCCTTCATGTGGCACAGAAAACGGACGGTGAAGGGTACAGATGGTAAGACCCATAAAATTAAACTTTTCAAAACCTGTGGTAAATCCTATGTGGTTTATGGGATCATCTGCCCCTGTAGCTGCCTTCATGTGGGAAAAACCTCTCGTTCTTTGCAGATTAGAATTTGGGAACACAAGTGTGAAATTATCACCTACAAAGAGAGATTTTCTCTCCCATGACACTTTAAAGGATTATCATCACCAGGATCCTTGTGGTTTGAAAGTTTTTGGCATTGAGGCAGTGGGCGGTGACTTGGACGCAGGCCGGAGGCACCAGTTACTCTGCAAACGTGGGGCTTATTGGATCTTTGCCCTCATGAGTATGGCCCCTTTGGGCCTCAACGAAGATCCAGAAATGTATAATATACTCAGGTAATGAAGAGTATGCCCCTTTTCTGGCCTATCTTTGTGAGTGGAACCCCTTTCTTCCCCCCTGTCTTCTTTTGGCCACCCCTCCCCCTGAGAGAGTGCAAGTTCCTTTTCTCTTCCTGTCTCTTGTACCGATCAAGAGTTCTCCCTACTTCTCTGACAATTCTCCTCTCATTTTTGTATCATCCAAGTAGGTTATCCACAGGTGTGTATGTCTTCCCCTCTCTGTTTATCTGTCTCCTAGTAGGCTCATTTACACACACACACTATCTCTCTCTCTCTATATATATATATATATATTATATTATATACACATACACACATACATACATACATATATACACAGTTGTGCTCATAGGTTTACATACTGTGGCAGAATTTATTATTTCTTGGCCATTTTTCCGAGAATATGAATGATAGCACAAAAAATGTTCTTTCACTCATGGTTAGTGTTTGGCTGAAGCCATTTATTATCAATCAACTGTGTTTACTATTTTTAAATCATAACGACAACAAAAACTACCCAAATGACCCTGATCAAAAGTTTACATACCCTGATAATTGTTGACACAAAGGGGTTTGAATGGCTATTACAAGGTAACCATCCTCACCTGTGATCTGTTTGCTTGTAATTAGTGTGTATGTATAAAAGGTCAATGAGCTTCTGGACTCCTGACAGACCCTTGCATCTTTCATCCAGTGCTGCACTGATTTATGATGGGACGTACTTGGACATTCCAACATGACAATTATCCTAAACACAAGGCCAAGTCGATCTGTCATTGGCTACAGCAGAACAAAGTGAAGATTTTGGAGTGGCCATCTCAGTCTCCTGACCTCAATATCATTGAACCACTCAGGGGAAATCTCAAATGATTGCACATTGTCACCTTGATTATTGTCACTAGCACTTTATTTTTGCCTATATTTGCACAGTAATTTCTTATTTAGCGCCATACCTTTTTTTTATGCACATCTACACATTTGTCCCAATTTATACTGTCTGTGTGTCCATGAACTTCTGGATACAAGGTGACAATGTGCGATAAGATAATGCAAATAATTATCATAATGTGCAAAAACTGAAAATTTATATCAATACTTACCGTAATTTTCCTTTCCTGATAGAACTCCATGGCAGCACACGTATGGGTAGGCTCCGCCTCCTCTCCTACCCTATAGGACCCCACTCCCATAAATTTTTGCTCCAAGCCAGGAGCCGTGTTCCATATATAGACTACTCCAGCAGATGGGAGGGAACTCCTGCTGCCATGGAGTTCTATCAGGAAAGGAAAACTACGGTAAGTATTGATATAAATTTTCCGTTTTCCTGACAGACTCCATGGCAGCACACGTATGGGAAATAACTAGCCATACACACCCGGGTGGGCAACTGCTGGTCAAACAGAAATAGGTTTAATTTGCACCGTCAACAGACAAAATTTTTAAACCAAAATTAACTGAGGATAAAGAAGCAGGTTCAACACAATAGTGTGACATGAAAGTGTTAATTGAGGACCATGAGGCCGCTCTGCAAATGACATCTGGTGCAACATGAAGGGAAGCCACCCAAGACGTAGAAATCCCTCTGGTGGAATGCGCCGTCACCACTTCCGGAGGAGCCAGTCCCTTGGCTCTATATGCCCACTGGATGGTCTGAACTATCCAGCTAGAAATTGTTCTGGAAGAAGCCCTCTTGCCTCTGTTCTTTCCATAAAAGAGAACAAATAGATAATCTGACTTGCGAAAGGAAGCTGTGAACTTCAAGTATGTTTGAAGGACTTCGCCCACATCCAACGGATGGGTACTCTGGTCATCTTGAGACTTGAATGTAGGTAAAACAATCTCTTGGTTGACATGAAAAACTGAATTTACCTTCGGATTGGACCCTAGCATAGGGACCAGGACGACCCGATCAGGAAAAAATGTCAGAAAAGGTTCTTTGCAACCCAGGTCACTAATTTCAGAGACACGTTTAGCCGATGTGATGGCTACTAAAAAGGCCGTCTTCATAGACAGATTCTTAAGGAAGAAGGAATCTCCATGTTCCAAAACTGTTGCTGAGAGAAACTCAAGGACTAGTGGAAGGTCCCATTTGGGGAACCTGGGTTTCCTGGGAGGTCTCATTCTTGACGCACCTCTGAAAAACTGCCGGACCAGAGGATGTTTTGCCCATGAGGTCCCCGTGAAGGCAGAGATTGCTGAGATCTGTACTCTGAGAGAGCCAACAGCCAGAGATAGGTCTAAGCCTGTCTGGAGGAACCCCAGAATATGATGGATCTTAGGATTAGTGATGAAATCGGACTCATTAGACATGTAATCCTCAAACTTAGACCAGATCCTCTCGTAGACTTTGTTGGTGCCCGGTCTCCTGGCACTCATCATTGTGGACATTGCCGCACTTGGACAGCCAAGAGCTTTTAGTCTTTCCCTCTCAAGGACCATGCCATGAGATGTAACTGCGCTGGGCATGGATGCAGCACTGGACCCTGAGATAGAAGGTCCGACCTGAATGGCAGGGGAACAGGATCCCGAAAGCTCAGTTGGAGCAGCAGAGGAAACCAGGGCCTCCTTGGCCAAAACGGAAGAATTGCTATGACTTCTACCCTCTCTCTCCTGAGTCTCTGCAGGAACTTGAATATCACTGGGACCGGGGGAAAAGCATATGCTTTGTGGAACTTCCAGTGGTCCGTCAGAGCATCTACCCCGTAGGCTTGGGGGTAACGCCATCTCGAGTAGAATTTCGTCAGTTTGGCATTGTTTGGAGAGGCAAACAGGTCTACCTCCGGAGGAATCCCCAGAGAGATGACCCACTTGAAGGTTTCTGGATGAAGAGACCATTCGTTGTTGTCTAGATTGGTTCTTGACAGAAAATCTGCCTGAACGTTCTGGACTCCTGGAAGATAAGCAGCTGATAGATTGGAAAGATTCCGTTGGGCCCATGCCATGATCGGTTTCACTTCTTCCAGAAGGGAGGAACTGCGGGTGCCCCCTTGCCTCTTGATATATGCGACTGCCGTCGTATTGTCTAGCCGTAGAAGGACCGAGGACCCTTTCACCAAGTGACGGAAGGCCATGATGGCACGAAAAGCTGCCCGAAGCTCCAGGACATTTGAGACCAACCCGAGGGTGGGAAAGTCCCACCTGCCCTGGGCCACCTCTGACAGGCAGTGCGCACCCCAGCCCGTCTGGCTGGCATCCGATGTCACAACGATCCAAGGAACGGGAACGATCGAATGACGATTCAGGAGATTTTCCCGTTGTAGCCACCAAGACAGACTCGCCCTCATAGAGGATGTTATCCGTACAGGAGTGTCTGGATTCCCGGAGCTCCATTGGCGGAGGAAACCGATTTGAAAGGGCCTCATCCTCCACTGTGCCCACTTGACCATGGGGGCCGTGGAGACCATGGTCCCTATTATTTTCAGACACTGTGATGCCCGAAGATAAGGGGTTGACATTGCCGGTTGTATTCTGCTGCGGATCACCGGAATCTTCTCCACTGGAAGAGAGATGGTGCCTCTGGAGGTGTTGAAGAGTGCCCCCAGGAAGATCAAGGATTTTGTCGGATCCAGATGGCTTTTCTCCAGATTCAAGAGCCACCCGAATTCTTGAAGGGTGGAGATTACCTGAGATCTGTGTTGCAGAATCTGTGCTTGGTCTTGAGAAAGAAGAAGCAGATCGTCTAAGTAGTGAAACAGTCGGATCCCTTTCGATCTGATCAAAGCTACAATAGCCAGTAAGATCTTTGAAAAGACTCGAGGTGAGGTGGTAAGCCCGAAAGGGAGACAGGTAAACTGAAGATGCACTTGACCCACGGCAAAGCGAAGAAATTTTTGTAGTTCTGCTGCCACTGGGACATGGAAATAGGCATCTTTTAGATCTATGGAGATCATCCAATCTTCTGGTTGCACCACTTGGCGGATAGTGAAGAGTGTCTCCATCCTGAACCTCTCTTTCTTTATGAAAGAGTTCAGATGAGTCAGGTCTATGACCGGCCTCCAAGAACCGTTCTTCTTTAGAACCATGAATAGAGGTGTATAAAGGCCTTGAAACCTTTCTTCGGCCGGAACTGGGATGACAGCACCTTGAGAGATCAGGGAATCTACGTATGACAGAAGAATTGACTTCTTTTCTTCCACGCGAGGTAGAGCCGTAGGGATGAACCGCAGAATTGGAGTTTCTTCGAAAGACCAAACGTGACCATGAGACACGGTCTTGACGGTCCACTGGTCTGTAATCGAGGCTGCCCAAACGTGCGCAAACTGACGTAGACGAGCGCCTACTCGCAACGCTTGAGCAGGCCTGATATCAAAAAGACTTTGTGGTCTCCCGACCACTGGAAGGTGTTCCCTTGTTGAACTTCTGACCTGTAGGTTGAGATCTTTTCCAATTCTTTCTGAACTCACGTCCAGGCCTGTAAGAGCGAGCTTCTCTGGATCGATCCGAACTTGGTTTGTGCTGAAATCTTCTGCGGTCAAGCAAACGGCGATCCTGAGGGAGGAAACCTGATTTACCACCAGTGGCACGGGTAATGGCACTGTCCAGTTTGTTGCCAAAAAGGGACGCACCCTCAAACGGAATCCTGCACCAGGCTTGTTTGGAAGCAGGATCGGCCAGCCAGGGACGTAACCATAAAGCACGTTTGGCCGTGACAGAAGAGAGCATGACCCGCGCCACCAGGCGAATGATATCAATGGAAGCCTCTCCCAAAAAGGCCGTTGCCAACCTTAGTTCATACACAGCCGAGCTTCTGGCTGCTTCCTCTGAGACACCTTGCAGTGTGGTCTCCACGTTATCTACCCAAGCCTCCATAGCTTTGGATGTGGCTGCAAGGGCTAGGGCTGGCTTGCAGGTCATACCAGCTAACAGATAGATCTTTTTGAGATCCGTATCAATTCGTCTATCCAGACCATCTTTAAATGAGACGGAATCTTCCAAAGGTAGGGTAACGTGTTTGACTAGCCTCATCAAGGCTGCGTCTATGGTAGGTGCAGAATCAAGATGCTTCACTTTGTCGGTTTTAAAAGGATATAACCTGGAAAATTTGGACGATAAGGAATTCTTTCTTTCAACTCCATGCCATTCGTCTGTAATGATTTCCCCCAGCTCACTCAGAAAAGGGAAATGATCCCGTTCTTTCTTGAGATGTTTAAAGTATTTCTTCTGTTTTGCTGGGGAGTCTGCTGGCTCTTCCCACTTTAACGCCTCTTTTACCGCTCTCACTAGCGGAGAGATCATGGCAAAATCAAAACCTGAACTTTGGTCTTCTAGGTCATCCTCACTTTCAGAGGAATCCGAGAAGCGACTAGGCTGGGAAGTGCCTGGCTCTACGTCTTCCCTCTGAGGGAGAACTGGAGTATCAGTTGTATGACCAGACAGCCGGTTGGGATCCCAATCCCTTAAGGATTCTTGCACGATCCGCCTGACCAGGGTTTCCACTGGTGGATCTGGGACTTGTTTTTCCTTGATTGCCCGAGAATAGCAGGCATCACACAAGGATCTATCCTCAGGGACTACGGCCCTACAACCCCAGCACGATTTGTGTGCGGGGCGGTCAGCATGTCGGGAAGACCGGCTTGGACAATCATCATGGCGCCTAGACCTAGACCTGGATCTATGGTGCCTGGATTTGGATGATGCATGGTGATGGCCTGAAGGTGATCTATCCTTTGATCCCGATGCAGGACGCTGGTCAGACCTAAAAGGGCTGAAAACAAAGGAAAGAAAAGCTCAGGCTACAGTAAGCCAGCTGGCAGACAAGCGAGAGTTAAAAGCTAAAGCTCACCTGTTGCGCAGGGACTGGCCACCGGGGGGCGGTGAGGCATCCATTGCAAATCACAGCGAGATAACCTGCAATAGGAAGGATGTAAGAACTCAATCTTACCTTCCCATAGCCGCCTTTCCCCTCCCCCATTCAAGCAGGACTGACCCAGCACAGGACTTACCAAACACAGGCAGAGACACAGCGTGGGGAGGCCGCCGCAAAAGCCCACAGACATCCCAAGAATGACAGCTCCATCAGCTGTTTAAATTTCCCGGGAGCCGTAAAGCCACGCCCCCCCCGACGCCACCGCGTCATGGAGGACCGGAAGTGGCGTGCGCACATGCGCAGACCACTTAGGAACCAAGCCTCGCAATGAACACCCAACTGGGAATCAGGAGGCAGGGGAGGAGCCGAGAGCGACGGCCTGGAACGCAGGAGCGCTCCAGCCGCCATACTAACCAGGAAGCAAAACGATGTAAAATATAAAAGTAAGCAATACATTACCACCAATACCGACAGAAGGACCTGGATCGCTCCTCAACCGGAGACTAGCGTGTGCGTCAGGGCATAAGGGCCTCCCGCTAGTAGCAAGGACGTTTGGCCAAGCGATGCAGCCCACCTCTCATTCAGGATTTATGGCATCTTCCGGCATCATTTCAAATTGCCCGGGTCCACCCAGTAGTACTGAGATTGCTGGACTAAGGTAGAAAGGCATCATCCAGTAAAGCCACACGCCACCAGGTATGTAAGAAAACGCATCCTATAAGGTAAGACTTCTCTTGCGGAAGGAGGACAAAAAAGGAACACGGCTCCTGGCTTGGAGCAAAAATTTATGGGAGTTGGGTCCTATAGGGTAGGAGAGGAGGCGGAGCCTACCCATACGTGTGCTGCCATGGAGTCTGTCAGGAAAGTTATTATACACCCATCAAACACACGGGTCTGAGTGTAAGGTGAGAGGCCACGCTTGGGTGTTGGTGGTGGAGGCACAAGCACTTTCCTTCAAACACCTGTCAAGCACTGATCCCAGCATTTTTTGCACAGAGTGATTTCATTTTTTGAATGGACTGAGGCTTTCTGATTATTTTATTGCACTTTATTAGAATTATTTTCTATATGAACTTTTATGCACGTTGTCACTTTAATTTTACTGTTGGCACTTTGATGAGTGTATTTAATAATTTTTGCACCTTATGATAATTATTTGCATTATATCTTATTGCACATTGTCACCTTAATTAATGTCACTAGCACTTTATTTTTGCCTATATTTGCACAGTAATTTCTTATTTAGCGATGTACCTTTGTTATATGCACATCTACATATTTGTCCCAATTTATACTATGTGTGTCCATGAACTTCTGGGTACAGTTAAATATGTTCTCACCAGTGGTATGAGTTTTCAAAGTTTCACATAAGCAAGTCTTCTTCAATCTCTTTGTCAAAATTATATCTAACAAAAACCATTCAATTTGAAAGTCATGCAACGTGTTCTGTGGACTCGTCTAATAGCAGTGAGTACCCATCACATTGATGCAGTCGAGAAATTAGTTCAGTATGGAGGTCATCAGCAAGATCAGTGTTTCTCAACCTTTTTTCAGTTGTGGCACCCTTAACAATTCTGCACGATCTCGAGGCACCCCATTCTAAAATGTAAAAAAAACCCCTAAACTAATAATTTTACATAACGCAGCAACATCTATACACATGGGCCATCCAACATTAGAAGTGATTTATTCCTCCACTATTGCAAACTGGTATGGACTAGTATTCTAGAGTTTCTCTTCTTCTGTTTGCTAATGTGACCCCAGTGCTGATGGAGAAGGGATGAGTTAATAAGGATGCTGTGAAAGCACCCGTCATTCTCCTTATCAACCAGTGATGTCACTGGTTGTCAGGGTGCCAGTGGCTTGAACCGCACAGTGCCCAGGGTTGTCAGGGTGCCAGTGGCTTGACCCGCACAGTGCCCAGGGTTGTCAGGGTATCAGTGGCTTGACCCGCATGGTGCCCAGAGTTGTAAATCTACAAAGTAAAAACCTGTGGTAATTTGTTGCCATTTTTAGTCATTTTGCCAAGGCACCTATGAAGAACCCAAGAGGCACACCAGGGTGCCACGGCACCCTGGTTGAAAAAGGCTGAGCAAGATCATGAATACTGTGCAAAACTGTGTTGTTGGAAAGTGGCACAGCTTCAATTTTTTACTCAACTTCTCACTTAAAATACATGACACTATTTATTTTGCACATGGTTTTATTAGTGATTCCCCAATTGTGTGTGCTTCTCCTACAAGTGCTATACGGTAACTCACTCTGTAAGAAGAAGCCTCTGTGGCTTTTTCATTATCATTTTGAAATTTTTTGCTCATAAATTGTTTACTCTTCTAATACTCTTTTAGCTTTCGCTTAAAAAAGTCAATGTCTTTATCTTTGTTCTCTGCGTGGTTTTGCTCAAAATGACGACGTAATTTAGCAGGTGCTAATGAACTGTTTGGCAATATTTTATTGCAAAGTACGCATTGTGCTTCAGGACAATCTTCATTTCTGGCACTTAAGAATCCAAATGACAAGTAGCTATCATCATATTTTCTTTTCTTTGTTTGAGAAGAAGATTGGTTAGCATTGTGTGCTTTTTTTTTTTTGACTAAAATTGTGTTAATTTAGTCGACTTTAGTTGACGAAATTAACACTGCCACAACTCTTCCTGTTCATGCTCATCTACGGCCTGATCCAGCACTCTTCGCAGGGCACGCTCCAGAAAAAAACGCATATGGGATGAGGTCGATGATGTTGCCTTGGGTTTGACTGACCAGGTTTGTCAGCTCCACAAAAGGACGCATGAGCCAACAGCCATTGTGCATGAGCGTTCAGTAACACTGCCAAAAAATACCCAGCTCCGCAGAGGCTGTCCTTTTTTTTTAAATGAAAAAAATCTGTTCTTACCAGTTTAATCCCTGTTACGTCCCCTATCAGGGGCCGGTGTATGGAATAGATTTTAGGAACTGGGAGATGGAAAAAGATGGTTAGTCAGTCCTACTTCCAATTTGGGGCACTGTGCGTGCGCCATGCAATGTACTGTGCCACCCTATATGAGTGGTGTACACGCAGTACAGTCTGTGGGCTCTCACACACAGGCAGGCAACTGCAATATATATATAAATAAAACAGACTGATGTACCAGCCCTAAAAAGGGCTTTTTGGGGTGCTGTCAGGACGCTGTCCTTACAGCAGATGGGTCTTTGAGGACTGGAGTGGACATAGAACACTGGCCTAGCTAATAATTCAGCAGCACTCTCTCTGCTCTAACACTGCAGCTTCAGAATGAATCTAAGATGGATGCTGTCCTTGCTTTTTTATAGGAGGTGGGAGGGTCTTGGTGTGAGGGTATGCCGATTGGCTGCAATGTGTCTGCTGACTGTGAGGTACAGGGTCAAAGTTTGCTCAATAATGACGTATAGGGGGCGGACCGAACATCGGGACATCTCTAATCACCAGATGCTAGGTTTCATCCCTGGTGATGCTCTGCCAGGCCTCTACTGCAACTGTCTTCAGTTCCTGTTTGTTCTTGGGGCATTTTCCCTTCAGTTTTGTCTTCAGCAAGTGAAATGCATGCTCAGTCGGATTCAGGTCAGGTTATTGACTTGGCTATTGCATAACATTCCACTTCTTTCACAGTATGCTTCGGGTCATTGTCCATCTACACTGTGAAGCGCTGTCCAATGAGTTCTGAAGCATTTGGCGGAATATGAGCAGATAATATTACCCAAAACACTTCAGAATTCATCCTACTGCTTTTGTCAGCAGTCACATCATCAATAAATACAAGAGAACCAGTTCCATTGGCAGCCATACGTGCCCACACCATGACACTACCACCACCATGCTTCACTGATAAGGCAGTATGCTTTGGATCATGAGCAGTTCCTTTCCTTCTCCATACACTTCTCTTCCCATCACTCTGGTACAAGTTGATCTTGGTCTCATCTGTCCATAGCATGTTGTTCCAGAACTGTGAAGGCTTTTTTAGATGTTGTTTGGCAAACTCTAATCTGGCCTTCCTGTTTTTGAGGCTCATCAATGGTTTACTTCTTGTGGTGAACCCTCTATATTTACTCTGGTGAAGTCTTCCCTTGGTTGTTGACTTTGACACACATACACCTACCTCCTGGAGAGTGTTCTTCATCTGGCCAACTGTTGTGAAGGGTGTTTTCTTCACCAGGGAAAGAATTCTTTGGTCATCCACCACAGTTGTTTTCCGTGGTCTCCCGAGTCTTTTGGTGTTGCTGAGTTCTTTCTTTTTAAGGATGTTCCAAACAGTTGATTTGGCCACACCTAATGTTTTTGCTATCTCTCTGATGGGTTGGTTTTGTTTTTTTCAGCCTAAAGGCTTGCTTCACTGATAATGACTGCTCTTTGGATCTCATATTGAGAGTTGACAGCATCAGATTCCATATGCAAATAGCACACTTGAAATTAACTCTGGACCTTTTATCTGCTCCTTGTAAATGGGATAATGAGGGAATAACACACACCTGGCCATGAAAAAGCTGAGCAGCCAATTGTCCCATTACTTTTGGTCCCTTAACCGGTTGCCGACCGCCGCACGACTATATACTGCGGCGGTCAGCCCCGGCCAGGCAGAGTGACGTATCGGTACGTCACTCGCCTGTCACTGACTTGCGAGCCTATCGCGGGCGGGCGCGCGCCCGCCGAGGCGCGCGCCCGCCGCGGCTCGTTCACAGGCAAGTCAGTGCGTGTGACCGGCGGACTCGATGTCCGCCAGTCACACTGCGATCGCTCCTGTGAAGGGAGAAAGACAGAGCAGCTTGTGTAAACAAGCTGCCTGTCAGTTCTCCCTGTGTAAAAGTGAAGATCTGACCGTTCTACTATGTAGAACGGTTGATCTTTGCTTTTACACCAATAGGAATGTCCCTGCACAGTAGAAAGCACGCCCCTAGGACACACTTAACCCCTCCCTGTCCAATAAAGTTAACCCCTTCCCTGCCAGTGTCATTTTTGCAGTAACAGTGCATATGTATAGCACTGATTACTGCAGTAATGTCACTGGTACCCCCAAAAGTGTCAAAAATGTCAGTCAAGGGTCCGATCTGTCCGCCGCAATGTCGCAGTACCGAAAAAAAAAATCGCAGATCGCCGCCATTACGCGTTAAAAAAAAAAACACCAAAAATGACAAAAATCTTTCCCTTTGTTAGTAAACGCGATAACTTTTGCGCAAACCAATCAAAATACGCTTTTTGCGATTTTTTTACCAAACATAGGTAGCATAAAACAAATTGGCCGAAAAATGTTAAAAAATTTTGATTTTTACTTTTTTTTGGGGGGAATTTCATATAAAAAAATGTGAAAAATATTGTTATTTTTGCAAAATTTACGCTCTTTTTTTGTTTATAGCGCGTGATCAAAAAATCGCACAGGTGATCAAATACCACCAAAAGAAAGCTCTGTTTGTGGGAAAAAAAGGACGTCAAATTCGTTTAGGTACAGCGTCGCACGACCGCGCAATTGTCCGTTAAAGTCACGCAGTAAAAAATCGCAAAAAAACCCCTGGTCCTTTAGCAGCCAAATCCTCCGGGGCTTAAGTGGTTAAAAAGTGGGAGGCACATATCCAAACTGTTGTAATTCCTACACCCTTCACCTGATTTGGATGTAAATACCCTCAAATTAAAGCTGAAAGTCTGCAGTTAAATCGCATCTTGTTTGTTTAATTTCAAATCCATTGTGGTGGTGTATAGAGCCAAAAAGATGAGCATTGTGTCTATGTCCCAATATTTATGGACTTGATTGTATTTCAGGCATGTTTGCTGGATTTTTAGTTGTATCTTCTGTCTCAGTTTCTATAAGTGCCGGTAGAAGTAGTAATAGTTTTTCTCTGAAGAGTTCCCTGCTTTAACCAGCTTTCCAAATTTATGGTTTTTCATTTTTATAAAAAAATAAAAAAACACTTTGAAAAATACAGATCTCACAACCCTTACTGAAAAGGATGCTGATTTTGATAACACTCTTAGAAAGAACTGAACTTAAGCAGGATTTGTGAGTAAGACGTGAAGCAAAACGATTTGAACACTTTGAAAAATACGGTTAACAGTTTTTTGCCCCTCACGGAGTCATTCGATGACCCTAACAGAGTTTTTCCTTTCAATGCCCTTGACAGAGCCTTTTAATGTCCCTAACAGAGAATTGCAATGCCACTGACAGAGTCTTTTAGTGTCCCTTACAGAGCATTTTAATGTCCCTAGTGGAGAATTTCAATGCCCCTGACAGAGTCTATCAATGCCCCTCAAAGAGTCTTTCAATGCCCCTGACAGAGCCTTTTAATGTCCCTAACAGAGAATTGCAATGCCCCTGACAGAGCCTTTTAATGTCCCTTACAGAGTCTTTCATTATCCATGACAGAGCCATTCAATGTCCCTAACAGAGAATTCCAATGTCCCTGACCGAGCCTTTCAATGCCCCCAACAGGGAATTTCAATGTCTCTGACAGTGCCTTTTCAATGTCCCTGACAGAGCCTTTTAATGCCCCCCAAAGAGTCTTTCAATGTCCCTGCAGAGAATTTCAATGTCCCTGACAGAGCCTTTCAATGTCCCTAACAGAGAATTTCAGTGTCCCGGACAGAGCCTTTCAATATCCCCGAAAGAGCCTTTCAATGCCCCCCATAGAGTCTTTCAATGTCGCTGACAGAGCCTTTCAATGTCCCTAACAAAGAATTTTAATGTCCTTGACAGAGCCTTTCAATGTTCCTAACAGAGAATTTTAATGTTCCTAACAAAGAATTTTTAATGTCCCTTGACAGAGCATTTTAATGTCCCTAACAGAGAATTGCAATGCCCCTGACAGAGCCTTTTAGTGTCCCTACAGAGCCTTTTAATGTCCCTCGCTGAGAATTTCAATGTCCCTGACAGAGCTTTTTAATCTCCCTAACAGTGTCTTTCAATGCCCCCCCAAAGAGACTTTCAATGTCCCTAACAGAGAATTTCAATGTCCCTGACAGAGAATTTCAATGTCCCTGACAGAGCCTTTCAATGTCCCTGACAGAGCCTTTCAATGTCCCTGACAGAGCCTTTCAATGTCCCTGACAGAGAATTTAAATGTCCCTAACAGAGAATTTAAATGTCCCTAACAGAGCCTACCTATTAAAGATTTCTATCTGATAATTACTGAGCTTTAGCAATGAACTCCACTCTCTATCACTCCTCTACCACGAGTGATAGAAAATGGCTGATGGACGAACTTTGTAAGTGGCTGGCTGATCATGGCAGGGATGGTGGTAGGGTGTGCCCTAGGGCGGGTTGGCTGATTGCAGGGCTGAAGTCACATCTGGATTAAGATCCCACTTTTGTGATCTCTGCTGTTTCTGACCTTCCGGTAAAAGCAGGCGGCGGCCTTCTTTGATGAGGCAAACCACAGCGGAACCCCAATTTTGTTCTCGCAGAAACACCAATTGGGAAACGCTGGCTTATATCATATTTACAATAAAATTTGATACCTTTTGCTACACCTATTGTAGGTTGATATGTTTTTGTAACCATTCCCCGGTGGCTCATCAGATATGGTGCTTTAGGCTACTCTTTCTATTTGCCTAATTTGTCTTGCCATAGAGCCCCACTCTTTAATCTACTGTATATTTAAGAGTGAGTGGGTAGGTTACTATAGGGTGTTCACTACATCCTAATTTATTAGCATTCCCATTTTTCTCTTTTTTTTTCTGATGGTAAAAAGTGTAGCTTCTGAATGGTCTGGAGTTGTGAGCGGGGTGCCCCAGGGCTCTGTCCTGGGATTGATTCTGTTTAACTTGTTCATAAAGGATATAGAAGTTGGTATAAATAGTTCAGTCTTGGTATTTGCTTACAATACAAAGTCAAGCTGGGCAATAACTTTACAACAGGATATTGAAACTTTATAAGAAACCCTCAGTAAAATAGAGGGGCGGGCACTTAAATGGCAAACCAGGTTAAATGTAGGGAAATGTAAAGTGAGCATTTGGCGGCTAAAAATATGAATGCAGGTTACACGCTATGGGAGAACCCCTGGTGGAATCAAGGATGGAAAAGAATCTGGGGGGGGGTCCTAGCTGATGACAGATTCAGCAATAGCATGCAATGCCAAGCTGCAGCAAGGCCAGGAGACTATTAGCATGCATTAAAAAGGGGATATACTCAAGAGATAAATCTGCAGTTCTATCACTTTACAAAACTTTGGTTCAGCCATATCTTGAGTTTGTCGTCCAGTTCTGGTCACCGGTCCTCGGGAAGGATGTGCTAGAATTGGAGAGAGTCCAGAGAAGAGCAACTTAACTAAAAAGGGAGCTGGAGGACCTCAGCTATGAGGAAAGGCTACTCACAATAAGTTTGTTTTCCCTGGGGAAGAGATGCTTAAAGCGGAGTTCCACCCATTTTTAATAGGTTGGAATACATAGATGTATGTAATCCCCTTTAAAACGGCATTTACCAATGGAAACTTTTTTTTTTTTTTTTTGCTAGTAAATACCTTAATTTCGGATTTATTCCTCCTCTCCTCACTTCCTGGTCCGATCGGCGATGACGTCATTCGGCGATCCGCAGTGTCTGCTGGGATGTATTCTATTCCAGAAATCTCAGTAGCTGTATCTGTACTGAGCCGTGCCCGCCCCGCCTCCTCTCATTCAGTTGCATTGTATGAATGTATTAAGGCCGTTCTCTGCCCCGCCTCCACCCCGCCTCCTCTCATTGAGTTGTATTGAGAGGAGGCGGGGCGGAGGCTGGGCAGAGAACAGCCTTAATACATTCATACAATGCAATTCAATGAGAGGAGGCGGGGCGGAGGCGGGGCAGGCACGGCTCAGTACAGATACAGCTACTGAGATTTCTGGAATAGAATACATCCCAGCAGACACTGCGGATCGCCGAATGACGTCATCGCCGATCGGACCAGGAAGTGAGGAGAGGAGGAATAAATCCGAAATTAAGGTATTTACTAGCAAAAAAAAAAAAAAAAAGTTTCCATTGGTAAAAGCCATTTTAAAGGGGATTACAAAGATCTAAAGTTCCAAAAATGGGTGGAACTCCACTTTAAAGAGGTTGTAAACCCACATATTTTTTTTTTCTTCACCCTGAAAGAGAAACACATAATGAGCTAGTATGCATCGCATACTAGCTCATTGTGAAATACCTTAGAACGAGCCCCCGCCATGCCGCCCGCTTACCTCTATGACGGGCGACATGTTCAGTTGCCCGTCTTCCGGGATCGTGGCATCCGGCCATCTGATTGGCCGGAGCCGCGGTGACGTCACTCCCGCGCGCGGGAGCCGACGGTCATGGCACGGGACTCTGAAGGAACGGCACCAGCGGCCGTTCCTTCAGAGCGCATGCGCCAGTGACGTCACTGGCTGCATGTAAGGTAAATATCTCCTAAACGGTACATGTTTAGGAGATATTTACAGTACCTATAGGTAAGCCTTATTATAGGCTTACCTATAGATACAACTTGCAGAGGAGGTTTTACTTCCTCTTTAAGAGGAGATACGACCGCACTATATAAAAATCTAAATTGTGATTCTAACATAGGGAGAAAACAGTTCAATCTGAGATTGCTCAAAAGGACACATGGTCACTCAATGAAGTTGGATGAGAAGCGGTTTAAAGGATAAGTTCCCCTTCACCTCAGGTAGAAACAGGCACTCAGGATAAAGGTGAGGCTGCATTATTACAACAGAGCAGATGAAAGGGGCATCTGGGCACAGGAGACATGTCAGGATCTACACAGGAACTCTGACAGTGCACTCCTGTCCTGTAAACACTGCGCTATGTACTCTTAACCTGTGATTGCTACACTATATACCCCGGACCTGTGAAAGCTGCAATATTAACTCCTGACCTGTGAACGCTGCGTTATATACTCCTGACCTGTGAATGCTGCACTATGTACTCCTGACCTGTGTACCCCTGTCCTGTAAACGCTGTATTATATACTCCTGACCTGTGAACGCTTCACTATGCACTCCTGACCTGAACGCTGCCTCATGCACTCCTGACCTGTGTACCCCTGTCCTGTAAATGCTACATTATATACTCCTGACCTGTGAACTCTGCGCTATTCACTCCTGACCTGTGAATGCTGCACTATATACTCTGACGTAGATACGTTCATATTTTTACATTGACATTTGTATCATTACATTTTTCTAAGGGCCGCTTCATACCAGAATGCGATGCAGGAAAGAAGCATTCCATGCGTGTTTCCCACAGCGTGGGGGACCACACTACCTTTGTGATCTGCATGCAGGTGCCAGTGTATTGGTACCAGCACCCCAAATGCAGATCTCAAACGCAGTGCATTTGCGGGAACCATATTGCATCCACATATTTGTTCCACATTACCATGCTGTTTGGTGCAGCGTACTTTTAAAAGTAGTGCATTGCATACTTTTTCTGCATTCCAATTTAATTTAAAGCCCATTCAAATGAATGGGCTGTCAAAATGCACCATACGGGGAAAATGTGGAAAATGCACAGGAGTGTGTGCTTAATTACCATGCGATCCCAGAGTTAACTGGCTCCAAGTTTTCATCAAAACTGCCTTACCTTTTAATGCTCTTGCTAGGTTATCCCCAAAAAATAGTGTGCTGTGTCCGGTGATCTTTGATTTCTCCCATGTCGTTAAGGTGGATCTCCACCAATATACGGTTGCCTACCCCCGCTGTAAAGCATTACACCCAAGATCAGCAGATCGTAGCTGTAATCCCATGGTCCTGCAGACTGTGTAGCTGTCTGCCCGTATCTCCAATATGAGCAGGCAGTTACACTCTTGACAGGAAGACTCAAACTACTAGAGTGGTGAACAGTGCCCTGGTAGTTAAAGTGGTAGTATACTCCGCTTTTTAACTTTTATAATAAGGCTTACCTGTAGGTAAAATTAATATCTACTAAACCTGCACAGTTTAGGAGATATTTGTCCTGCATGCAGCCGCTGACAATGCGCTCTGATGGTCCGGCGGACCTTCAAAGCTTCTTGCCGGAAAGTGAACTACCGTGCGCATGCGCGGGAGTGACGTCATCACAGCTCCGGCCACTCACAGCGCCAGACCTGCCGAACCTGGAAGATTCCGGCTGCCTCAGCGGTGTCCGGGCAACTGTGTCTGGGCTTTGTTCTAAGTTAAGTATTTCATAATGAGCTACTATGCGATGCATACTAGCTCATTATGCCTTTGTCCTGCAGGGGTTTTTTTTTTTTTTTGAGGATACAACCGATTTAATTGAGAACTACAAGCCAACAGCTGAAAAGGCTGTCGGTACTTTTCGTTTTCACATTCACAGAACACTGGCCGGGCGGGCAGGTGAACTTATCCTTTAACCCCTTCTGGATGGAAAGGTTTTACCCCCTTAAAGTCCAGGCCATTTTTTACAATACGGCACTGTTATGCCCCATACACACGTGCAGATTATCTGAAGACTTGTCTTCAGATTTACCTTTTCTATGTAGTGCAAGGGCCTGCCGGATTGCATACAAATTGAAAGTGTTTAGGTTTGACCTCATACAGTATTATATGGTTTTGGTAAGTCTGCAGACAAAAGTCTTCAGATAATCTGCACGTGTGTATGGGGCATTATTTTAACTGACAATTGCACTGTTTGCGACGCTGTACCCAAACAAGATTGATATCCTTTCTTTCCCATAAATAGAGCTTTCTTTTGGTGACATTTGATCACCTCTGCGGTTTTAATTTTTTGTTCTATAAATAGACAATTCTGAAAAAAAAAAACATGTTTTTTAACATTTTAGACCAATATGTATATTGCCACATATTTTTTGGTAAAAACAATCCCAATAAGTGTATATTGATTGGTTTGCGCAAAAGTTATCGTGTCTACAAACTAGGGGATAGGTTTATGCAATTTTTATTTATTTTTACTAGTAATGGCGGAGATCAGTGACTTTTAGTGGGACTGCTCCATTGTGGCGGACAGACCGGACACCTAACTGACACTTTTGAGGGGACCAGTGACACTACTACAGTAATCATTGCTAAAAATATGCACTGTTACTCTACTGACACTGGCAGAAAAGGGGTTAACACCAGGGGCGATCAGAGGGTTAGGTGTGTCCCTAGAGAATGCTTTCTATGTGGGGGATGGACTTACTAAATGAACATAGAGATCTGTGTTCCCAAATAGCAGGAACACAGGATCCCTGTGTTCATCTGTGACAGAACGGTGGTCTGCCTTGTTTACATAGACAGACTGCTGTTCTGCCTCTATGGGCAGCGATTGTGGGTGGCCGGCGGACATCGCGTCCACTGGACCAGCTGGTTGGCTCCCCCTCTGGCATATCATGCGCGCGCCCCCACTGGCTATTGCGCGAAACAACATACAGGTACGTCGTTTTGCACAATAGAGCCGACCTGCCTCAGTATATGTGCAGCGGCTGGTTGGCAAGTGGTTAACCTTAAACTGCGTAAAGTATTATTTACTGTTAGAATAGTAAGGATGTGGAACTCCGTTCCACAATCAGTGATGTCAGCTGGAAGTGTTGAAAACTTCAAAAAACTTTTAGATAGGCAACTTAGCGTAACCAATATTTTGAGGAATTGTGTCCGTCTTATTCACTTTCAATTTAAGCTTCAGTAAGAAGCAGGCAATAACAATCCAGATGTACATTGTCCAGTAGTTGCCAGATGCTCAGATTGGTTAGCTTATACATTTTTTAAGAGCTGATTTACACTAAAGTGATCTGTTGCGTTGCAGTTACTGCACCACAGTTACATTCAAGGCATGCCTCTGATGAGAACGGTCACAGGTACTAGTGTGCTTATGTAACCTCTAAACTGGAAATGCCTGGTGTCATAACTGATCACATGTGCAACACAATGGCAACTGCAAATCCAAACAGAGGCTAAGATGGTGCTACCCTTGCCTGTAAACCATATGAGGGTTTAGTCCTGCTTTAAGCCAAGGTTACATGATGCCACAGCCCTATGTCTTCTCTTCTGTTTACTTTCTGCTTGGGTCCTTCTTTTAGTGTCCATATCAGTGCCTGCACGACGGTGACACTTATCAGATTTTCAGCGGCTGAGTCCTCTCAGCATCCAGATATCACAGGGAGAAAGACAGGGGACTGGTGATCATGGGCTCCATTTGCGCTGCTACATTTGCAGTCCCCCGCACCCAGATTTGGCAAGGGACCCTGGCAAGGCTTAGGCTGGCCATAAACAGTGCAAATTTCATTCCTGCAACCACAGGTTCTGGGTTTACATGGGACAGCTTGTCTCCCAATGGCTCCCACAGATCTTTTCTCCCGAGCTGCTCCCACAGGATGTGCAGGATGGGGACAAGGTAGATTCCGAAGCCTGGGGTGCAGTGCAGATTCCAACATCTCCACTGGATGATCTCCCTTCAAGGGAGAGAGTCAGAGCCACCTACAGTGTGGTCGTGGTTCCTGCACCTATTTTCTGAGAAAAAAAAAAGCCCTGTCTTCAATGAATAAATCTGGATTCACGTGGTAGGGGGGAAAATTGCCTTGTAGGATGGGTGGGTAAAAAATAAGTTTACCCTAGAAAGGGACTTTCTTTGCAGCTACGACCCCCCCCCCCACTGGCTGTGATGTATCTGAGCCAATGAGGAGTGAGAGCGCATCAGCTCTCCTGCACATCGCTAGATCGAAATCTGCCTCAGGTATGTATTTGGGGGGGGGGGGGGGGGGGGGCGCTGCATGCAGGTTTTTTTTTTTTAAGAGAAAAGAAAATTGTAGTGGGTGTATATAGTATCCACCTGCTGGGCCAGTGGTTACCTACAGAGACTATGTGGCATAGACCAGATTAGTGTAAAGCAAGTTAATAAAGAGGATAAAGTTCATAATATACGGTGTCAATTTAGAAAAATATAATTCTTACATCCATCACCATTAAAAAAAAAAGACAACGTTGCCTTCAAACACCATATATCCCCTATGATGTCAAGTAGTGGGCCATATATAGGGGTGGACGGGTCAGGGACTAAGGTATCTATTCCTAAGGCCCCTCCACCCATATATATGGCCCACTACTTGACATGGCATATTGTGACCTTTATACTCTTGTAGTACCCTACAGGTAGGTGCTATGTAAATGTATAGTGGGCCTTGTCTGCCTAACAGCAGGGCTGTGATTTATTTAGTTAGGGTGTCCGGGTTTCCAGATGTGCCTGCTGAGGGGAGAAGTATCCCCACTGGCTCCTGTGAGAGGCTTCTCATAGGGCAGTTTGGGAAGCCCAATCAGGGGTCACATTCAAGCTTGTAACTACCCCAGAAGGCAGATTATGCTGCAAAGGATTCTGGGACTGGGTATGAGTTTGGGGGAAGTGTGTGACAGGATGTCTTTGGTGGGAGCAGAGTCCCAGGAGGGAGAGTACGGCTGTCTCTCCTCCTGTGTGAGGAAGCGGATGTCTCGGGGTGTCGCCTGAGAATCCAGAGAGTGTGGAGCTGAGCTGAGGGGATCCGGTGTGCCGAGAGCGTGCGGACCGAGAGAGGGGTCCAGTCCCAGGAAAGCCTACACAGGTCGTGAGTACTGCGGATTGCCCCTGGGGGTCTGCCAGAGTCAGAGGGGACAACTCCGGAAGAGGTTCTGGGATCCAGTGCCAGCTAGCTGAAAGAGGGTACCTAGGTTGAGGACCCTGAAGTTACAGAGGGGGGTACATAGTTAGTGAACCCCCAAAGAGTTCAAGGTTAAAGAGGGCACCTGCATATGGGCCCTGAATTGGACAGAGTGTGACAGTTGAGAGTTGCAGCTTTACAGAAATCTACAACATACTACCTCAAGCCAGTGAAAGGCGGGAGGGGAGTATTCAGTGACTTTGCAGTGTCAGCAATTCTACAATTCACAGTCTTGGGTCTAAGGGACTTATTGTCGAGGATCCAGCACTTTTATCAAGCTACAGTGTGTTCTTAGTGTTAGTGAGCGCTGGCTGGCGTCAAGGAAGCTCCAACTGGAATTTTTCTAGGATTAAGTCCCAAGTGTAATTAGTTAAGCCTAAAGGAGTATCCCACTCATTCCCTTCTCCCGCCCCCTTTTCTACAATAAAAACCACAAAACCAAGATGCCGGAGTTGTCCATGTCTCAGTTCTCACACCCAGGGTCGCAGCTCACATGGGCTGGAGAGGTAACTGGTAACAATGGCAGACCCACATCAGGCCACAGGCCTGGAAAACCTGCTACACTCTTTAATAAACTTGATTCTTTTTACACAAATCCGGTCTATGCCGCATAGTCTCTGTAGGTACCTGCTGTCTCAGTGGGTGGATACTATATCTTTTTTATTTTGATACTGTTTGGTTAAATGAGACTACTACATATTGTATGTGGAGGTTTAGACAGCGGCTAAGAATAGACTTCTGCTTTTTTTCCTTTTAACTTTTTTTTTTTTCCCTTACTGCAAATAATGCAGTAAGGCAGGAGTTCCCAAACTGTGGGTCGGGACCCACTGGTGGGTCGCGCTGAGCCGGAAATCACTGAGAGCGGGCCCGCTTAAATTGTGCTGTGCAAATTACAGAGCCAGAGCAGTCAAATCGCGATGGTTCAGGACCTTGCCCACTCAGTTTACGGAAGCTGGTCTGCATTTTCCACGAGGCTACTTGCATCAGGGAGTACGTATGTGGCCTATGTAGGATATGTTCATGGGGTGCAGAGCCAGCTCCTTAGTCCTGCTGGCAGCAGCAGTGGTGGCTAGACTGGCGGCGGGATTCTCTCAGCTATAGCAGGCAGAGACAGCAGCCTCAGTGTCATAGGAGGACCAGGTGGCCCAGCGATGTCAGTTCATGGCAGCTTCTGTGACCCCAGTAGAGGATCTGAAGGAGAAGAGTCAGGACAACAAAACCAGCATAGAGCTCCTCATCAGGGAGACTCTGGATGAGGTGTGCTGGGCCCTGGAGAGGGCAAACAGGGGCTTCACCTTCAGTGTGAACCGCTAGGAGAGGAAGGAGGGCGAGTGCCATATAGCCTGCTGATCACTGTCCTGGTTGATTTCTGTCCTCTGCCTGCCTTATACTGTCTATGAGGGTGCTGATTACCTACAACTCCGCTTATATTCCACAGGTTTCTGACCCCTCACTTAGAACATCTGGCAAGTGTATTCAATAATAAATCAAAAAGTAGTAAATTTAGATTTTTAATTTAACACCCCCCTCCCTTTAAAATATGAATTATTATTATTTGCATTTATATAGCGCCAACAAATTCTGTAGCACTTTACAATGTTCAATTACACGCAAGTGGGTCCCGAAAAATAACTGTTTTCAGAAGTGGGTCTCGGCCCAAAAGTTTGGGAAGCCCTGCAGTAAGGTTAAAAAAAAAAAAAAACTACTGCCTTTACAACCACTTTAAACTTTAAACTGTTTTGACATATCTAATGACATTTGAGGCTTGTTTAAAGGGTTAACTAAATTCACTTACTATATCAGCTCTGAACACTTACCCGAGTGCTCTTTCAATCCAGCACTGCTCCTTTCATTCCCACACAGCAGCAGGCTTACTAAGGGGGTACTTGGAGGAGCTGAGAGCACTTGCAGGGGACTCTAGAAGAGGAGATATTGGACCATTTTGTGCAAAATCTTTAGGCCGAGTTCACACATATGTGGCCTGGGGGTTTGATTTAGCAGAGGCAAAGACTGTCAGAAGTAATGCCTGAACTGACAAAAGAGACATGGCGATCACAACAAGCATGCAGGTCCATAAATAGCTGTCTATACATCTATATAATACATGCTGTACTGTGTGCACATGAGGATGTGTTTGAGATGAGATGGAGGTTCCTCTTAGCAGGTCCTTGCACCCATCACACCAGGCACAGCAGGTGTACAGGCCCACATGGCTGGGAAAAGCAGCAGAAGAGTGCAGGTCTCAGGTTCCTCGCTATCACAGGGCGCCAAAACCTTCACAGTCAGTAACACAGAACGAGCAGTGGCGGGGAAAGGTTCTGTTTCCACGGCAATCAAACCTTGCCCCATGACTGGCATCTCCCTCCAGCCAATCAGAGCCCCGCAGCCCCGTCCAGTACGTCATCCCTCTGCTTCTCCTGTAGTCGCTTCGCGGCAATGAGCTCAAATAAGAAAAAAAAAATAGAAAAACAGGGGGAGGGGGGCGTGAACCTTAAGCACATTGACAAGCGTCCCCTGCGACCAACCGTTTTAGACCTGGACTAGGCGCCCGGCCAATCAGCGCCGGCGGAAGGCGGAGTTACACAGGTTTCCAAACGCTCGGCGGCGCCATGGGCTTGAGAACTAAACGGAGATGGAATGTCCCAGTCTGAACCGGTTTCAACCGGTTGCGAGTGTGTGGCAGTAGAGTAGAAGAAGCGCCTCTTTGAGCTTACCCGCCCGCTCTGCCGCGCCTCCACCACGGCGAGTAACTTGAAAACATTGTCTGCCGCCCGGGAAGCTTCCCCTACAATGTGCTGAGGGCCCCCGGAGACATTATTATTATTACTGGCCATTCATTACTATAGTGAGTGAGTGTGTGTGAGGCGAGAGGCCGGCCTAGGCCCACAGACTGTCCCCTTCCCATTCATTGGAGTACCAAGGCGGACTACATCCATCTCCCCACCAATAAACCCGCCACACCGCCGCCTGATTATCACTACTATTACTACACAGAGCGAGGGGGCCCACACCCGCCCACCGGGATTTCTATGTGAAGCTCAGTGCTGGATTACTCTCATTGGATCGTTGTGAGGAAGAGGCAGCTCCGCTCTCGGTAAGTGACTGATTCCTGTCAGGCCTTGTGTGGGCACAGTGCGGCCTTCCAGTCCCGGGCCAGACATGTGGACTGAGGGGATCGGGTGGAGGAGGCCCAGGCCTTGTTACTCCTGGCAACCCCTCAGAATCAGGAACCCTCCTGTGACTGGGTGGCGGGCCGGAGCTGTTGTCCCTGGCAACCCCTTAGAATTTGCTATCCTGCCGGAGGGCAGGCCTTGTTGCCCCTGGCAACCCCTCAGAAGGTGAAATCCACCTGATTGGATGGCGGGCGCTGTTACCCAGGGCAACCCCCCCTCTCAGAATGAGAAATGCGATTATTGAGCTCCCTAGAAGCGCGTCTCTCCACAGTAAGGTGTGTAGCTCGCCCTTCTTGTGTGTACGTGACTGTATATCGGAGGGGGTGTGTACCACACTGGTGGGGGGCTCTCCACGTGTGATCCTGACATGGAAGGGGGCAGAGATCAGAGCATGTGCTGCTTATACCTTTCCATACTGTGATTCTGTAAGGACGGAGGAGGAGAAGAAGCGCCCCTCTGATTCTGTCTGGGCCCAGTAGGCCTCAGGCTTTCAGGGAACTTTCCTACAGGCGCGCCGAGCGGGCGCTCACTGAGTACGTAGAGCTTCGCCCGTGTTTTGGCGAGTGGCTGGCGGAGTGGAAATTTCCAGAAATGTTACAGCGTGTGAGGAGAGCTCCGCGAGCGGCGTCACGTGCTGGGGAAGGGAGGGAGGGGCAGGGAGAGGCTGCTGCGTGACGGAGCCAGGCACACCGTGCTACCTGCGGGAGAGGAGCGGCGGGCTGTGCGGGGAGATCAGGGAGATAGATGCTCGCCTTGCTTCTATGGTGCCTTTGTTTTGCTTCACCTAAAGTGGCAATGAACCCAAAAACGAACACTCTTACATCGCAGCTCACAAAGTCATTTACACTACAACACCTACAGAAATGCGCCTGTGATGCATTGCATCTTGGTGTGTTTTGTGCAAGCTTATGCGCATTTTTATTTGTGGTTTTCTGTATTTTTATTTTCAAAAGCATACTTCTTCTGACCTGTTGTTAGGGTGTGCAAGGAGTTGCATTTGACAGGTTTATGTGCGTTCCGGTGAAATATGAAAACGTATTGCTATGGAGCGCAGAGGCGACTATAACACACAAACTTTTTTTTTTTTAAATAGTAATGGCGATGATCTGCGATTTCTTCTTTTTTTTTTTTTTTTTTTGCGGTATTGCGGCAGACAGATCGGACCCCTAACTGACACTTTTGGGGGTACCATTGGCATTACTACAGTAATCAGTGCTAAAAATATGTACTATTACTGTAATAATGACACTGGCAGGGAAGGGGTTAACAGTATGGGTAATCAAGGGGTTAAATGTGTCCATAGGGGCGTGATTCTAACTCAGGGGGCATGGCTTGTGAAGTCATCACAGAGACATGCAATCCTATATAGCAGGATCACATAGCCTCTGTGATCACTTCAGGGAGAATGACAGACGGCTGTGTTTACATCAGCCGTCTGTCCTTCTCTCTCAGCTGCGGGAGATCGCGAGTGGCCGGCAGCCATCGGAGTCGCCGGTCACACGCACTGGCTCCCTAACTGACGAGCGGGGGCGGGAATGCGCCGCCTGCCCCCTGGAGTCTCCGGAGCGAGTGACGTAGTAGTACGTCGGTTGGCCCAGGAGCGGCTGCCTGCCGCAGTAAATCTGCGGTGGGCGGTAGTTAAGTGGTTTAAGAAATTGTTATTGGGAATGTTTTATAGCAGAAAGTAACTTTTTTTTTTTTTTCCCACAACTGTGGTCCTTTTTTGTTTATAGCTCAAAAAATAAAACTCACAAAAGTGATCAAATAACACCAAAAGAAGCTCTATTTGCAGGAAAAAAAAAAACATAAATTTTATTTGGGTACATCTTCACAGGACCGTGCAATTGTCAGTTAAAGCAACTTTTTGCCGTTTCGCAAAAATTGGCTGGTCAGGAAGGGGGTAAAACCTTCCGAAGGTGAAGTGGTTTAAAAGGCCGGAACATTTTGTGTATTTAACCGCTTGCCGACTGCGCACAGTATATTTACTGCGGCAGTCGGCCCCGGCCAGGCAGAGTGACGTAGGTCTACGTCGCTCGCCTGTCACTCCTTCCAGAGCCAATAGCGGGCGGGCGCGCGCCCGCCTCGGCTCGTTCACGGAGGAGTGCGGGAGTGTGACTGGCGGACCCGATGTCCGCCGGTCACACTACGATCGCCGCTACAGCGGGAGAAAGACAGAGCGGCTTGTGTAAACAAGCCACCTGTCAGTTCTCCCTGTGTAAAAGTGAAGATCAAACAGTTCTACTATGTAGAACTGTTGATCTTTGTTTTTACACTAGTAGCCATGTCCCTACACAGTTAGAATCACGCCCCTAGGACACACTTAACCCCTCCCTGTCCAATACTGTTAACCCCTTCCCTGCCAGTGTCATTTTTGCAGTAACAGTGCATATATATAGCACTGATTACTGCAGTAATGTCACTGGTACCCCCAAAAGTGTCAAAAATGTCAGTCAAGGGTCCGATCTGTCCGCCGCAATGTCGCAGTACCGCAAAAAAAATCGCAGATCGCCGCCATTACTCGTTAAAAAAAAAAACACCAAAAATGACAAAAATCTTTCCCTTTGTTAGTAAACGCGATAACTTTTGCGCAAACCAATCAAAATACGCTTTTTGCGATTTTTTTTTACCAAACATAGGTAGCGTAAAACAAATTGGCCGAAAATTTTAAAAGATTTTGATTTTTACATTTTTTTTTGGGGGAATTTCATATAAAAAAAAGTGAAAAATATTGTTGTTTTTGCAAAAATTACGCTCTTTTTTTGTTTATAGCGCGTGATCAAAAAATCGCACAGGTGATCAAATACCACCAAAAGAAAGCTCTGTTTGTGGGAAAAAAAGGACGTGAAATTCGTTTAGGTACAGCGTCGCACGACCGCGCGATTGTCCGTTAAAGTCACGCAGTAAAAAATCGCAAAATAACCCCTGGTCTTTTAGCAGGAAAATCCTCCGGTGGTAAAGTGGTTAAGTCAATAAAATAGTCCCTGAATGTGTTGCCCTCTTTATACTTGCCTGAGCCCCATTTCTATCCATCACTGTGCCCATCTATAGCAGCTCTCTGCTCACAGGATACACAGGCAGGAGCCAATCAACTCCTGGGAGCTGCACGGTGTGTAAACAGATGCACACCCCTTGGCTCAGGAGCACACCTGCAGGAAAGCAGCTTCCTATGGAGGCGCATTGAGAAGAGGAGCCAGGAGCGCTGACGGGGGACCCCAGAAGAAGACTGGGCTGCTCCATGTAAAACCATTGCACAGAGCAGGTAACTGTAACACATTTCTTAAAGAGCTTGTAAACTTCAGAATTTTTTTTTATTTTTAAAAAAAAGTACACCTGAAAGAATAAACACATAATGAGCTAGTATGCATCGCTTACTAGCTCATTATGAAATATTTATCTTAGAACGAAGCGCCGACCGCTCACCCCTCTCATGGGTGACATGCATCCGGCCATCTGATTAGCTGGACCCGCGATTACGTCACTCCCACGCATGCGTGCGGGAGCCGTGGGTCACGGCACGGGTCTCTGAAGGAACGGCACCGGCGGCCGTTCCTTTAGAGCGAATGCGCCAGTGATGTCACTGGCTGCATTTAAGGTAAATATCTCCTAAACGGTACATGTTTAGGAGATATTTACAGTACCTATAGGTAAGCCATCATCGGCTTACCTATAGGTACAAGTTGCAGGGAACGGTTTACTTCCTCTTTAAGTTATTAGGTTTTCAAAACAAAATTAAAGAGGAGCAGCTACAAATACTGTAGTTTCTGACCTTTTAATATTATGGGACCTACCTGTCCAGGAGTCCAGCAGTGTACCTACATAAGCCGATTTTTCAATTAGCTATCGGGTGTTGGTGCCGCCATCTTGACGAAGGAAAAGCCTCAGTAACGCTTTGCGGCTTAACAGCCAGTTTTACAACGCGCAAAGCACACTGCACTTTGTGAATAAGCTTACTGCAGGGGATGGAGAGGGGGCAGAAGTGGGAGCAGGTACCTGTCAAAACTAGGTACCCACTCCCCCTTACAAGGTGCCAAATGTGACAGCGTTGTGGGGTGGGGCAGACAAGCAGAGCTTCCCCTTTTGGGTGGACCTCCACTTTAAGCTTTGCAATCACTTTAAAGTGGAACTTTAGTGAGAAAATGAAGTCCTGCTAGATCACTTCATGCTGGCCCCTTTAACCACTTACCGACTGCTCACTAGAGCTCTACTGCGGCAAAGTGGTTCGTTATCGTCTGGCGACGTAGACCTTCAGTCACAGCGGGAGTCGGGCCAGGGGAGGAGCAGCGGCGATCGCTGGGAATCGAGTGTGGAGATCCGCTTGCTTGTGTAAACACAAGCGGGCGGATCTCCTAAGTGACAGGCAGGGTCAGATTGCAGGGTTCAGCATAGCTGAACCTGCGATCTGTCCCTGTGTCACTCAGTCACCTCCCCCCACACACGTTAGTAAGCACCAGGCATACATTAACCCCTCCCTCTCCAATAAAATTAACCCCTTCCCTGCCAGTGTCATTTTTACAGTAACAGTGCATATATATATATATATATATATAGCACTGATTACTGCAGTAATGTCACTGGTACTAGGGCTGCAACTAACGATTAATTTGTCTGTCGACTAATCTATAGATTTATTTTATTTTTTTTGCTTAATTGAGTGTTTTTTTGATTAGCTAATTAATACAGACCCCTCAGTTAGCCCCCTCCCAGTACAGACCCCTCAGTAAGCCCTCCCACCTAGTACAGACCACTTAGTAAGCCCCCCTCCCAGTGCAGACCCCTCAGTAAGCCCTTCCACCTAGTACAGACCACTTAGTAAGCCCCCCCCCCCTCCCAGTGCAGACCCCTCAGTAAGCCCTCCCACCTAGTACATACTGTACTAGGTGGGAGGGCTTACTGAGGGGTCTGTACTGGAAGGGGGGCTTACTAAGTGGTCTGTACTGTACAGACCACTTAGTAAGCCCCCCTCCCAGTACACTAGTACAGACCACTCAGTAAGCCCTCCAACCTAGTACAAACCCCTTAGTAAGCCCCCCCCTCCCGGTGCAGACCCCTCAGTACGCCCTCCCACCTAGTACAGACTGTACTAGGTGGGAGGGCGTACTGAGGGGTCTGCACTGGGAGGGGGGGCTTACTAAGGGGTCTGTACTAGGTGGGAGGGCTTACTGAGGGGTCTGTACTGGGAGGGGGGCTTACTAAGTGGTCTGTACTGTACAGACCACTTAGTAAGCCCCCTCCCAGTACAGACCCCCCCCAGTAAGCCCTCCCACCTAGTACAGGCCATTACAAGCCGCCACAGTACAGTACAAGCCGGTGTAGTGCCGCACATGTGACATCTCTTAAGTAGCTGGGTGATCGGGGAGGATGGCGTTGCGGCAGAAGCTGTGGCGGAGTACAGGGGTGCTGGAGACGGTCAGCGCTCACCTCTTGTCTCCGGCATCGGTGTGGACGGTCTTGTCTCCGGGAATCGGTGTGGACGGAGCCCGGCGGGGGAATTTCAAGCGGCGCGGTGGCCGGCCAGGGGGCGTGTGACGTCACGCGTAGACGATTTTTTGTAGTCGACGTGTCGTGGCAGCCCTAACTGGTACCCCCAAAAATGTCAGTCAAGGGTCCGATCTGTCCGCCGCAATGTCGAAGTCCCGCAAAAAAATCGCAGATTGCCGCCATTACTCGTTAAAAAAAAAAAAAAAAAAAACACGCCAAAAATGACAAATCTTTCCCTTAGTAAACGCAATAACTTTTGCGCAAACCAATCAAAATACGCTTATTGTGATTTTTTTTTTTTTTTTTTTTTTGTACCAAACATTGGTAGCAGAAAACAAATTGGCCAAAAATTTAAAAAAAATTGGATTTTTACATTTTTTTCTTGGGGGGGAATTTCATATAAAAAAATGTGAAAAATATTGTTATTTTTTTCAAAATTTACGCCTTTTTTTTTGTTTATAGCGCAAAAAGTAAAAATCGCACAGGTGATCAAATACCACCAAAAGAAAGCTCTGTTTGTGGGAAAAAAAGGACGTAAATTTTGTTTAGGTACGGCATCGCACGACCGCACGCAATTGTCAAAGTCGCACAGTGCCGAATCGCAAAAAGTGGCCTGGACGTAAGACAGCAAAGTCCTCCGGTGGTAAAGTGGTTAACAGGTATAGCTATGCAAAATATTAAAAATATGGCTATACTGTATCACCACTTGCTGACCGCCAACGGTACTGCAGCTGGTCGGCTCTGTCCCACGAAACAAACATAACTACACGTCGCTTCGCGGAACCGCAAGTAGGGGCGCACACGCCCATTGGCCACAGGGGGAACCAATCAGCAGGTCCGGCGATCCTGCGATCGCTCCCCGTGGAGACAGAACGGCGGTCTGCCGTTGTAAACATGGCAGACCGCTGTTCTGTCAGTAATGAACACAGGGCTCCGGTAACATAGGCTACAAGTGCTTCTTTTGTGCGTCATGCGATTCGGTTTGCGCGATGTTACCATGATTCGACAGGTGGAAATTGCGGCAACATCGCACAGCGTTTGGGGTGCCATTGCAAATCACGGGCATCGCACAGGCGTCCCGCGATTTGCAATGATTTCCGGATCGTGGGCAGAATCGCGGTGTTTCTGCCCGCTATCCGCTACGCTCACATGTAAACGTAGCCTAAAGCGGAACCCTCCATATTCTTTGCAGCAAAGGAAGCTGCTTCTGTTTGATCTGCAACTGCCATGATTCTGCACGTGATCAATTATGATACCAGCCATTTGATGATTTGACAGTTTGGTTGCAGACAAAAGCAAATGTGACAGTTACATTCCTGGAATGCAGAGATTGATATCTGTTTTTTGAAACTGTTATTAAATTAGTATGTATGTTCCTTGCTAAAGAACATGTATCAAGTTTTTATGGGTGAAGCTCTGCTTTAAAGAGGAGCTCTGGTCCATAAATAAAAAAAGTCAGCAGCTGCAAATCCTGTAGCTGCTAACTTTTTTAATATACACAATCTTTACCATCCTAGAAGTCCTGCGCTGTGATCACCGTCGCTGCTTGTGGGAAGATGCCTTTGACTTCCTAGTAGTTCATATAGAAAATGAATAAGACGCCGCTCTCCCAACCAGCCACTGTAGTTATAGACCTCTGATCAGCTTCAGCCTGTAAGTCTCCACAGTGGCCTTTGGTGGAGACTTACAGGCTGAAGCGGATCTGATGTTTGTTCTATGGTGGCTGGTTGGGAGAGTGGTACCTTAACTTTATATATGCAGTGCTTCGGATGGCCTCCTTGGCAGCCTGCGCACCTCTAGCTGAGCATCTCGGGAGCTCAGTCCCCGGCTTTGAGCTTTTCCAAGCTTGGTATTTAAGTCCCAGTGACTTCCTGATGATCTACAGCTGGCTTCCCACAGTGTGTGCAAGATGTGCTTTTCTCAGTGATCCCACATTCTCATGGGACTTGTCATTTGTCCCAGGAGGTTGCTGGAGGGGATACCAGCAGAAAAAGCTACTTGCTCCCAAAAATGCATACATGACATCAACATTGTGGTGTGAACCAGTGTTAATTTCGTCGACTAAAACCGACTAAAACGTTTTCGTCGACTAAATTAACACAATTTTAGTCGACTAAAATACGACTAAAACAATTCAGATGACTAAAATATGACTAAAACTAAAATGCCATTTTAGTCTTAAGACTAAAATACGACTAAAACTAAAATGGCATTTTAGTCAAAAGACTAGAACTAAAACTAAATCGAAATTTGCTGCCAAAATTAACACTGGTGCATGCTCAAAGCTTAATACCATAAATAATAACATATTAGATGTTTCACTCCAGGACCAGCAGTAGTATATAATGAGTTTGGAAATTGTAGAGAAATGCTTAAATAATGCATTACAAATTACAATTGAACTACACCCATTCGATTATAGATGACTAAAATGAGTTTTATTCGACTAAAATGTAGGACGTTTTAGTTGACTAAAATGTACTGGAGTTTTAGTCAACTAAATACGACTAAAACACTTGCAGAAGACTAAAATGGGACTAAAATGCCATTTTAGTCCTAAGACTAAGACTAAAACTAAATTGAAATGTGCTGCCAAAATTAACACTGGTGTGAACAGGGCACATAGAAAACAATCTATCTTATCTGATAGGGTGGTTGTACATTGTGAAGTTCATTGGAAAATTGACTTCTGTACAACCACGGTGCCTATAGAAGGATTGAAATTTGGCCTGTCCCTGCTGAACTGGCCGAATTTCGATACATGTATGGCTGTAATAATTCTGCTAGTCCTAAGCAGGGCTATAGACTGACTCTCGGCTGGCTCAGAAGGAACTCGCTGGGATTCAAACCTTGTATAGCTTCCAAATTATTGGAATCAAATTGATCAATCAACTTGGGTTCCACAAGCCTGTTCGGTTTTACATGCAATTTTTTTGCTAGCAGCTGTTATAGCTGCTAGCGACAACCATTGTGTTCTCTCAGCAGGGATGGATTCCCCTGGCAGGAGAACACATTGGCTCCATGGGAGAGATTTCCCTTTCAGCACTGTTGATGGGGGTAAACAAGAGATTTTCTTTCCTGCAACCTGTGGTTGAAGAAAAGTGCTCAGTCTATGGCCAGACTAACACTACCCTCCCCCAGATGCTGCTATCCAAAGGTTTACAAATTCATCCAGAGTGATGGCACCTTGACAGGAAGTGTGTTAGGCTCCTATCACACAGGCGGTACGCGCCCGACAGTCAGTTCTGCTCAGCAGCGGATTGATCCGCTGATTGCCGCTGAGCAGGCAGATGACAGCTCAGTCTCTGCTCTGTGTGCAGAGACAGAGCTGTCAGAGCCCTGCTCTCCTCTATGGGGAGATCGGATAAGAACGGACCGTCTGTCCGTTCTCATCCGATCCTCCAGACGGATGAAATAGGGTTTCCATCTGTCCGGATTTCAGGGACAGGATCAGATGGCAGCGGGTGTCAGCGGAGATATCTCTGCTGACATCTGCCGCTCCATAGGGCTGCATGGAGCATCCGATCTGGTCTGCCTGAAAAACATGACGATTGGAAAGCCTGTGTGAAAGGGGCCTTACTGTTGAGATAACCAGGTGAAAATAAAGGAATAAAAGCTTTAGTCCCTTTTCACACAGACTGTTCGATCAGGTCTGCCTGTCCATTTTTCAGGTGGACCTGATTGGACGCTCCAGTCTCCCCTATGGAGCAGGGCATGGCAGCCGTGACCTGTCCGTTGACCTCCGCGATCCTGTCTGCAAAATCCAGACGGAGGGTGGTCCTATTTTTCATTCATCTGATGGATCAGAAAGGCGGCCATAGAGGAAAATGGTGCTGTGTTTACAGTGAGCAGAGATGGACCTGTCATCCCCCTGCTCAGCAGGGATGAGTGAAGCAAGTGGATCCAGCAAAACGGAGGCACCAGTGTGAAAGGATTCTTAGGGACTTCCACACTCGTTCGCTTCAAAACTGCCAGTAAAACGCCTATGCGTTAATGCAGGGCTCGACAGGTGCCAGGTCGCATTGACAACTAGAATTAGCTTCCTGACTCCTGGGCGACACTGCGGCCCCCACGTGGGGGTGCGCGGACTAAGATGCTGCGCCGGCCGGTAATTGAGGCCGTGGCTTTACAGCCTGCTGTTGGGAGACACTTCCATCAGGGAACTGGCGCCCTCTTGTGGTGGCGGGACTGCAACAAGTAGTCACTGGCGGCGCTGAGGGTTTCCCCTGCCTGTTCTCACTGCTTGGAGAAGAGGTTGAGGGCTTAATTTGGTGCCCTGTCCTTACCGATGAGTGGACAGGGAGTTTGTTGCGCAGCTGGTCGGAACAGCCTCAGCTCCATATACAACCCCACAAAGATGGAAATTTTTTGTTTTTTATTTTATTTATCTTTTTACCCCATTAAAATTATTTTTTTTTATTCTTTCTCTGTCCTGCCACACAGCCGAAGGCCCCTTTCACACGGGCTGTCTGATCAGGTCCATCCGTCAGTTTTTCAGGCGGGCCTGATCAGACCCTCCAGTCTCCTCTATGGAGTGGCGGATGCCTGCTGACAACCGCCGCCATCCGATCCTGTCGGCCAAAAACAGATGCTGGTACTACTTGACGGATCAAATCAGGTCAAAATGGACAAACAGTCCATTATTACCCTCCGACTGCCCCATAGAGGAGAGCGGTACTGTGTCCATGTTTGCTCTGCATAACGGAGCGGACAAGATCTGTCATCCACCTGCTCAGTGGGGATTGGCAGAGAAATAGTGGCTTAGCCGAGGTGCATGTGTGAAAGGGGTCTAAGGTGGCATGAGTTACTGGATCTCCTAGTGCCTCCAACTTGCTGCACTGTCCTTCCCTAGTGAGCCACTGCCTATCACACCATCAAGCCAAGTACACATGAAATGCCGGACAACATCAGCCGGTGCATTAAAAACTGGCTGCCATTTGGCCTGTGTGTATGGTAGCCGGTCCTACAGAAGCCTGCCATTCGGCATGAGCAAAAAAAAGTACTGGCTCCTAACTTTTTTTAGCTGCTCCTAGATTTCTAGCAAATTTTGTCAAGCCCTGCATTAAGGAAACGTTTTTGCAGCATGTGTGTTTTTTTTGTTTTTTTGCTCTTATTTACGCAAAAGCGCTTGAAAAACTGCAGTGTGAAAGGGCCCTTAAAAAAAAAAAAAAAAATGTAGCCACCAAAGCGAAGGATTGGAAATCTACAAATTGTAAAACTATTTTCTCTTGCGTCCTCCGACAGTCGCCGCCCATTCAGTCTTCACTTAAAATGGCGGACCGGCAGTGTTTAGCCCCGCAGCGGCCACTGCATGTGTCTGCACCTCCAATGCACCCAAGGTGACCTTTAGTTTGTTTTGGGGGTCCCTCTCCTAAAGGTCACCTTGGGTGCATTGGAGGTGCAGACACATGCGGCGGCTGCTGCGCGGTTAAACACCGCCGGTCCGCCATTTTAAGTGAAGACTGTGTGAATGGGCGGCGACTGTCGGGGGACTCAGAAAAATGAATTTTACGGTAAGATTTTACAAAAATTCCGTTTTTGCTTTTGGGTTTATTATCTCTAAAGTATAACTAAAGGCAAAACGTTTTTCAGTTTTGAATAGTGTAAAATCTGTCAGTTTTTATTGTGGTCTGTGCCCCTGTTAAAGAGGAGCTTTAGGTTTCCCCCCCAAAAAAAAAATACTGTAGCTGCTGACTTAGTATAAGGACACTTGCCTGTCCAGGGATCCAACCATGTCCTCACCTGAATTGATTCTTTAGTTTGCTTCAGGTCCAGGCGATGTTGTCTGAAGTAAGGGTAATGAGAAGTGAAGCCTTGCGTTTATACAGCCGGTTTCCTACTTTGCATGCGCAAGTCGTGCCGTGCATTGTGAATGATCCTGCAGTCTTCTGGGACCTGTGATGTGTACCAGAAGACTGCGGGAGGGGGAGTGGGTGGCAAACCTCTGTCTCAGTTCGCTGTGGCATTCTGAGCCCGAAGTGGGAGCGTGTACTTGTCAAAACCAAGTACCTCCCCCCCCCCCAAAAAAAAGTTCCAAATGTGGCAGTGGAGGGGGCAAATGGGCAGAAAGCTCAGCTTTAAGGAAATTCACCCTCTTTCTCTTTTTTACCATCATTAAAACTGAAAGTAAATAAAATCCCCATGTTTTTAGTTGTCCCTAGAAAAGTAATCAAGGGTAAGTCTGCCAATAGGGATGCTGGTTCTGGTGCCTGGGGGATCTCTAAGGAATTCCCTTAATTTGCAGTGATTTCCTCTCCCTTCCTGTTTGGCTGTAGGACAGGACGAATAGAGAAATCTTTGCAGGTGAACATAGATGGTGAAAAAAAAAATCTAAAAGGAGTTATAACTAGGGATGCACCGAAATGAAAATTTTGGGCCGAAACCGAAACCGAAAATGCAGGATGCCCTTGGCCGGAAACCGAAACCGAAACCGAAAATGACTTTTTCCCCCAAAAAAATTTGAAATGGATAGAACAGGGACATAAACCAAAAACAGGCAGCGACGTACACCTAAACCTGTCGCTGCCACCCTGTCACAGTATATGTACTGTGATGGGTTGGCAAGAGGTTAATTTAATTACCAATGGTATTTGTATTATGAGGCATGAGGGGTTAATGTATTGTCACTGCTGGTCACTCATCTATTAGTGACTGACCAGTGGCAGGTAATTAACCCCTTTGTGCTGCATTAGTGCAACCAGTGTTAATTAACACTGACACTGGTTGCACTAATGCAGCACAAAAGGGGTTAATTAACTGCCACTGGTCAGTCACTAATAGATGAGTGACCAGCAGTGACAATACATTAACCCCTCATGCCTCATAATACTAATAGCATTGGTAAGCTGCCTCAGCTCCCCTCCCCCCTCCCCCACTGCCTCAGCGTCCTCCTCCTCGGGTGTCCTCTCCTGCATTCAAAAGTCCCGCCTCTGGCCGGCGGCACCGCCTCTCAATGATGTCCCTACTACTCTGTGCATTATGAATGGACATACTAGGCGGGGGGCGGGGCGAGCGGCCGCTATAGAGAGAACTATTGTGATCCTTCACTGTCAGCTCCTCACGTCTATGTATGAATGAGAACTGAACTGAGCTGACACCGGGCGGGGGGGCGGGCGGAGCGGCCGCTATTAGCTGTGACTATGTGAGAGCTTCTCTTCCTTGTCAGCGGAGATACGTGCCTGTCAGGGAAGTGAAGCTCTCACATAGTCACAGCTAATAGCGGCCGCTCCGCCCGCCCCCCCGTCCGGTGTCAGCTCAGTTCAGTTCTCATTCATACATAGACGTGAGGAGCTGACAGTGAAGGATCACAATAGTTCTCTCTATAGCGGCCGCTCGCCCCGCCCCCCGCCTAGTATGTCCATTCATAATGCACAGAGTAGTAGGGACATTATTAAGAGGCGGACGGCCGGCCAGAGGCGGGACTTTTGAAACCTGCCCTGCCCTGCGCTGCGCTGCGCCCTCCTCCTTCCCCACGGCGGCCATTTTTATTTTCGGCACTGTTAACCCATTATCGGCCGAAATGAGAGAGGCTCATTTTCGGCCGATAATTTCGGTGGCCGAAATTTCGGTGCATCCCTAGTTATAACCCTCCTTTACTCTGTTCAAAATTGGTGGTGGGGGGAATTTTGCGTATAATTCTTCTTAATAGACTTAGAGGAAGTAAACCCTCCTCTACAACTTGTACCTATAGGTAAGCCTATGATAAGGCTTACCTATAGGTACTGTAAATCAGGCCTCGACAAAACCCGGGCGCCAGGTCGCATTTGCGACTAGGATTAGCGACCTGGCGCCTGGGGTGCCCTGCAGAAGGTGTCCTGTCATTTTTGCACGGACTTCCGCGCACGGAGTGCTTGGACTTCCGGGCCGTCCGAAAATTGAGGCCCCGGCTTTTCGGCCTACTTGAGATGAGAGGATTCCAATGGGGAACTGGCGCCCTCTTGTGGTGGCCGGGAGTAATGACTGTTGTAATTACTGTTTCCACTGCCTGTTTGTTCACAATGCCATCTCCCTGTCCAGTTAGTTACCTTTGACAGGGAGTGTGGTTATTTATTAATTTAATTTATTTTTTTAAATGTAAAAACTAAATATTTTTTTCTTTTTTTTTTTAATTATTAAAAAAATATATTTTTTTTCCAATTATTAAAAAAAAAAATATATATATAAAAATAATCTTTTTTTTTTTTTCCTCATCGCCATGCCGCAGCCGAAGGCCCCTTTCACACGGGCTGTCTGATCAGGTCCGCCTGTCAGTTTTTCCGGCAGACCTGATCGGACCCTTCATTCTCCTCTATGGAGCAGTAATCTGCCGCCATCTGATCCTGTCCGCCAAAAGCAGACGGATGGTGGTTCTATTTTCTATCCATCCCATGGATCGGATCAGATGGCATCGGATGGAAAGAGACAGACAGTCTGTTTTCATTCAATTGCGCTATAGAGGAGAGTGGGGTTCTAGTCGTATTTATGTGTAAATTTAGTATCCGTTTTCTTAAAGCTTGGTTGTTAGTTTAAAAAAAAAAAAAACTGGCTCCTAACTTTTTTAGCTGGCTCCTAGATTTCAGGAAAATTTGTCAAGCCCTGCTGTAAATATCTCCTAAACATGTACCGTTTAGGAGATATTTACCTTACATGCAACCAGTGACGTCACTGGCGCATGCGCTCTAAAGGAACGGCCGCTCGTGCCGTTCCTTCAGAGTCCCGTGCCGTGACTGTCGGCTCTCGTGCGCGGGAGTGACGTCACCGGAAGACGGGCCACTGGACATGTCGCCTGTCATAGAGGTGAGTGAGCGGCACGGCGGGGGCTCGTTCTAAGGTAAGTATTGCATAATGAGCTAATATGCGATGCATACTAGTTCATTGTCTTTCTCTTGCAGGGTGAAAAAAAAAATTGCAAGTTTACAACCTCTTTAATTTTGTGCTCTTGGTATAGTTTAGAATATAACTAAACCTAAAACCCAAAATATCTATTACAGTTTACCAGTCCTCCGGTTTGGTGGCTGTGCTTATATACAGTATCTCACAAAAGTGAGTACACCCCTCACATTTTTGTAAATATTTTATTATATCTTTTCATGTGACAACACTGAAGAAATTACACTTTGCTACAATGTAAAGTAGTGTGTACAGCTTGTACATCAGTCCATGCCCTCAAGGAGCTTACAATATAAGGTCCCTACCTCCCATTCCTACAGGCACATACTGTGGCCAATTTAGACAGGAGCCAATTAAAGCGGAGTTCCGCTCCCCTTCAAAAAATTAAGTCAGCAGCTACAAATAATGTAGCTTCTGACTTTTAAATAGTAGAACTTACCTGTCCAGGGAGTCCGCGATGTCAGCATCCGAAGCCGTTTTACGTTTTGGCTCTCTGGTGCCGCCGCCGCCACCATCCAGAGTTAGGGAACCCGGCAGTGAGGCCTTCCGGCTTCACTGCTGTAGTCCCTACTGCGCATGCGCAAAGTGCGCTACACTTTGTAATTGGCCCGGCGGCGGAGGAGGAAAAAGGAGGCGACCAAACTTCCGAGGGACAGCGCCGCAACGCTGTCTCCCAGGAAGTGGGGAAAGTTACACGTCAAACGGGTACCCGAGGAAGCAGATCAGCGGAGTTCCACTTTATATCTACTGGCATGTCTTTTTTGAGTGTGAGAGGAAACTAAAATACCCAGAGGAAACCCACATAAGCACAGGGAGAACATGCAAACTCCAGGTGGGTAGTGCCGTTGTTGGGATTCACACCAACAACTCTAGTGCTGCTAGGCGTAAGTACTGGCCACTTAGCCACTGTATGTGCAAACTGTTTAGTATGTAGTAATCTGTAGCAGCCATTCACAAATAGAATCAAATTCTTCATTTATAGTAAGCTTTTGAGCTTTTTTGTTTTTTTTTTCTCTTGTTACAATCTTTTATGGGGCCTCATGGTAATTTTCATCAAGCCTATGTAGTTTTCATGTTTGCACACTGTCACTTGGAAGTCTATCAGAATTATTTTTAACATGCAAGCTCTGCTCCTGTATTTTATCAGTATCATGTACAAATTGGGTTTTCAGGATTAGCAGTATCTTTGTTGACAACAGCAACCAGTTAGCACCTCCCTGCATGTTTCTTTGTTTACATAATATAATGACTAAGCTCAGTGGTTGCCACAGGCATCAGTCTGTTCTTGCAGACATTAGTGCCATTGATGTTTTCCACAGTGCTCAGTCTATATATAGTGATAACTTGGTGCATGCACTATTTCATCACTATAATGTCCTAGAAATGTATTTAGAAGTCCTATTAAGAAAGAGGAAAGAATACTTGTATGCATTAAAGTCTACAGAAAGTGTATTACAAGAATAAACAATGTTCAGAAATGTCTGTAGCAGGCGCTCAAATGAAATCTAGCGAATAAGAGTGTATTGATCAGTTATGCCTCCTAATATCAAGTCCTGTGTGTGTGTGTGTGGTCATTACTGTTTAGCTATGTGGTAATCATTTGCACTTGATGACCAGTGAGCCACATGATAGTTTGGTTATATCAGGGCTGGAAAAATCCTTGGAGGCGTTTACTTCTAAAAAGTTACAGCTAGTGGCAAACGTCCTTCAGTATAGTGTTATTGTTTAGCGTCTCTTTATTGCTGCTAATGGGTACCCATGCTCTTCTTCTACTCAATATCAAATGCCCAACTTTTAGACATTAAAACAGAATTTCTCTTACGTTCTCTTGACAGTCGCCGCACACTCATACAGTCTTCACTTATGGGTATTGGTCTTATCCACAGGAGTAAGCTAGGCAGAAGATTTTGTTAGAAACATTCACAAAACTTTGCATAGACACACCTACAGGGGGCTGTCCCTGTAGTCCAATACCCCTGGCTAGCCTCATTCCCAATTCAGTTTGTCTTTTGCCTAGTTCAGGAGTAGGCAGGCTTCCCTTTGCTGGGGCTACAGTCTCAGCCTTTTCTTCTGTTTTCTTAATTTTTATTTCTGCTAAATGTGTTTTCTTTACGCTAATAGCATTTTATTTGTTCCTGCGCTTAGTTAGTCAGACTTCGGAAGACTACAGCGTTTGCGGAGCTGGGAATCGGACTGGTTATCCTAGAGCCTTACGGAATCCCAGCCCGCCATCGAGCGTTTAGCAGACCCCCCCTTTTTCCACATATGATGGGGCGGTTTGGGTGGTCTGGCCAATTCCCTGAATGTTAGCCTGTAGTATGTCTTCATGCACAAAGTGTTTTAGAGGAAGGAAAAACACCCACAGCCATTGCATCCAGGAGCAGCAGAGTTGGCAGAAAAAACGCTTGACGCTTCTAAACACATGTGAACTCATTTAAAAAAGCTATGTGCTTTTAGCACTTGAGCATTAATTCATTTAATTGGGCAGAATATATTAACGATGTGTCCTCGGAGGAGTCCAGTCTTGTGTTGGAATAACCTTTATTGCATTTTTCTATAGGGTTGCACCGAAATGAAAATTTTGAACAGAAACCGAAAATGCAGGATGCCCTTGGCCGAAAACCGAAACCAAAAATGACTTTTTCCCCCAAATAATTTTAAAATAGATAGAAGAGGGGCATAAACAGGCAGCGACGTACACCTGTCGTACACCTGTCGCTGCCACCCTGTCACAGTATATGTACTGTGATGGGTTGGCAAGTGGTTAATTTAATTACCAATGGTATTTCTATTATGCAGCATGAGGGGGTTAATGTATTGCCACTGCTGGTCACTCATCTATTAGTGACCGACCAGTGGCAGTTAATTAACCCCTTTGTGCTGCATTAGTGCAACCAGTATCAGTGTTAATTAACACTGGTTGCACTAATGCAGCACAAAGGGGTTAATTAACTGCCACTTGTTGGTCACTAATGCATCAGTGACCAGCAGTGACAATACATTAACCCCCTCATGCTGCATAATAGCATTGGTAAGCTGCCTCAGCTAACCACCCCCCCCCCCTGCCTCAGCGTCCCCCTTGGCAGTACACCCTCCCCCCCTCTGCCTCAGCGTCCCTCCCCATCCCAACGATTCAATCTCCTTACTGTAGTAGTGTCACTCTGAGTGCTCCTCCGGTGCCCTTCATTCAAAAGACGCACCTCTGTCGGCCTCCCACCTCTCGGTGATGTCACTACTACTACGATCTGTGTATGAATGAAGTGACATACCGGGCGGGCGAGCGGACGCTAATGCGGTAGCTGTAACTATGTGAGCTTCACTTCCCTGTCAGCGGGAGACGATGAGCATGAATGAACTGACCTGACACCGGGCGGGGGGAGCGGCCGCTAATAGCTATAACTGTGACAGGGTTCATACGGTCATGAAAATCCTGGAAAAGTCATGGGATTTTGACATGACACTTTCCAGGCCTGGAAAAGTTATGGAAAATGAGTAAACCCCACTAAGTTTTGGAAAAGTCATGGAATTTTGTGCAACTATTTAATTTAGAAAATGTCTCCGGGCCCCCTGTATTCTGTGGAAGTGGGGGACAGTAAGTGGACTACTTGCTCTGTTTCGGGTTTAGGCGGATTAATCAGCCGCAGCGCACTGCACAGCTGAAACCTGGTCACTGGCCTCTTCAATATGAATAGACCGTGACAGGCTAGGAACTCTGCGGCGGATTGATCCGCCTAAACCTGAAACCAAGAAATAGTGCACTTACTGTCCCGCTCCCAGGGGCGTACCAGCGGGGAGGGGAGGGGGGCACACGCACACTGGGGGGTGTCAGCCGGGCCACTCGGATTGCCGAACTGGGGGGGGGGGTGTCAGCCGAGCCACTCGGATTGCCGCACTGGGGGGTGTCAGCCGGGCCACTTGGATCGCCGCACTGGGGGGGGTGTCAGGCCGGTGTCCGCCGGGCCGCCTGCATCGCCGCACTAGTAGGTGTCAGGCTGCACTGGGGGGTGTCCGCTGGGCCGCCCGCATCGCCGCACTGGGGGGGGTGGCCGCCCGCATCTCCGCACTGGGGGGGTGTCAGGCCGGTGTCCGCCGGGCCGCCCGCATTGTCGCACTGATGGGTGTCAGGCCGGTGTCCGCATCTCCGTAGGAAGAAGGTCCGTGAGAGTGCCTGAGGAGTCTCGTTTTGTGTGCTGGCTAGGATGGGGATGGGTTGGGGCAGCTGCATAGAGATGAATTGAACTTTCCATATTCCTCATGCTGTCGCTGAATTCTTGTTACTCCTCCTCAGCGGCTGCAGGAGGAATATGGAAAGTTCAATTCATCTATATGCAGCTGCCCCATCCCCCTCCTATACAACTTCCTTTGCTGGCCCCCCCCCGTGCTCTTTAGCCCCCCCCCCGTGCTCTTTAGCCCCCCCCCCCCCGTGCTCTTTAGCCCCCCCCCCCCGTGCTCTTTAGCCCCCCCCCCCCGTGCTCTTTAGCCCCCCCCCCCCGTGCTCTTTAGCCCCCCCCCGTGCTCTTTAGCCCCCCCCCGTGCTCTTTAGCCCCCCCCCGTGCTCTTTAGCCCCCCCCCGTGCTCTTTAGCCCCCCCCCGTGCTCTTTAGCCCCCCCCCCGTGCTCTTTAGCCCCCCCCCGTGCTCTTTAGCCCCCCCCCCCGTGCTCTTTAGCCCCCCCCGTGCTCTTTAGCCCCCCCCCGTGCTCTTTAGCCCCCCCCCCGTGCTCTTTAGCCCCCCCCGTGCTCTTTAGCCCCCCCCCGTGCTCTTTAGCCCCCCCCCCGTGCTCTTTAGCCCCCCCCCCGTGCTCTTTAGCCCCCCCCCCCCGTGCTCTTTAGCCCCCCCCCCCCGTGCTCTTTAGCCCCCCCCCCCGTGCTCTTTAGCCCCCCCCCCGTGCTCTTTAGCCCCCCCCCCCCGTGCTCTTTAGCCCCCCCCCCCCGTGCTCTTTAGCCCCCCCCCCCGTGCTCTTTAGCCCCCCCCCCCGTGCTCTTTAGCCCCCCCCCCCCGTGCTCTTTAGCCCCCCCCCGTGCTCTTTAGCCCCCCCCCCGTGCTCTTTAGCCCCCCCCCCGTGCTCTTTAGCCCCCCCCCCGTGCTCTTTAGCCCCCCCCCCGTGCTCTTTAGCCCCCCCCCCCGTGCTCTTTAGCCCCCCCCCCCGCGCTCTTTAGCCCCCCCACCCCAGTGTTCTTTAGCCCACCACCCCATGCTCTTTAGCCCCCCCCCCCCGATGCTCTTCAGCTCCCCGCAGTGCTCTCCACCCCCCTGTGCTCCCTGGCTCCCCCCTCAGTGGTTTCCAGTTCCCCCAGACAGTGCTCTCCAGTTCCCCCTCCCCCTGTGCTCTCCATCCCCCTGGTTTTCCCTGCTTCCACCCCCCTGTGCCTTCCAACCCCCCTGCAATGCTTTCCAAACCCCCCCCTTAATTCTCTCCAGTCCCCCCCCCCTTCCCCCTGTGCCATTCAGCTCCTCCAGTGCTCTCTGCTTCCCCTGTGCTCTCCGGCCCCCCTAGCGCTCTTCTATCTTCTATCATGTCCGCAGTTCTTGACCATCTCTTGTATCATGTCCGCAGTCTCTCACCATCTCTTGTATCATGTCCGCAGTCTCTCACCATCTCTTGTATCATGTCCGCAGTCTCTCACCATCTCTTGTATCATGTCCGCAGTCTCTCACCATCTCTTGAATCATGTCCGCAGTCTCTCACCATCTCTTGTATCATGTTCGCAGTCTGACCATCTCTTGTATCATGTCCGCAGTCTCTGACCATCTCTTGTATCATGTCCGCAGTCTCTGACCATCTCTTGTATCATGTCCGCAGTCTCTGACCATCTCTTGTATCATGTCCGCAGTCTCTGACCATCTCTTGTATCATGTCCCCAGTCTCTGACCATCTCTTGTATCATGTCCGCAGTCTCTGACCATCTCTTGTATCATGTCCGCAGTCTCTGACCATCTCCTGTATCATGTCCGCAGTCTCTGACCATCTCCTGTATCATGTCTGCAGTCTCTGACCATCTCTTGTATCATATCTGCAGTCTCTGACCAACGCTTCTACCATGTCCGCAACCTCTGACCATCTCCTGTACCATGTCTGCAGCCTTTGACCACCTCCTGTATCATGTCCACAGCCCCACACTTTTTTTCCCAGGACTTGACCCCTGAGTATAGACAAGAGTAAGTGCCGCATCTGTGCCATCCATACCAGTCCACCTGCACCTCCATCATGACTGTGGCTTGGGCCTAAAGAGTAAGCGCCGCATTTTGTGCATCTGACTGTGCCATCCATACCAGTCCGGGTGCACCTCCATCATGACTGCCTGAACTGAAGCTTTATCCCCAAGCAGGAGCGGCCATTAATCTTCTTTCTCCAGTTACAGTATATTGGTCAAATTACAAGTTAACTTTATGGGGGTAATACAGTTTCAGCTAAAGTTAGTGTGTTCACAGGGTAGCAATGCCAGGGAAATGCAGCTTTAAAATGTATGGCTTCATGGTGAAAAGTATGAGAGGTGGCTGGAGAAAAATCAGGACCCGGGACGTGCTAAATGTACAGTGTGTGTCGTAAAACGTTTGACATTTTGCACATCACATGGTAGAGGCAGCCACACTAAAGGTGCAAAGCAGCAGTCTACAGCTGCGTGCTCGGCAGCTTCCAATTCGATCGCTGGCTTTTTCACCCGTGCGCCTGAAGTGACACTGGCTCCCAGCTGCGGCAGTGGTGCTTCCATCTCATCCACTGTAAAACAAGGGACCGTTTTGAGTCACGCTGTATCGTGAAACGAAACCCTAACTGCAGAGGTACTGTACACTACAAAGCTTGTCATTTATTTTAGTAAAAATATGCTGGGTGTGACATGGATTTTCTTCTTATTTAACATGTATACATAGACATTTCATGAAACTTTAGGTCATGAATATTTACGTGAAGTCATGGAAAAGTCGTGGAATTTTATTGGTAAAAATGTGTATGAACCCTGCTGTGAGCGCTTCACTTCCCTGTCAGAGGAGATACCCGCATGACAGGGAAGTGAAGGCTCACATAGTTATAGCTATTAGCGGCCTCTCCCCCCGCCCTCCCGCCTGGTGTGTCAGTTCATTCATGCTCATCATCCCCCGCTGACAGGGAAGTGAAGCGCTCACATAGTTACAGCTACCGTATTAGCGGCCGCCCGGTATGTCACTTCATTCATGAACAGATCATAGTAGTAGGGACATCATTGAGAGGCGGGCGGCCGACCAGAGGCAGGACTTTTTAAACCTGCTAATTTTGGCATTTTTTAACCCATTATCGGCCGAAATGGGATAGGCCCATTTTCGGCCGATAATTTCGGTGCATCTCTATTTTCTAGCTTAAATCTTGGTATGTATATGTGTGTGTGTGTGTGTGTGTGTGTGTGTATATGTGTGTGTGTATAATATATATATAATATAGTAATGATTTTTTTTGATCTGTAAATGCTGGTGGTGGGTGCTTTTTCTTTGCTTTAAATTGTAAGCTCTACTGTAGTGACTGAGCTGTTTGTTTAAGGTTATATTTAGCACATGAATATCTGAAAAGTATGCATGTATCATATCTTCCACTTAAAGTTACAGGCATCACTTTCAGTTCACTTATTTTTTGACCTGCACATGGAGAAATATGTTAAAGCAGTTAAACTGCAACCTAAGCTGTACCTCTGAGCTTCTAAAATATTTTTTACAAAATATTGCAGCAAAGGCTTCTTGCTTATCAAAAAAGTAAATGGCTATGTGTAGACAAATCTTCTTCTTAAAATCCATAGCCAACAGCATTGGCTTGATCTGGTAGTAAAGCAGTTTGTAGCATGTACAGTATTTATTATAAAAGTTATAAAAATGTATGCTGCTTGCAGAATGTTTAATTGTGCAGCAAATAATTAACATAATGCATGAATTGCTGTTACAGAGGAAAAGAGAATAGTAGGGCTGCAACTAATGATTATTTTCATAATCGATTAGTTGCCGATTATTATTTCGATTAATCGACTAATCGGATAAAAAACCTCAAAAAAAAAAGTTAGTGTATAATTTAGTTAATATTCTTGAATATCTATATGCAGTGGTAAATATAACTATCCAGCTATATAGTTGGATATTTAATCTACTCTGAGACAGATATATGTATTAGAGGTTTAAATGTGGTACATATCGGACTCGGAGGTCAATATTTTTAAAAGACCTAAAACACAGTTTTGCAAATTTTCAGACTGGATTGGTATATAATATTCATGATAGACTCCCTTATTAATAGGCAGGTAGCTGGATACAAGCTCCCTGCAACTTCTGTCACTTATGCTGGCCATACACAAACTACATTTTTTTTTTTTTTAGAAAATTTTTAAAAACATTCATTTGATTTTTCTAACCATTAGTGGGGGTCTATTCGGTGTTCGTTGTCAACCACAGTGACAGGAAAATTTGAAGGAGCAGAATAGAAAACTTCTCGATCAAACAAATCTTCAAATAGTGTATGTGGTTTTTGCTCAGAAGTTATATTAATTTTAAAATTTGTTAAAAACAAGTGGAATTTTCAAACAACACTCGTCATTCAACGAATTTACAAATAATTTTTGAACAAATATAGATGTATTGGATTTTTGGACAAAAATATTTGCATGTATGGGCAGCAGAAGACCTTTAGGCTACATTCACACCTGAGCGTAGCGTTTTTCGCGCGTTTTTTTTACCGCGATTTTTGCGGCGTTTTTTACCGCGATTTTACTGCGATTTTTACCGCGATTTTTGTGCAGGCGTTTTTAGATTGAATAGAGATCAATGGAAAACGCCTGTAATCTGCCCAAAAAGAAGCTCATGTACTTTTTTGAGCGTTGGGCGTTTTGTATACAGCGTCAAAACGCTCAGATGTGAACAGGGGCCATTGAAATGAATAGGATTTGTCTTGTTGGGCGTTTTGAGAGCTGATCCTAGAGCAGAAAAACGCCCCAAAAACGCCCCAAAACGCCTAGATGTGAACGGAGCCTTAGTAGCAGCAGCATGCTTTTTTTTTTTTTCACCTGTCATGATGGGGTTAAGAAAAAAAATAGCCCTTTATAGTAAAAAAAAAAAAAACACAGCAGATATCGCTACTGTAATATAATTATAATTTCTACTGTGAAACAGTGAAAGTATTTATATCTTGTATCGTGTATGTCTATAAAAAAATATGCCCAGAAGTCGGATATCCAGGATATTTTAACTGGGAGTCAGACATGGAGCTATATGAAGGGTGGAGGGGGGAAAATTAACATTTTTATTTTAAAGTAGTACTAAAAGCTGAGACTTTTTTTTTTTTTTTTCATTTATATAATAATTTTAAATATAATGCACAATACTAGTAAACCTTTACTTTAAATGTAATTGTAATGCCCTCTAGTCTATCGGCCTCCACCTTCTCTGGGTTCAGATGCTGATCTTCCCTGCACAGAGCCCTAAAGTGATTGTAAAGGTTGGATTTTTTTTCTTTTTAACAACAATCTTGTCATACTTTCCCTCTCTGTGTAATGATTTTTCACAAAGCAGCACTGATTCTCCTCTTCTGCCTCCCCCCCCCTCCCCCACGGCACTTCTGGCCCCTCCTGCCTTAAAAGTGCCCCTATAGGAAGCAGCAAAGTATAGTACTGTACAGAGTGTCCCTATAGCAAGGTAAAACAAAAAAAAACTCTGCCTTTTAGAATCACTTGGTTCTCTTTCCCTGGACTACATTTCCCATGAGGCATTGCTCCTCACACATTCACAAGTTCTCTGCCATCTACATACATGTATGGAGGGTGTACTGAGCTGTTTGTGTGTTGCACTGTATTTTCTGATATGTAAACAAATAATGCATTCTGTATGCAGGACAACTAATCGGCTGACCGATTAATCGATTACGAAAATAGTTGACAACTATTTTCATAATTGATTAGTTGACGATTAATCGATTAGTTGTTTCAGCCCTAGAGAATAGTATTGAACCTGGAAACCAATCAGATTTTAACTGTAGCTAAAGCCAAAACGTGTCCTGCATACAGGAAAATGTGGAAAGAGGTGGGTGACTCCCATTACTTGAAGAGTTCTGGGTGTGTACTAGGGCTGCACGATATTGGGGGGGAAAAAAGTATATTGCGATATTTCGTTTTTAACGATATATATCGCGATATTTCTCCAGACAGTCTCCGGAGGAGGGATCAGTTAGCAGAGCTCAGCTTTCTGCCAGGGGATCCACCACACTCCTAGAACTTCTCCTGCCCGAGCCTTCTGTCGGAGCCAGAGTGTAGAGGAAGCGGGCTGTCGGTAGCAGCCTTTGTCCCGCAGTGCTCCTCCGCCATGCTCCGGACATCTCCCCCCCCCCCCCCCCCCCCTCTCCTGCTGCAAACACTGTTCCGCCGCCATGCAATCCGCCCCGTACTCCAGCCCTCCCTCTTAGTCAACAGCTGACCATTACTCCGCCCATTGTCTCTCCATTGAAAAACATTACAGCCTGATCCCGCCCCCGATGCAGCCAGGAGAGACAATGGGCGGAGCAGGGCGGAGTAATGGTCGGCTGGATACTAGAGGCAGAGCTGGGAGGGAAGTGTGGGACGGATGCAGTCACTGTAAGTCCTCCTCCTCCCCCCGAGTCCCGACTTCTCCCCGCTCTGCCTAATGCCTAAATATCGTGGCTTCGGCGATATGAATATCGCCCGTGCCTGCAGAACGATAGTCGATATCACATCGACTATCGTTCAGCCCTAGTGTGTACCCATTGGAACAAGGAAATTACTAACTTTTAATGACCTCAGATGTTTTACAGGCCTGGCAGCACCAATGGTGTCCTGTTAGACTAATATATAAGCTTCTGTGTTAGACTAAAGCCCGGTACACACTACAAGGTTGAAAGGGAAAACAATCTGACACATCGCTGTACCAACATAAGCTTTGTTGGTGCGGTGATCCTTCCCGCAGTGCTATTGTATCCAGATAATGGGATTCCCCCTTCCCACCAGAATACACTGATCAGCACTCAGAGCCATTGGCTGAAAGCCCTGGTCTGTTTCAGGCTTGTCCCTACAACAAAAGCCAGTGGTTAGACCGACTTCTGTTGGACAGACTGCTGTATACACTGACCGAAATTATGCTAGTTCCTGCTGAACCGTCTGGTTTGCGGACATTGTATACCAAGCTTAACTTGGTAAAGTTTTGCAGCATCTATCTTCCCTGTCCTTCTACCAGTTGGTCAGTCTTGACAGGACATCTGGTCACCAGAAGAACCTCAAGCTCATATTTCAACTTGCTTGAATGTATAAAGCCATTTAATTTAACCCCCTCACTCCCTTCAGAACGAGATTTTGTAATGATGCTACAATTTTAAGGCTGTTAAACAAAGCTTGTGCGTGTCTCATAGTGAAAATAAATCTAAATCCTAGGGCGTGGGCAAATGCTTGCAGAGTCTTAGGACTTTTTGCTCTAGGTCACTTATGGCGCTTTTCCACTGCATAGAACCGTACCGGCTCGGCACGCTTTTGTGCTTTTCCACTGCGGTACCGCATGGTATAGGGTCGGAACGGTTCGGTACGGTATAGGTTTGCTTTCCACTGCATGGAACCGAACGGTACGGTACAGCTCTGAAAAAACAGTACCTACTCGATTGTGGTTCCAACAGGTACCAAACTGGTACCATATCCCACAATCCTTTGCATGCAGTCACTACTAGCCACTGATTGGTCAGAGAATCACACCCACCCCGTTGTTATCCCACCCACTTAACTTTAGTACTACTTTAGTGGAAAAGCAAACCTATACCGTACCGAACCGTTCCGACACTATACCATGCGGTACCGCAGTGGAAAAGCAAACCGGGCCAAGCAGGGCCGAGTAGAGCCGAGCCGGTACTAGCCGGTACTTGCAGTGGAAAAGTGCCATTAGTCAACAGCCATAGGTCTATGTGGCAGATATGCACAGTTGACGTGTAATAATGTATTGGATTCAAAGTTGATGGAAAATGGTACTAACCTGACTAGTACTGCAATACTGCTACCGGCCAATGCAACAGCACCCTTTACTGCTTGAAGATACCAAAGAAAGATACAGCCGCACTCCACAGCTGAGATAAGATGTGAAGTTCTTTTATTCATCGTCGGACCAGACAGAGAGGGGACAGGTAGACGGGTTAACGGGTTTCACAGGACACGCTGTGCTTGTTCAGTTCCATTGTACCATGCAGTTCACCGACCATTGACTGCTCTTATGGCTAATCTCCAAATTAATCTTTGCTGAGTTGCTTTAACCTTAGGACCAGGCCATAATCAGGACCTTCACCTCCTGTCCCATAACTAAAACAGGAAGTGAGAGAATCTCTGCAAATTAAGGCAAACACCCAGGTCACCATAACTCATGTCCCCATTGGATGATTTCCCCTCAATTACTGTTCTGGGGACAACTCAACATTTGTTTACTTTCACTTTAAATGATGGTAAACAGGGCAAAGAGGATGGACCTCCCTAATTGGGGGGGGGGGGGGGAGGGCGCAGATGGCAATAAAAATCGGAACGTGAACGTGTTTTTATCCATCTATCCAAAACTAAAGTTTTTACGTTTCAATGTTTTTTTTTTTTAGGTTTCAGAAAAAGGGTGTTACAAAGGTACAAACCATGACTGTTAAAATCCTTTTAAAACTTGTATCATGGTGAATATATTTAGAAGAATTAAACTGTATCAACTGTAAATGGCAGGGCTCCTCAGTTCTGACCATTGCTGTGCAGGCCAGTCTAGGTTGCATCACCTCTCTCCCCGACGCCCCAATGGGAACAAACTGCGTTACGAGTAAAAGAGCAACCGACCTCAACTTAATTTGCGTGAGGGAATAAATAAAATTATACGTGTGGATCCAAAACCGCCACACTTTGTGCAAGTCCATCAAGTGTGTAAGACTGTTCCCTCTTGTCCACAACCTCTAAAACAGCTAGAGGAGGGCCCTGAGCAGCGCTGCCAATCTGACCAGGACCATGTACCATTGCAAAAATACTTCATAATTGGCTTCTATCTGAGACGTATTGATTTGATATCTGAGAGTATCTAAATAATTCCTTTAGGGAGGAGTGAATATTTTTCTTGCAACTTGTTTCTAGATATCATTCCCCTCTGGTTGCATAGGTCTCCCAATCGAAAAATCCCTTTGTTCGTCCACCACTCAAATGCAGGGGGACAGAGGCCCGGAGGTAACAGTGGATTGCCCAAGAGAGGCGCTAATGGGGAGATGTGAAATTATGTATTTTCCACAGTCTATCCCATATTCCCAAGGATAGGGACTAGGTCGGGCATAATCTACCCAGTCTGTCTTTAGTTTTTAGCCACATGAGGTTGCTAATCTGGGAATTGGGTAGGTCAGAAGATTCTAGTTGCATCCATATCAGGCAGGGTCTTTTTGAATGGAATTGGATTAAATGAGTAAGTTGGGCAGCATAATAGTATTTCGCTAGGTCTGGAACACCCAGGCCTCCCCCCCCCCCCCCCTCAGTTTTGGGGCAAATTAGGATCTGTTTGTTCACTTTAGGCCTCTTATCTCCCCATAAAAATTGTATGACTTTCCGTTGAAAAGCTCGCAGGTCTGTTATTAACCATTATCGGTAAGGTGCAAAGCAGGTACAGTACCCTAGGCAAGATGTATATCTTTACAGAATTCAACCTACCGAACCACGACGGTGGGCTAACAACCCATCTATTGAGATCTTCCTGCATCGTCTTGTACAAAGCCGGGTAATTGCAAGTATAGAGGGTATCCACTGGTGAGGTGAATGCCCAAATAAGGTAATTTCTCCTGCCATAAAGGGGAAATTAATTTTAAGAACATTAACCGTATCCTCGAACGTTAGATTGAGTGTCTGATATTTGGAGTGGTTCACCTTTAATCCAGAGATTGCAGCGAATGCGTCCAACTCCCTGTGCAGGTTCAGAATGGAGATCATTGGGGTCGAGCTAAACATTAGTATGTCATCGGCAAAGAGTGCATTTATGCTCCCTATGCTCACAGAGGATGCCCTGAATACTTGTGTTGGTGAATTTTCATAGCTAATGGTTCCAGCGCTAAGACAAATACTAGTGGGGCAACCTTGACGGGTACCTCTGCGAAGGTAATCGGATCCATATCCCTTGATCGACAATCTGGCTATGGGTTCGCTATACAGGTCCTTCTCAAAAAATTAGCATATTGTGATAAAGTTCATTTATTTTTTGTAATGTACTGATAAACATTAGACTTTTATATATTTTAGATTCATTACACACAACTGAAGTAGTGCAAGCCTTTTATTGTTTTAATATTGATGATTTTGGCATACAGCTCATGAAAAACCAAAATTCCTATCTCAAAAAATTAGCATATCATGAAAAGGTTCTCTAAACAAGCTATTAACCTAATCATCTGAATCAACTAATTAACTCTAAACACCTGCAAAAGATTCCTGAGGCTTTTAAAAACTCCCAGCCTGGTTCATTACTCAAAACCGCAATCATGGGTAAGACTGCTGACCTGACTGCTGTCCAGAAGGCCATCATTGACACCCTCAAGCAAGAGGGTAAGACACAGACATTTCTGAACGAATAGGCTGTTCCCAGAGTGCTGTATCAAGGCACCTCAGTGGGAAGTCTGTGGGAAGGAAAAAGTGTGGCAGAAAACGCTGCACAACGAGAAGAGGTGACCGGACCCTGAGGAAGATTGTGGAGAAGGACCGATTCCAGACCTTGGGGGACCTACGGAAGCAGTGGACTGAGTCTGGAGTAGAAACATCTAGAGCCACCGTGTACAGGCGTGTGCAGGAAATGGGCTACACGTGCCGCATTCCCCAGGTCAAGCCACTTTTGAACCAGAAACAGCGGCAGAAGCACCTGACCTGGGCTACAGAGAAGCAGCACTGGACTGTTGCTCAGTGGTCCAAAGTACTTTTTTCGGATGAAAGCAAATTTTGCATGTCATTCGGAAATCAAGGTGCCAGAGTCTGGAGGAAGACTGGGGAGAGGGAAATGCCAAAATGCCTGAAGTCCAGTGTCAAGTACCCACAGTCAGTGATGGTCTGGGGTGCCATGTCATCTGCTGGTGTTGGTCCACTGTGTTTTATCAAGGGCAGGGTCAATGCAGCTAGATATCAGGAGATTTTGGAGCACTTCATGCTTCCATCTGCTGAAAAGCTTTATGGAGATGAAGATTTCATTTTTCAGCACGACCTGGCACCTGCTCACAGTGCCAAAACCACTGGTAAATGGTTTACTGACCATGGTATTACTGTGCTCAATTGGCCTGCCAACTCTTCTGACCTGAACCCCATAGAGAATCTGTGGGATGTTGTGAAGAGAAAGTTGAGAGACGCAAGTCCCAACACTCTGGATGAGCTCAAGGCCGCTATCGAAGCATCCTGGGCCTCCATAACACCTCAGCAGTGCCACAGGCTGATTGCCTCCATGCCACGCCGCATTGAAGCAGTCATTTTCTGCAAAAGGATTACCGACCAAGTATTGAGTGCATAACTGAACATAATTATTTGAAGGTTGACTTTTTTTTGTATTAAAAACACTTTTTTTTTTTTTTTTTTTTAATTGGTCGGATGAAATATGCTAATTTTTGGAGATGGGAATTTTGGTTTTTCATGAGCTGTATGCCAAAATCATCAAATATTAAAACAATAAAAGGCTTGCACTACTTCAGTTGTGTGTAATGAATCTAAAATATATGAAAGTCTAATGTTTATCAGTATATTACAAAAAATAATGAACTTTATCACAATATGCTAATTTTTTGAGAAGGGCCTGTAAAATGTTCTAATGATTGTGAGGAAAATTGGTTCCAAAGCCATATTTTTCCAAAGTCCGTAACAGATATTCCCAGGATAGGGAATTGAACGCCTTATGTTGGCCTAGAGATAACATGCCTTTTCTCTGTCCCCATCCATCCCAGTTGGATTTTAAATGCTGATATAATATCCACTGCGCGTCTAGTTTGGTCAGGGGCTTGTCTATGTGGGATGAATCCCACCTGATCAGGGTGGACATACTCCTAGGAAAGAGTTCATCCTAGCCTCTAAAATTTGTCATTTTCAAATCGACGTTTGTAAGTGATATATTGGGTGATAAATTAGACCTTCTCCATGGTCTTTGCCTGGTTTGGGGATGACTTGAATAAATGCATTGTTTTCATGTTTGGGGATAGGTGTGCCCCTCCTGATTGAGTTGAAATATGAACAAAGATGGGGATCTAGGGCGTCCCCGAACTTTTTGTAATAATGGGTTGAGATTTTTGATGGCCAATACCACTTCCGATTCCGAGAATTCGCTGTCCATTATGTCTGCATGTGAAGCGGAGAGTTGAGGAAGGGGGATATCATGGAAAAAAGTTTCCATCAATGATTTTTGAAGTGGTTTTGGCTGGACATAGAGTTTAGAGTACAAGTTATAAAATGTAATTGACTATCAGTTGGGGGTTTTGTGATCTGTACCTGTTTCGCTGTCTGAATTTCAGAAGTGCTGGGAAATAATGTCTCAAACCAATTTTCGAGCTATCAGTGTATGTGCTTTGTCACCTAGGGCAGTGTTCCCCCAACCCCCGGGCCGCGGACCGGTACCGGTCCATGGATCAAACGGTACCCGGGCCGCCCGAGGAACTTTAAATGATTTCACTGTGGCGGCCGAGGCGCAGAGCATTGCGCACCCCCCCCCCCCCCCCCCCCGAGCCCGCCCATTGTGTGACAATAGCGAATGAAAATTTGCTATTGTCACACTGATCCTCCTCCTGGCAAATCAGGGAGCGGTCCTCCTGATTGGCCGAAAGGCAAACCCCACACCATTGGCCGAGAACTGAGGGGAAGCCGGGGACTGAACTGAAGAGAAGTGAGGTAAGTGCACGGACTGGTCTCGCGGGGAGTGCTGGCGCTCTGCCTTGAAAGGTGACACGCTGGCATCTCTACATTGAATGGGGGCAATGCTGTGGCACTCTGCATTTATTGGGGGCAATGCTGTGGCACTCTGCATTTATTGGGGGCAATGCTGTGGCACTCTGCATTTATTGGGGGCATTGCTGTGGGCACTCTGCATTTATTGGGGGCAATGCTGTGGCACTCTGCATTTATTGGGGGCAATGCTGTGGCACTCTGCATTTATTGGGGGCATTGCTGTGGGCACTCTGCATTTATTGGGGGCATTGCTGTGGGCACTGAATTTATTGGGGGCATTGCTGTGACACTCTGCATTGATTGATTGGGGGCAATGCTGTGGCACTCTGCATTGATTGATTGGGGGCAATGCTGTGGGCACTCTGCATTGGCGTTCGTCCACCATCTCTTCCCCCCCCCCCCCCCCCCCAGCGGGCCACAGAAAAATTATCAAACGTTGACTGGTCTCCCGAAGTAAAAAGGTTGGAGCACTGACCTAGGGTGTCTCTACCCTTGGGGGTGTAGGGGACTATTTTGGCTATACAGATCGCTCTACACCCCCTTTTTTTTTTTTTTTTTTTTTTTTTCCAAGGGCTGTTGGATAGAAAGTAGGGTATTTTGCACCAAGATATTTAGGTGAAAAGGTTCACGAAAAGTGAGTCTCTAGTAGTAGAACAACATCTATACCAAGTTTGTGATACAATTGGAAAGCCTTTTGTACGTTTTTAGTAGTCGATCGCTCGGTTCTAAAAGCTCCCCGAGCAGAGAGCTGCTGTTATATATATATATATATATATATATATATATATATATATACACACACACACCGTGCCTTGCGAAAGTATTCGGCCCCCTTGAACTTTGCGACCTTTTGCCACATTTCAGGCTTCAAACATAAAGATATAAAACTGTAATTTTTTGTGAAGAATCAACAAGTGGGACGCAATCATGAAGTGGAACGAAATTTATTGGATATTTCAAACTTTTTTAACAAGTAAAAAACTGAAAAATTTGGCGTGCAAAATTATTCAGCCCCCTTAAGTTAATACTTTGTAGCGCCACCTTTTGCTGCGATTACAGCTGTAAATCGCTTGGGGTATGTCTCTATCAGTTTTGCACATTGAGAAACTGAAATTTTTGCCCATTCCTCCTTGCAAAACAGCTCGAGCTCAGTGAGGTTGGATGGAGAGCGTTTGTGAACAGCAGTTTTCAGTTCTTTCCACAGATTCACAATTGGATTCAGGTCTGGACTTTGACTTGGCCATTCTAACACCTGGATATGTTTATTTGTGAACCATTCCATTGTAGATTTTGCTTTGTTTTGGATCATTGTTTTGTCGGAAGACAAATCTCCGTCCCAATCTCATGTCTTTTGCAGACTCCATCAGGTTTTCTTCCAGAATGGTCCTGTATTTGGCTCCATCCATCTTCCCATCAATTTTAACCATCTTCCCTGTTCCTGCTGAAGAAAAGCAGGCCAAACCATGATGCTGCCACCACCATGTTTGACAGTGGGGATGGTGTGTTCAGGGTGATGAGCTGTGTTTGCTTTTACGCCAAACAGAACGTTTTGCATTGTTGCCAAAAAGGTCGATTTTGGTTTCATCTGACCAGAGCACCTTCTTCCACATGTTTGGTGTGTCTCCCAGGTGGCTTTTTATGGATATCTTTAAGAAATGGCTTTCTTCTTGCCACTCTTCCATAAAGGCCAGATTTGTGCAGTATACGACTGATAGTTATCCTATGGACAGAGTCTCCCACCTCAGCTGTAGATCTCTGCAGTTCATCCATAGTGATCATGGGGCTCTTGGCTTCATCTCTGATCAGTCTTCTCCTTGTAGGAGCTGAAAGTTTTTAGAGGGACGGCCAGGTCTTCGTAGATTTGCAGTGGTCTGTTACTCTTTCCACTTCAATATTATCGCTTGTACGGTGCTCCTTGGGATGTTTAAAGCTTGGGAAATCTTTTTGTATCCAAATCCGGCTTTAAACTTCTCCACAACAGTATCTTGGACCTGCCTGGTGTGTTCCTTGTTCTTCATGATGCTCTCTGCGCTTTAAACGGACCTCTGAAACTATCACAGTGCAGGTGCATTTATACAGAGGCTTTATTACACACAGGTGGATTCTATTTATCATCATTAGTCATTTAGGTCAACATTGGATCATTCAGAGATCCTCACTGGACTTCTGGAGAGAGTTTGCTGCACTGAAAGTAAAGGGGCTGAATAATTTTGCACGCCCAATTTTTCAGTTTTTTAGTTAACAAAGTTTGAAATATTCAATAAATTTAGTTCCACTTCATGATTGTCCCACTTGTTGTTGCTTCTTCACAAAAAAATTACACTTTTATATCTTTGTTTGAAGCCTGAAATGTGGCAAAAGGTCACAAAGTTCAAGGGGGCCGAATACTTTCGCAAGGCACTGTGTGTATGTATGTGTGTATATATAATATAATATATAAATATATATATTTAATATAATGTATATGGGAGGGCCGACCTGCACGTTCCCCGATTTATATCGGAAATCGGCCCCCGGAGGTTACCAATATTTCGGGGAAAGTGCATGTACCGGAATGATGCCTGCAGCTAGAGGCATCATCCCCGGCACTGGTGTCTATAGCCGATGGTCGGCTGTCATTACAAGGAGCGGGAGGGGACGTCCCCCGCCGCCTTCCACGGCTTGCCCGGGTCTCCCGTCCCACCAGGAGACGCGGGCAACCAGCCTGCACGGCCGCCAAAGTGCCCCAAATCAAAGCCGCATTCGGCTCTGATCGAGTCTCCATGCAAAAACCCGGAAGTTATGTCAGGAGTGATATCACTTCCGGTTACTGTCTGGTGCCAGATTAAAAAAAATGACAGCATTCAAAACAGCCAAACTTGGTGTTTTGAATGCTTTTAAGTGAAGAGGAGGGGTTTGGAGGTCTTTTTAGACCCCCAGTTCCCTCCACAAAAGTACAAAAAAATCATCCGATACTGATATTTTGGCTAATGCATATTGATAACGAAAAACCGATATTGGTCGAACACACACACACACATTATATATATATATATATATTGTGTGTGTATATATTGTATGTATAGTATCTCACTAAAGTGAGTACACCCGTAACATTTTTGTAAATATATTCTTTTCATGCGACTAAACTGAAGAAATGACAATTTGCTACAATGTAAAGTAGTGAGTGTACAGCTTGTATAACTGTGTAAATTTGCGGTCCCCTCAAAACAACTCGACACACAGCCATTAATGTTTAAACCTATGGCCACAAAAGTGAGTACATCCTTAAGTGAAAATGTCCAGTTTTGGCCCAATTAGCCGTTTTCCCTCCCTGGTGTCATGTGACTCGTTAGTGTTACAAGGTGTTAGCTGTGAATGGGGGGCAGGTGTGTTCAACTTGGTGTTGTAAGTCTCACTCTCTTACTGTTCACTGGAAGTTCAACATGGCACCTCATGTCAAAGAACTCTGAGGATCTGAAAAAAAATAACTCTTGCTCTACATAAAGATGGCCTAGGCTTTAGGAAGGTTGCCAAGACCCTAAAACTGAGCTGCAGCACGGTGGCCAAGACCATACAGCGACCGGACAGATTCCACTCAGAACAGGCCTCGCCATGGTCGACCAAAGAAGTTGCGTGCACATGCTCAGCGTCATATCCGGAGGCTGTCTTTGGGAAATAGACATATGAGTGCTGCCAGCAATGCTGCAGAGGTTTAAGGGTGGGGGGGTCAGCCTGTCCCAGAAGGAATCCTCTTCTAAAGATTATGCACGAGAAAGCCCGCAAACAGTTTGCTGAAGACAAACAGACTAAGGACATAGATTACTGGAACCATGTCCTATGGTCTGATGAGACCATGATAAACTTATTTGCTTAAGATGGTGTCAAGCATGAGTGGTGGCAAGCAGGTGAGGAGTACAAAGACAAGTGTGTCTTGCCTACAGTCAAGCATGGTGGTGGGAGTGTCATGGTCTGGGGCTGCATGAGTGCTCTCTGCACTAGGGAGCTACATTAGTTCATTGAGAGAACTATGAATGTCAACATGTACGGTGACATACTGAAGCAGAGCATGATCCCCCTCCATTTGGAGACTGGGCCGCAGGGCAGTATTCCAACATAATGACCCCAAACACACCTCCAAGACGACCACTGCCTTGCTAAAGAAGCTATTGTTAAAGGTGATGTACTGGCCAAGCATGTCTCCAGACCTAAACCCTATTGAGCATCTGTGGGGCATCCTCAAATGGAAGGTGGAGGAGTGCAAGGTCTCTAACATTCACCAGTTCCGTGATGTCATCATGGAGGAGCGGAAGAGGACTCCAAGGCAACCTGTGAGGCTCTGGTGAACTTCATGCCCAAGAGGGTTAAGACAGTGCTGAAACATGATGGCCACACAAAATATTGTCATTTTGGGTCCAATTTGAACATTTTCATTTAGGGGTGTACTCACTTTTGTTGCCAGTGGTCTAGAAATGAATGGCTGTGTTGAGTTATTTTGAGGGGGCAGCAAATTTACACGGTTATACAAGCTGTACACTACTTTACATTGTAGCAAAGTGTGATTTCTTCAGTGTTGTCGCATGAAAAGATATATAATAAAATATTTAAAAAAATTTGAGGGGTGTACTCCCTTTTGTGAGATATATAGATATATATCTATATCTCGTGTAAAAAAAAAAAAAAATTAAAGGAACACTGAAAACCACATATATACACTGCTCAAAAAAAATAAAGAAACGCTTTGAAAACACATCAGATCTCAATGGGGAGAAATATCATGCTGGATATCTACAGTAATTGCTGGGTAATGTGTTAGTAAAAAATGTGATTAACCGCTTGCCGACCGCCGCAAGTAGATTTACTGCGGCGGTCAGCCCCTCACATGCAAAGTGACGTTAATTAACGTCACTAGCCTGGGAGGGTCTGGGGAGCTCCCGCTCGGTCACGGATCTCCCCCCCGTGTGTGTGACCGGCGGACCCGATGTCACTCGGCGATCGTCGGGGGAGAGGGAGAAAGTCAGGCAGCTTTTGTAAACGAGCCACCTGTCATTCTCCTCGGTGTAAAAACACTGATCACACGGTTCTAGAACCGTTGATCAGTGTCCTTACACCTCAAGTCACAGCCAGTCACAGTAAGAATCACGCCCCTAGGGACACACAGAGCCCCTCCCTCTCAAATAAAGTTAACCCCTTCGCTACCAGTGTATTTTCTCTAGCGCTCATCGACAGACGTAGTCCTCGGTGATACACCACCTTCGGGTTATGTTACCTCCGCAGGAGCAGGACTAGACAGGAAATTAAAAAGCTCTGGCCACACCCTAGGGGCAGTCCCAGAGGGTATATCCTCTCTCTCTCTGCCTCAGCAAATCAGTTATTTTCTGTCTAGTTAGGAGTAAGGACCTAGATACCTTGCTGGGATCTTAGGTCCTGGCAAGAATTTTTTTCTAAAAGGATTTTTTGGACAGCTTTTTTTCTCCAGTGTTCCTGTGAGATCTTCAAGCAAGAAAGCTGAACTGGGCGACGGGCTGGATGTTGAGATCCGGTGGTCACCCCAGTTCAGCCTACGAGCGCGTGCAGGCCATAGCTCCGCGCTGGGTCGGCCGCGACAAAGTCCCATTAAAGGACTGAACCCGCGAGTTAAACGTCTCGCTGAAACGCCAAAGACCATGAGTCACGGCGTCCGTATCGGTCGACAGCCCTCCCGCCCCGGTGGAGAGGGGTACTGTCAGGAGTTGGTGCCCGCCTGGTTCCGGTATGGTGAGTAGTATGTTCCCCCTTTCCCCCTGACGGGTTTTGTGGTGAACGCGGGCCCCTCTCTGTATGGTAAGAAAGAGTTTCTTTCTATCCTATAACATGTCACAAATCCTCCTACTTTGAGTGTGATTTTATGTGTGCAAAAAGCCAGGAGGCTTGGTTTGGGAGCTAACAATCTATTGTATACATGTTTTAAAGATGTAATCTGTGGCATTCTGGGAATCTTATGTATAAGCTACCTACCAGTCAGAAGCCATGGACATGTAGACTGCCTTCCAAGTCAGATCTCCAGCTAATAGCAGGCCTCCCGAACGGCCATGCGGTCCGCCAGGGCCGGTACCGCCAACCACGCCATATCCCCATGCAGAGAGAGTGTTGTGTGCCTGCAGCACACCGCTAGTCAGCACAGGCCGCCGCCATTTTTTTTGCTGGATCGCACGAGCCGCCATTTTGGCGTAGCTTCGTGTCTCCAGCATGGGGGCGGCCATGTTTGAGGTGATTCTACACCTCGTGGAGCTTGGGGGAGGCGCCGGAAGGCGTGCAGAGGGGCGGAGCCGCCTCCTTTCTTCCTGGGCAGCCAGCCAAAAGACTTCCTGTTTGTCTAAGACAGCGCTGTAAGCTGTTGCAGTTCAACTCTGTACATCAAGTGGTGAGCCTGGGGGTCTATCTCTCTCTCTCTCGATCGATAGGGATCCCTAGCAGGTAACACTAAGGGGTTTTTTTGTGGCGCTGAGGGTCAAAAAAAAAAAAAAAAGTTTTTTCTTTACTTTGAATTATATCATCCAGGAAGTAACTGGAGTTATTATGGACCCTGCCACACATATTCCCCCACCTGTTTCCCTCGAGGGGGCCTCGGGACCCGCCGGTGCACAGAGTATAGAGTCATTTACAGCAATTTTGGAGTCTATGGTGGCTCGGGTGGAGGCGGCCTGTCAGGGACGGGGGTCAAGGAAGCGACCCCCGCCTACCCCTATACTATCTGACACCTCTGACTCTGATTCAGAGATGGTCACTGCAGTTGCAGGTTCCTCTGCAAGGGCTGCTATCCCAGGTAAAGCCCCCTCAGACAGTGAGGAGGACGCTTCTTCTCCTGCTATAATTCAGGAAGAAGCATTGGTGGACGCACTAGTTGTTGCAGTGCAAGAAACCTTAAAACTTGAGGCTTTACCGGCAGAGGCAACTGAAACAGAAAGGCCTTTTGGTACTAATAAGCCCATCAAGACGGCGAAGGCTTTTCCTGTACCTAAATGTTTTGGTAATCAGATTAAAGGAGAATGGGAGCATTCTAAACGTACCTTTACTATTTCCAAGCGTATTGCTAGACGCTATCCGTTTGAGGAATCCATCATTAAGAAATGGACGGTACCACCAGTCGTGGATCCGCCTATTTCCAGGCTGAATAAAGCCACGGTTATTCCAGTGGAGGACACTTCGTCCTTTAAGGATCCGGTGGATCGAAAGATAGAAGCGGAGTCCCGCACTATCTTTTCTCTGATAGGGTCAGCATTTAGACCAGTAATTGTTATTGGTCTAGTTTCCCAGACACTTACAGAATGGGCGAAAATGGTACGCCAAGATCTTAGGGGAAAAGATATTCCCCAGGAGACATCTGATTTGATAGAACAGATCATACAAGGGCTACGGTTTATCTGTGACGCAGCCTTGGACACTACTCCCTTGTTAGGGCATGCATCTAAGTTAGCAGTGATCCTCAGACGTGTGCTGTGGTTAAAATGCTGGTCAGCTGACCTAGGTTCCAAAAAGACTTTGACCAATCTCCCTTTCCAGGGGAATCGTCTATTTGGAGCCAACCTAGATGAAATCATTAAGGATGCCACCGGGGGCAAGAGTACTTTTTTGCCACAGGCTGCAAAAGCTAAGGGACCTCGCAACAAGCGAGGACCTTTCTTTACCGCCCATAAAGGGCGCCCGGCTGGTACTCCCGGGAAAGGCAAGACTCCTCCAGGAGGGTTCAAGAAGGGCTGGTCGGACAAGCAGAGGACCAACCCAGCCAAACCCGAAGTAAAGGAGTACACAGCCTGAAGGTGCGCCCCCACCCGATTTCAGGGTGGGGGGACGTTTTCACCGGTATTCAGGACATTAGATCGAGCATCAACCACTACTACCGGTGCGATTCTTCCCTTCCAACATTTAAGTACAGGAAGCGGTAGTTACCGTTCCCTGTATAGATCTTTTCCTTTACCTTTTCCTAAGATTAGTCCCGATACCTCACAGGAATCGGATCTGATTGACCAGATAGGCCAAGTAGCCTCTAGTCGGGTGACTTCGGTCCCTGAGGTTCAACCAGAAAAGATCACCTTTCCTGATAACTATCAGGTATCTGATAAATGTGTGGGAACAGAAAACGACCAGACTTTCTCGGATGGTCGGGGCCAGATAGCTCTAGGGACGCCTGGTTCAGATCCAATCAGGGCCAGTGGTCCTAGAAATTCTAGGCTGGCCTCTTCAAGCCGGCCTGGCCGACTTGGACATGTTAGTCGCAGACGTTCCGTGGGAACTTCGTCTCAGGGAGTGTCTGTAGTCTCAAGGACCTATTTACCTTCGTGCTTTACAGTCGCTGGTTTTAATGGCTTGGCCATTGAGACCCAAGTACTGAAGGACAGAGGTTTGTCTACTTCAGTCATTCCTACCCTTATTAAAGCAAGGAAAGCGACTTCCAGCAAAGTCTATTATCACACATGGAAGACTTATATTGCGTGGTGCGAATCTTTAGGATTTCCTCCACGTACCTATTCGGTGTCTCGAATATTGGCCTTTTTGCAACAAGGGGTTGAGCAGAAGCTAGCCTTGAGCACCATCAAGGGTCAAGTTTCAGCATTAGCAATCTTCTTTCAGAAACCTTTAGCTACCAAATCCTTGGTGCGAAATTTCATCCAGGGGGTGCGGCACCTGGCTCCTCCAGTCCGCGCGCCCTTACAGCCCTGGGATCTTAATTTGGTTTTGTCGGTTCTACAGAAACCTCCCTTTGAAAACATCAGGGAGATTCCCTTGCTTACTTTATCCCAGAAGGTGGTCTTCTTGGTGGCTATTACTTCTGCTCGCAGGGTGTCAGAACTGGCTGCATTATCATGCCAGTCCCCATACCTAGTGATTCATAGGGATAAGGTAGTACTTCATCCTAAGCCATCTTTTCTTCCTAAGGTGGTTTCAGATTTTCATCTGAATGAAGATATTGTACTACCTTCCTTGTGTCCTCAGCCCAAGCATCATCGGGAACATGCGTTGCATTCCTTGGATGTGGTTCGGGCAATCAGGGTATACCTGAAAGCTACGGAATCATTCCGTAAGACGGATTCACTTTTTGTGATCACGGATGGCCCCAGAAAGGGTTTGCCTGCATCTGCCGCGACCATTGCCAAATGGATTAGACAAACGGTGGTACAGGCTTATTCTATTAAGGGTCAGAGTCCTCCGTTCCCTGTTAAGGCGCACTCCACTCGAGCGCTCAGTACTTCCTGGGCCTTTCGCCATCAGGCGTCAGTGGTCCAGGTATGTAAGGCGGCCACTTGGTCGTCGGTACATACCTTTACTAAATTCTATAAAATTGATGTGACGGCATCGGCGGATGCCTCATTTGGCCGCAAGGTTTTGCAGGCCGCAATTTGAGGAGACCGGTGGTCTACCTCGAGGGTTTTTTTCTGTTTGAAAAATTTTTTTGTTGAGTCTCATCATTAAGGATGAGCATTGTAAACTTCTAGTTGGCACCGGTTGGGCCTTCTAGATTGGGATTTGATTTCCATTTTCCCACCCCTCAGTTGTGATACTGCTCTGGGACGTCCCGAAGGTGGTGTATCACCGAGGACTACGTCTGTCGATGAGCGCTAGAGAAAAATGGATTTTTGTAAAATCTTACCGTAAAATCCTTTTCTCTTAGCTCATCGACAGACGTAGTCCCCGCCCCTCTGTTTTTGGAGTTGGGTTGGGTTAAATTCTCTAAGCACTGCTTTTTCACATAACTGATTTGCTGAGGCAGAGAGAGAGAGGATATACCCTCTGGGACTGCCCCTAGGGTGTGGCCAGAGCTTTTTAATTTCCTGTCTAGTCCTGCTCCTGCGGAGGTAACATAACCCGAAGGTGGTGTATCACCGAGGACTACGTCTGTCGATGAGCTAAGAGAAAAGGATTTTACGGTAAGATTTTACAAAAATCCATTTTTTACAGTAACAGTGCATATTTATAGCACTGATTACTGTAGAAATGTCACTGGTAACCCCAAAAGTGTCAAAAATGTCAGTCAAGGGTCCGATCTGTCCGCCCCAATGTCACAGTACCGCAAAAAAAATCACAGATCGCCGCCATTACGCGTTAAAAAAAAAAAAAAAAAAAAAAACAACAAAAATGACAATCTTTCCCTTTGTTAGTAAACGCGATAACTTTTGCGCAAACCAATAAAAATACGCTTTTTGCAATTTTATTTTTTTTACCAAACGTATGTAGCATAAAACAAATTGGCCGAAAATGTTAAAAAATTTTGATTTTTACATTTTTTTTGGGGGAATTTCATATAAAAAAATGTGAAAAATGTTGTTGTTTTTGCAAAATTTACCCTTTTTTTTTTTTTTGTTTATAGCGCAAAAAGTAAAAAGCGCACAGGTGATCAAATACCACCAAAAGAAAGCTCTGTTGGTGGGAAAAAAAGGACGTCAAATTTGTTTAGGTACAGCGTCGCACGACCGCGCAATTGTCAAAGTCACGCAGTGCCGAATCGCAAAATACCCCCCTGGTCGTTTAGCAGCCAAATCCTCCGGGGCTTAAGTGGTTAAACCCCCGCTAAGTGAAAAATATGAAATTAAATATTGCAGCAGCTGCTCACCAAGTAAAAGCCTCAGATATATAATGTAGTCAAGAAAAACCGCGCTTGCAAAAATAACTAATACCTCATATGAAACTAGTGGACGAATGTAGAATACACAATCAACCATAAAAAGTGCAAAGTGTTAATGTATACCATTACATTAGTGATAAACAATTCATCGGTGAATGAAAGTGCACCAGTGCTGGTAAATGTGAAATCAAACATTTTTCAAGTATATATGACTAATGGCAAAAAAAAAGTCCAATTGCTGTGCAAAACGGTCAATTAAAAGTGATAAGGTGCTGAGGTGCTTCCAAAATCCAGTGCAAGGTGTCTCAGAATCCCTCCAAGAACCGCACTCACCAGAATTGATGGACCCTCCACTGGGGTCAAAACAGGTTGGGAGTGAAACAATACCAAGGGACCACATCCAGGCTGCCTTTATCCTCTTATTTTTGATTCAAGTCTGCGGGGACCACAATTCCTTCACTGACAGTTTGATTCCTCCAGGGTGCAATTCTATAGTGATGGCCCCTTTTAAGCTGTTAGACTCAAACGGAGGGAATAGACCACATTGTGAAGCCAGTAAGGTGAAGTTTTTTTTTTTATTAACGTGCTAAAACTTACTTGCAAACAGTGGTAGATGGTAATGCATATAGAGAAACATGCTGAATGCCGTATCACCGCGGTGATTTCCGGGAACGCTCTATGTTGTCTATTCCCTCCGTTTGAGTCTGGGGCCATCACTATAGAATTAAAAAGCGTGTAGTAATCAGCGCATAACCACAATGACCAAAACAAAATATATATTTAAGGCACCAATCGGTGTTAACACATTACACCAGTGAATATAAAATAAATATTTGTTTTCAATATTGCTGCGCCAAAGTGACTCAAATCATATATCAATCAAAGGTGATAAATCAATAAAGGAAATAATCATTAATGTGAATCATACAGACAAATCAAAAAATGTAAATGAATATTCACAATATAAAATATACAAAAGTGCAAGTGTGAAATGAACCAAAAGTGCAATTGCAAAATAATCTGAAAAAAGTCCCAAACCCAATCCTAGACAAGGAGAGGGCACTCCAAATATCCCAATCATTTCTCCAGTGAAGTAAGAGTAAGATCGTGCTCCACACCACTCCAAAATAGTGCTCTCAGTGACTGGTGCTGAAATAGTAGCTCACCTCAGGGATAGTCTCATACAGAGTCAAACAAGCATCACTGATAATGAATGTACTGCCTGTTTCCTCTTCACATCTCCAAACTCCCCTGAGCCAGCTTTCAGGGTACGATGACATGTGTCCGTTGTCTGATGAAGTGCTTGTTCTAAGGTAAGGTTAGGGTAAACTCACATGGAGACATCCACACTCTCCATTTTGCCTTTGCACTTTTGTATATTTTATATTGTGAATTTTCATCTACATTTTTTGATTTGTCTGTATGATTCACATTAATGTTTATTACTTTTATTGATTTATCACCTTTTATATATGATTTGAGTCACTTTGGCGCAGCAATATTTTGAAAACAATCCCTATAGAAATGCACCCTGGAGGAATCAGACTGTCAGTGAAGGATGAATCCATTCTGGTGAGTGCGGTTCTTGGAGGGATTCTGAGACACCTTGCACTGGATTTTGGAAGCACATCAGCACCTTTATGTGTTACGATCAGTATCTTATCACTTTTAATTGACTGTTTTGCACAGCAATTGGACTTTTTTTTTTTGCCATTAGTCATATATACTTGAAAAATCTTTGCTTTCACATTTACCGGCACTGGTGCACTTTCATTCACTGATGAATTGTTTATCACTAATGTAATGGTATCTATTAACACTGCACTTTTTATGGTTGATTGTGTATTATACATTCGTCCACTAGTTTCATATGAGGTATTCGTTATTTATGCAAGTGCTGTTTTTCTTGACTACACTGGGTAATAGTTTTCATTCCCATCAATCGATGTGGCATCCTTTTGATCCTATCAACTTACAGGGGGCTGAATTCAAAGACACCACAAAATCTAAGAAAAAATTATGCAGCAGGCTAGTCTACTTTGCTAAAATTTCATTACAGCAACTCAAAATGGTACTCCAGTAGTTTGTATGGCCCCCACATGCTTGTGTGCATGCTTGACAACGGAGGTATGCTCCTGATTAGACGATGAACAGTGTCCTGAGCTCCTGAACAGACTGAAGTGTAACCTGGTGGCTTTGGATAGAACGAAACCATGTCCCAGAGGCGTTCTGTTGGATTTAGGTCTAGCGAGCGCGCGTGGGCCATTCACTGGTATCAATTCCTTCATCCTTCAGTAACTTGATGCCAGGCATTGTCGTGCACCAGGAGAAGCCCAGGATCCACTGCACCAGCTTTGGGTCTGACAATGGGTCCAATGATTTCATACCAATACCTAATGGCAGTCAGGGTGCCATTGTCTAGCCTGTAGAGGTCTGTGCGCTCCTCCATGGATATGCCTCCCTAGACCATCACTGACCCTCCACCAAATCAATCATGCTGAACCATGTTACAGGCAGCATAATGTTCTCCGTGGCTTCTCCAGACCCTTCCACGTCTGTCACATGCTCAGATTGAACCTGCTCCCATCTGTGAAAAGCACAGGGTGCCAGTGGTGGACCTGCCAATTCTGGTGTTCAATGGCAAATGACAATCGAGCAGTGAGCAACAGGGCACACTAGAGAATGTTGGGCCCTCATGAAATCTGTTTTGTTTGGTCAGAGAAGTTCACGCCAGAGGCCTGCTGGAGGTCATTTTGTAGGGCTCTTGCAGTGCTCATCCTGTTCCTCCTTGTACAGAGGAGGAGATGCCTGTCCTGCTGATGGGTTAAGGACCTTCTACGGCCCTGTCCTCCTCTCCTAAAGTAACTGCCTGTCTCCTGGAATCTCCTCCATGCTCTTGAGACTGTACTGGGAGCCACAGCAAACCTGGAAATGGCACATCAATACGTGCCATCCTATAGCAGTTGGACTGCCTGTGCAACCTCTATAGGGTCCCGGTATCGCCTCATGCTACCAGTAGTGACACTGATTCTAGCCAAATGCAAAACTAGTGAAAACGGGAAAGATGAGTAGATGAAAAAATGTCAGTGGCCTCCAACTGTAAAACCATTGCTGTTTTGGAGGTTGTCCTATTGTTGCCCATCTAGTGCACATGTTCATTTTGTTAACAACAAAGCCGCTGAAACTGATTAACATTCCCCTCTGCTACTTAACTGACCAGATCAATATCCCAGGAGTTTAATTGACTTAATGCTGTAGGCTGATTAAAAAGTTTATTTTTAAGCAGTGTATAAATGGAATTGCCCATTTTCTTAGTTATTTGTGTGTATTACTAGCTATGTTTTTAGATATCATTTTTTTTATTTTATTTTTTTATGGCTTATACGCTCTGTGTGTGTGTGTGTGTGTGCGTGCGCGTGCGTATGTGCACAATTTAGAGTATTAACTAATAGTGTAAATCTGTATTGCTTCTAATTTGGTGCTCTTTATTATGCATCATGGCGGTAATGATATCATTGTGTACATTATGAGCATTGTAGATGTGTGTTCCTGTGTCATCATATCAAAACTATCTAAAAGTATTCTAAATGTAATGTGGTGCCATCTGGCCTCTTGTATTTTTGAGTAATTTTTTTGTTCGTGCCTTCTTGTGAAAACTGAAATTTTCATCCTGATATTTTTGATTTTCTTTAATCCAAAAATGTGTTGTATTTTCAGTAATCTATGCCAGCAATTATGACCATGTTAGCAGACCATGCAGCTCGACAGCTGCTGGATTTCAGCCAGAAGTTGGACATCAACCTTTTGGACAATGTTGTGAATTGCTTATACCACGGAGAAGGAGCTCAGGTAGTTATGTTTTGTTTATCCATAAGTCTGTATAAATTACACATACAAAATGTATAT
>NC_138770.1:575592564-575647564 GCF_965119305.1 Pelophylax lessonae | reverse complement strand
TTATTTACACGTTTACCACATTTGGATCTATGGTTGCAGTTCCTAATCAGCGCACCTTTCACACCCCACCTAATTAAAGAAAATATACTTACCTTCCTTCCTCCCTCTGCGCATGCGCTGTCACTTCCTACTTGCATTGACTTCTGGGAGCCGAACGTCATCGCTCCCAGGAGTCAATGCACCAGCCCCGCTCGTCCCTTCCGATGCAGGCGCGTTATTCCCTGCTGAACAGCTTCTGGGCATGTCCCGAAGCTGTGCAGGGATGACGCGCCTGCACCGGAAGGGACGAGCAGGGCATTCTGCGACTCCGATGTCACCGAAGAGGACACTGGCTTCAGCTGCCCACACCTGAGATGGCAGCGCTGGACAAGACATTTTCAAGGTAAGTATTTCTTCTAAAAGGTAAGTGAAACCGGGGGCCGTTCAGAGGCTATCGTTGCTGAAATGCACTAGCCCTGACTGTCCCGGGGGTATTTTTATCAAAAAAAAAAAAATTTTTTAGGCCGCAACTCCGCTTTAACTTGACTCCATGGATGAGTTGATCTAAGGCCATACGAGTGGGAAGAGTACTCTTCTACCCCAATCAACCAAGGGCAAGGCAGCGCCTAATAGATGAGGGCCTTCATTTACTGCTCATAGGCAGCCCCTTCGTACCGGCTGGTCGCAGGAGAAAGGCGCTAAGAAATTCAGATCTTCTGGGGGTTCCAAGAAGACATGGTCGGGTAAGCCGAGAACAGGCCAATGTGGATCTGTGGACAAATTCTCGTCTGCATGAAGGGACACTCTCACCCATTTCTGGGATGGGGGGGGGGGGGGGGGATGTCTTTGCTGCTTTCCAGGACCATGGACTTCCTTGATTCAGGACAAATGGGTCCACAAACTGATCCGATCGGATTACAAGATCAGATTCCAGGCTTGACCGTCGGACAGGTTCTTCCCGTCCAATCTACGCCAATCCCAGTCCGGTTAAGTGATCTATGAGAGGTGGTACAAGATCTGCTGTCTCAAGGGGTGATTGTGCTGGTTCCTTCTCGGGAATGCTTTCAGGGGTTCTATTCAAACTGGTTCACTGTGCCCAGGAAAGAAGGGAATGGGTGGAAATGTTTGTTCCAACCCTTTGTGCAGTGCACATCCCAGGTGTGGAAAACTGGCAGGCGGATTACCGTAGTGATCAGGTGTTGGATCAGGGGGAGTGGTCCCTGCACCCGGAGGTAGTTCACCTCCTGTGTGTCCGGTGTGTGTCGACCTGTTTGCTTCTTGACTCAACAAGCAGGTTCAGAGGTTTGTTGCCAGGTTGAGGGATTCTCTGGCCGAAGCCACAGACACACTGGTGGCTCCTTGAGGTCCGTATCGAATGATCTATGTGTTCCCTCCGCTGAAACTCCTGCTGAGGCTTTTGCGCAGAATAGAGGTGGAAGGGAATCCGGTCATTCTGGTGGCCCCAGAATGGCCTCGCTGGTCTTGGTACGCAGATCTGGCAAGGTTAGTCGCCAATTCTCCTTGGAGACTTCCTCTCAGGGAAGATCTGCATTCTTAAGGGCATATCTTCCATCCTGCTCTACAGTCGCTGGCTTTAACAGCGTGGCTGTTGAAAGCCAGGTATTGAAGCATAGAGGTCTTTCTGATTCTGTGATTCGTACACTGTTTAACCACTTGACCACCGGAGGATTTTGCTGTCTTCCGTCCAGGCCACTTTTTGCGATTCGGCACTGTGCTATTTTAACTGACAATTGCGCGGTCGTGCGGCGCCGTATCCAAACGAAATTTACGTCCTTTTTTTCCCGCAAACAGAGCTTTCTTTTGGTGGCATTTGATCACCTGTGCGATTTTTACTTTTTGCGCTATAAACAAAAAAAGAGCGTTTATTTTGAAAAAATAACAATATTTTTAACATTTTTTTTATATGAAATTCCCCCCCAAAAAAATGTAAAAATCAATTTTTTTTTTAAATTTTTGGCCAATTTGTTTTCTGCTACCTATGTTTGGTAAAAAAAATCGCAATAAGCGTATCTTGATTGGTTTGCGCAAAAGTTATTGCGTTTACTAACAAAGGGAAAGATTTATGTCATTTTTGGTATTTTTTTTTTTTTAACGCGTAATGGCGGTGATCTGCGATTTTTTTTTTTTTTTTTTTTTTTTTTTTTTTTTGCGGGACTGCGACATTGCGGCGGACAGATCGGACCCTTGACTGACATTTTTGACACTTCTGGGGGTACCAGTGACATTACTGCAGTAATCAGTGCTATACATATGCACTGTTACTGTAAAAATGACACTGGCAGGGAAGGGGTTAATTTTATTGGAGAGGGAGGGGTTAATGTATGCCTGGTGCTTACTGACGTGTGGGGGGGGGAGGTGACTGAGTGACAGAAGGACAGATCGGATGTCCAGCTATGCTGAACACTCCGATCTGTCAGTCCCTGTCACTATGGAGATCCGCCCGCTCTGTTTACACAGGCGGGCGGATCTCCTCGCTAGATTCCCTGACGATCGGGGCAGAGCAGCGCCGCCTACAGGGGGAGGAGTCCAGAGACGTAGGTCTACGTCGCTGGACGGGAACGAGCCACTTTGCCGCAGTACGCCCCAATGTGAGCGGTCGGCAAGTGGGTAAAGGCCAGAAAGTCTGCTTCGCGGAAGATCTATCATCATACGTGGAAATCGTACATCTCATGGTGTGAATCGCTGAAGGTGCATCCTCGCCTTTTTTCGGTGGGTAGGATTTTGACCTGTCTTCAAAAAGGGGTTGAACAGCAGTTTGCTTTGGGCACCATCAAGGGCCAAGTGTCAGCTTTGGCTGTATTTTTTCTCCAACGTCCTTTAGCTACGCATGCCTTGATTCACACCTTTTATACAAGGGGTTTGCCATATGGCTCCTCCGAGGCGATCCCCTCTACCTCCGTGGGATCTTAATTTAGTATTGTCTGTTCTTCAAAAACCTCCTTTTGGGAACAATAGGTTTTGAGAACAATAGGGAGATTCATCTTACTGTCTCAGAAGGTTTGCTTTTTTGGTGGCCATTACTTTGGCCCACAGAGTATCTGAATTGGGGGCGCTGTCCTGCCGTTCACCTTATCTGGTGGTCCACATAGATAAAGTGGTACTTCAACCTAATCGGTCATTTCTTTCTAAGGTGGTTTCTGATTTTCATCTGAAGCTGCCTTCACTCTGTCCTAAGCCCAAGCATCCCAAGGAAATTGCTTTGAATTCTTTGGATGTGGTTTGGGCAGTTAAAGTTTACCTAGCGGCGGCTACTGAATCTTTCTTTCAGGAAATCAAACTTTGTCCTCACTGAAGGACCTCGAAAGGGATTGGCTGCTTCTGCTGCGACCATATCCAGATGGATCAGGCAGACGGGGGTACAGGCTTATTCATTGAAGGGTCGGGTTCCACCTTTCCCTGTGAAGGCGCATTCTACTAGGGCGCTGAGTGCCTCTTGGGCTTTTCACCATCAGGCGTCAGTAATGCAAGTTTGGCAACTTGGTTGTCGGTGCACACATTCACAAAATTCTACAAGGTAGATGTGTTGGCCACAAGGTTTTGCAGGCTGCTGTCTAAAAGAGAAAATATTCTCTAGGGTGTATGTTTCTAGGTGAGCTCCAGTTGTTCCCGGTTGAGCTCCATGTTACCTGGTTGGCTAAGTTTAGCCTTTTGGGGAATTGTTCTTTCTTTGCATTTGTTTTTCCCACCCCTCATGCAAATACTGCTTTGGGACGTCTCGATGGTCAAGAAGAATATGCAACTGCGTCTGTCAATGAACGATAGAGAAAATTCGATTTTTGACACCATAAAATCCTTCCAAAATTGAAGGTTATAGCAGAGTGTGTGGGTGTATGCCTGCAAGGACTGCCCCATAGGCATGGTAAAGCTTTTTCATGCCTAGTGTCCTACTCCTATAGGGGGCAGCATAACCCAATGGTCAAGAAGAATATGGAGCTGCGTCTGTTAATGAACTTAAGAGAAAAGGATTTGAAGAGGTCTTGGTCCGGCAAGCCCCGAGCAGGTTCTGCCAGACCTGCGGAAAAGTCGTCCTCCGCATGAAGCGGCACCCTCACCCATATCTGGAGTGGGGGGATGTCTTTGTTTGTTTCCAGATCCGTGGACTTCCCTGATCCAGGTCAAGTGGGTCTACAAAGTAATTTGCTCTGGCTACAAGATTGAGTTTCCATCGTGCCCTCAGGAAAGGTTCTTCCCTTCCAACCTGCACTTGTCCCTGGATTGCTTAGGGGATCTCTATGGGGCAGTGCAAAACGTGTTACTTCAAGGGGTGATTGTTGCGGTTCTGACATCGGAACGTTTTCAAGGTCTTTACTCAAACCTGTTTTACAGTTGCCATGAAGGAAGGCAAGGTGCGTACCATTCTGGACCTCAAGGCCCAAAACTGCTTTGTGTGGGTACAGAAGTTCCGAATGGAATCAATTTGCATGGTAGTGGCGTCCCTACATAAGGGAGATTTCTTCACCTTCCACGACATCAAGGACGCCTGCCTTCACATCCCAATATGTGCCGCCCACCAGCGCTTTGTCCACATTGCCGTGGGCGAGGAGCATTATCAGTTTGGCGTTACCCATTGGTCTCGTCTCCGCTCCTCGGGTATTCTCAAACGTAATGGCCCTGGTGCTAGCATTGCTGCGTTAGCCGGAGATAGCGGTACTAGGGTATCTGGACAATCTGCTTTTGTGAGCAGAGTCTTTGACTACTCTGTTGGACAACTTGGAGATTACTCTGCGAACTCTGAAGAAGTTCAATTGGATTCTGAATCTTCAGAAGTCTACTCTGGTTCTGTCCAAGTCTGGATTGTCTGGGTCTGATGCTGTTTCTTCCTCAGGAAAAACTTCAGAAATTGCAGGAGGCGATTCCCAGAGGTGGGGGACTTGAGTCGCATGACTTGACTTAAGTCAGACTTAAGTCACCAGTTTGAGGACTTGAGACTTTCTTACTAAAATTAATAAGACTCGACATGACTTTGACTTAAAACCTTACTTTTTTAAGTTATTAAATATTTGCATTTTCTCAAGATGTGTTAAAGCAAAATCAATGTGCCTGTTATGTTTCTGACACCATAGTCACTTTAAAACACCTCTGTGTTCTGGTTTTTAGGACACTGGCTGTTTAACAATGGAAATACTTAACATGTTTTTAGTGACTGTGGTTTTGAAACATGACCGGACAAAGGATTTTGAGCTGTTTGGGCATTCAAAGTGTTTCTTTAATATGCCAAGAAAAAAGCACTAAGCAGTTTTGTTAATGTTGAAAATGAAACAAAACCTTTCCTGACCACTGACTTTTAACTGATTTAAAGGTGGAAATGGGGTAGATCAGTATTTTTAACTTGATTTGTGACGTGACCAAAACAAATGACTTGACTTGCTTGCTTTTCGCCACAGTAACTTGGGACTTGCTTGAGTCTTGAAGGTTAAGACTGAGACTTGCTTGTGACTTGCACATGTGTGGCTTACTCCCATGTCTGGCGATTCCGCTTCTGCTGTACAGTAGACGGTCATCTCTTTGGACTTGCGTGCTGGTGCTGGGTCTTATGGTGTCTACCTTTTTTGAGGCATTTCCGTTTGCACAGTTCCACACGAGATCTCGGCAAAAGGAGATTCTGGTGAAATGGAACAAGGATCCTCAGTCTCTAGACTATCTGGTCCTGTTGAGCCAGAGTACTAGGGGGTTCCCTGGTTTGATTGCTTTATTCTTCGGCACTTCGTCAGTGAAAATAATTTCTTTCCCTGTACTGGATGGTTGTCGCCACGGACGCCAGTTTGCCCGAGTGGGTAGGTGTCCTTGGCATAGAGTGTGCTCGGGGGTCTCGACCTTGGAAGAGGCTACCTATCGGTATGCTGGAGCTCCGAGCGATCAGACTTTGTCTGGATCATTGAACAAGTCGTCTTAAGGGGTGTCCGGTACAGATTCAATCAGACAATGCCATGGCCCTGGCCTATGTCAATCACCAAGAGGGCACAAGAAGTGTCCTGGCGGCTCGAAGTAGCCAGCATTCTAAGGTGGGCAGAACGAATGGTTCTAGCCCTCTCTGCTGTACACATTCCTTGGGTGGAAAATTGGCCGGCGGATTACCTCAGTCGACAGGTGTTGGACAAGGGGTAATGGTCACTTCATCCGGAGGGGTTTCATCAGTTGCATATCCGGTGGGGTACTCCGGGGATGGATTTGTTGGCCTCTCACCTCAACAGGAAAGTGGCACAGTCTTGGGATCCTGTAGCCGATGCCACAGACGCATTTGTGTCTCCCTGGAGTCAGTATCATCTGATTTATGCCTTTTCTCCTCTCAAGCTTCTACCGAGACTCCTGCGCAGGATCGAGTCAGAGGGGATTCTGGTCATTCTAGTGGCTCCAGACTGGCCTCGCCGGTCTTGGTACGCTGATCTTGTACGGCTGGTCGCCGATGCTCTTTGGAGACTTCCTATCAGGGAAGATCTGCTGTCCCAAGGGCCAATCTTTAATCCTGCTTTACAGTCACTGGCGTTGACGGCTTGGCTGTTGAAAGCCAGGTGCTGAAGGATAAAGGGTTGCCTGAATCGGTGATTCCTACCCTGTTAAAAGCTAGAAAATCTACTTCTAGGAAGATTTACCCTTGTACTTGGAAGTCATACATTGCGTGGTGTGAAACCCTCAGTGTTCACCCTCGTTCCTTTTCCGTGACTCGGACCTTGGCCCTTGGCTTTCCTCCAACAAGGGGTTGAGCAGTGCCTGGCTTTGAGTACCATCAAAGGTCAGGTCTCGGCCTTGGCGGTTTTCTTTCAATGTCGATTTGCCACACACTCTTTGGTGTGGGCCTTTTTATCCAGGGAGTGAGACACTTGGTTCCTCCAGTGCAGTCTCTGTTGCCGCTGTGGGACCTTAGTTTGTTGTTCTCCAGAAGCCTCCCTTCCAATTATTTGGGCAGTTCCCCTGCTTGTTATACCAGAAGGTGGCCTTTTTGGTGGCTATCACTTCTACGCGCAGGGTGTCGGAGCTGGCGGCGCTGTCTTGTCCACCTTACTTGGTGGTTCACAAGGATAAGGTGATTCTTCGTCCATGTCTGTCGTTCCTTCTGAAGGTCGTCTGATTTTCATTTGAATAAAGAGATTGTGTTGCCTTCCCTGTGTCCCAGATCTAAGCATCCTAAGGAAAATAGCTTTACACTCCCTGGATGTGGTTCGGGCAATAAGGGTGTACTTGACTGCTACGGAGTCTTTTTGATAGTAATGCCCCATACACACATGCAGATTATCTGCAGACTTTTGTCTGCAGACTTACCAAAACCATATAATATGAGGTCAAACCTAAACACTTTCAATTTGTATGCAATCCGGCAGGCCCTTGTACTACATAGAAAAGGTAAGTCTGCAGACAAAAGTCTGCAGATAATCTGCACGTGTGTATGGGGCATTAGACTCGCTATTTGTCCTCCCCGATGGACCTTGCAAAGAGCTGGCTGCTTCTGCTGCGACCATTTCGAGATGGATCAGACCAACTGTGGTTCAGGCTTATGCCATTAAGGGTCAGGTTCTTCCTTTCCCTGTTAAGGCGCACTCTACTCAGGCGCTTAGTGCCTCCTGGGCCTTCAATACATCAGGCGTCACTGATGCAGGTTTGCAAGGCGGCCACCTGGTCGTCTGTGCACGTGTTCGCAAACATTTTATAAGGTGGATGTGTTGGCATCTGCAGATGCTTCCTTCGACCACAAGGTTTTGCAGGCTGCTGTTTGAGGACTTGTCCTATTTTAAAGGTGTTTTTTTGTTTTTTTCAGACGAGCTCTAGTTGATAGTTGAGCTCCATGTCATCTGGTTTGCTTTGTTTAGCCTTGAGGAAGGTTTTTTTTCTTACTGTTCCCACCCCTCATGTTTGACACTGCTTTGGGATGTCCCATATAGTCATAAAGATGAGGAGCTATGTCTGTTAATGAAGGAAAGAGAAAATGGGATTTTGTATTACCGTTATATCCATTTCTCTGATGATGATCCTTGACGGACACAGCACTCGCCCCTCTGGAGTTTGTTTTTCTTCTGACACTGCTTGTAACAAAAACTGAATACCTATAACTGAGTGGGCATATACCCCCTTGGACTGCCCCATAGGCGTAGTCAAGTTTTTGTCTGCCTAGTGTCCTACTCCTGTAGGGGGCAGTATAACCCATATAGTCATGAAGATAAGGCGCTGGGTCCATCAGTGAACATCAGTGAAATGGATTTTACGGTAAGGGTCCATTCACACGGGCGGTCGGTATATCATCCCATCCGTTTGCGGATGATATACGGACATAATGCATGTCAATGGGATTGCGGATGTCAGCGGATGACCGATTTGCGTCCCTTCAGTTCGGTTCCGTTTTTTGGAACAGAACCCTATTTTTCTTCTGTTTAAAAAATGGAAAGGACGCAAAATTGGATGTCAGCGGTGTCATCCGCTGACATCCGCAATCCCATAGACATACATTATGTCCGTATATATTGTCCACAAACGGATGGGATGATATGCGGACATACGGACCGGATGACACAAGTGTCATCCGTGTCAGTAAAAAAAAAAAAAAGTGTCGGAGCGGACCAAAATACGGTCCGCCCCGTGTCAAAGGACCCCAAGTCAAAAATCCAATTTTTACAAAAGCTACTGGTAGCCAGTCCTTATTGTTTGCTAGGTAGCACACAGGTACTTGTCGTAAACGTATTGTTTTTACGCAGATATCCTTTAACTCTATTTACCTTATTACCATAACTATTACGGCAGGGGTCGAAAGAGGTTTTAAATAATTATTTTATTTTAAAATTTTAATGCCCAATCCTCTCATTTTATAGTACAAGTAAAAGTAATTCAGACAGCAATAACGCCACGTGATCTCTTTCTGATAACCCCCCTGGTGAAGATAATAAATTGAAGTAAAAAATAGATCCTTGCTAAGATATAATTGTTATGCCCCATACACACGTGCAGACTATCTGCAGACTTTAGTCTGCAGACTTACCTTTTCTATGTAGTGCAAGGGCCTGCCGGATTGCATACAAATTGAAAGTGTTTAGGTTTGACCTCATATTATATGGTTTTGGTAAGTCTGCAGACAATCTGCACGTGTGTATGGGGCATAAGAGAAAAAAAAAAAAAACTCCAGGTTTTTCCCCATTTACAAAACGCTTTGTATTCCATTCTCATGCAGGGGAAAAGAATAGGCAAGATGGTATGCAGGTACAATGGAAAACGGTTAATGTAAGAGGTAACAGTTTAGCAAGTATGTATGCACAATTTGTAACTTGCTGTTTCAGAGTGTGTGCATTAAATCCTTCTGATGGCGCTCTGAGGGGGTTTAATTGATTTTTGCAGCTAGTGTTGATGAGAATTACTTCTATAAGAAGATAATAGCACTGTCCTAGTTGGCAGTCAAGATTTTAGTGTTTTCCATGGTACCAAAATCAAAACTATTGGTTTTACAGTAATGTGCCCTATAATATCAGACATACATTCAGACCCTAAGCCCTGGTTCACACCAGTGCGATTTCCCATGCTGCAGCGACTTTGAGAAAGGTCCCTTCCACTTTTCTGCAATTTGCATTGACTTCTATATAAATGAAGTCACAAGCCCCAATGAAATCAAACATTAAAAATGCACTGACCTGCAGCTTTGATATCGTGCTGAAGTAGCACGATCTCAAAGCCACACTGGTGTGAACCAGGGCTAACTTGTTTTGCAGTTTTTTCCTGGATTACATTTTAAGGTTCTTGACAGTTAATTTTGTTTCTTACAGCAAAGAATGGCACAGGAAGTACTGACACATTTAAAGGAGCATCCTGATGCCTGGACAAGAGTTGACACAATTCTTGAGTTCTCACAGAATATGAACACCAAAGTAAGCACACATGTTTTTAGCTTGACTCGCCTCACACCTCTTGCCCCCCTTCCCCATTCTTTTCTTTTTTTTTTTTTTGTCTATGAGCTTTGAGGAAAATATCTAAATTGCCCTGTTGTTTTTTTTTTTTTTTTTTTTTTCTTTTGCTTTCCTTTATTCTTTATTGAAATAAAAAAAAATTACCCTTGCTGCATCTTTTGAGAAAATTGGACAGATCTAATTTTAATTTTAGGATAAATTTAATGAAACAAAGTCGATTAAGTTGCACATTGATATTTGTCACTCCTAGAACTTTAGATCCTTAAGGTTTAGGTCAAGTGCAGAAAAAAAGTGTATTTTTAGTTAAACTTCTAGCTTCCAGTTTAGTACCTCATACATCCTGAATGGGGTAGATATTTGATTACAGATTTTTCAAGAAGGAAGCTCCAAAGTGGAGAGCATTTTATAATTGTACACTTTTCAGGAGGGCTGTAAGAGGTAGTCTATACCTTGGGTAGATACCCCAAATATTATACTATATTTATAAGAACAGAACTTTTTGTACTAAATATACGTTTTAAATGTTGAACGTTCGATTTTTATTTAAATGTGTAATTTGGCTGTCCCTGTTGCTTTGTTAACATACATGTGAAAGTTTTTTACCTGTTAAAATTGTTAAATTGGAACCTAGGTATGCACTTTGAGTTTACTTTGACTGACTAATAAAATATCTTGTTGACATCAGTTACTCAGTATGGAAGTGTACAACCTTTAATGCACAGGTGTCTGTCTCCCTTTTAGTCTTCTACAGATATCCATTCAGGATGATCGCACTGATGTTGGGTTTTAGATAATGTCTCAGCTAATTTGTAATTGAACTTTTGCTGTGACTGATGTAATCTGGTTTTGATGCAATACATGCTAATGAAATGTATTACAAGCTTAGTATATGAGTTGCCCATAGATGCTTTTTAACCACTTGCCGACCAGCCGCCATATTTATATGGCGGCAGGTTGGCTCTTTTTTTTTTTTTTTTTGCAAAACAGCTAGTGGGGCATCGGGCTCATACACGCCGATTGGTCACAGGGGCAGCCAATCAGCGGGTCCAGCAGCCGTGGGGCACCCCTAATCGCTCCCCGTGGAGACGGAGCGGCGGTCTGCCAATGTAAACACGGCAGACCGCTGTTCTGTCAGTAATCAACACAGGAATCCTGTGTTCCACCTGTTTAGGAACACAGGGCTCTGTGTTCATCCAGCAAGCCCATCCCCCTCATAGTTAGAAAGCACCCCCTAGGGACACATTTAATCCTTTGATCACCCCTGTTAACACCTTCCCTGCCAGTGTCAGTACAGTAACAGTGTATATTTTTTGCACTGATTACTGTAGTAATGTCACTGGTCCCCCCAGAAGTGTCAAATGTCTGGTGTCCAATCTGTCCGCCGCAATGTTGCAGTCCCACAAAAAATCGCTGATCGGCGCCATTACTAGTAGAAAAAAAATGTCAAATCTTTCTCCTAGTTTTTAGACGCGATATCGTTTGCGCAAACCAATCAATATACACTTATTGGGATTTTTTTTTTACCAAAAATATGTAACAGATTACACATTGGCCTAAAATGATAAAAATTTGATTTTTACATTTTTATTGGGAATGTTTTATAGCAGGAAAAAAAAAAAAAAATATATATATATATATATATATATATATATATATATATATATATATATATATATATATATATATATATATATATATATATATATATATAATTTTCTTTTTCTTTTTTTTCCCCCCTAGAACTGTCACAAATATTTTGGGTTATAGCGCAAAAAAAAAAAATTGCAGACTTGATCAAATACCACCAAAAGAAAAATTTGGGTACAGGGTTGCACGGCCGCGCAATTGTCAGTTAAAGTAACAGTGCCGTATCGCAAAAAATGGCCTGGTCATTAAGGGGGTAAAATCTTCCGGTCCAGAAGTGGTTAAGATTGGACACTTAGGAATTCTGGTCCCAGCTCTACTGAACTTCCTCAAAGTGCTCACATTAGTAACAGTATTTGCTTGCCTGGTCATTTATTTGCTTATAAATACTGACAGTTATTACTAATGTTTAAGTTGATTTATCATCAACAGTACTTTTAAAAACTCAGTATTGTCTTGTGAAAAATTGACATGATTAGCGGAACAGAAAGAAAGCAACAGGTAAAGAACTCTTCAATTTACATAATCTTCAAATGATTTGGTGCTAAAATTTCTGCACTATTACATTTGGCTTATATGCATTTTTAAATATTTTTTTTAAGCTGTTAACGCTTCCTGATATTAATCATAATGTTCCATTATGTTGATTGCTTGTAATAGGAAGAAAAGGGGTGTCTTCCTGTGCAACTGACACAGCTAGGCTTTGACGGCAGGCCTCCACAAGGTCTACCCTTTTCATTCCCTTTAACTGAATTCTGTTCATCAATTGTATTTGTTTCATGGGTGGGTTTGGGTGGTTATGGGGTGGGGTTAAAGAGCTTTTTATTTAATATTGAGGGTACTTAGGCACTTCTGCCACAGGGATCATTGACACTGATTTTGTTTGTAAAAATATTCCATATTTGCTGTGGTTATAATTTGTATGCAATGCCAGATATTAAATAATGCCAACTGCTTACACTTTTTATTCTCTTTAACCTTTTTTAATGTCTTTGACAAAAGTTGTGACTGTATAAAACAGATCGTACTGGCCAGTCACATGCTTTTTCCTTCACTGTTGGTCAACACTACAAATCTAGTCATGTGATAAATCTGTACATGTTGCCAAGAGATGTGTGTATGCAACACTCTCAGGTAAATCCTAATAATCAAACAGCAGATTTTATTTTTTAAATCACTTGACCAGCTGATGATCCCTTTGGTTGAAGCTATATTGATCGACTTTGTTATACAACAACTAACCTTTGTAGTAAACTTTTATTCTGGGTCAAACTCTCTGCGTAAATATATCGTTTGTAAATTTTTACCTTTCAGGTATTATTATAGTAGTGAAAAACATTTTTTGTATCCTTTTTAAGAGAGGTCATTACTTTAGATTGCTTAAATAGTGGTATGAACACCACTGTTCTTTCCTTCTGCAGGGATCAATTGTTATTGGAAGTGGCATACTTTTTATCAAAAGTGCAATTCACTTGTTGCACATACAATTTTATTTTTGTGTCCTCTAAACAGTTCATTTTATATAACTGATATGTCTTTCTGCATATATGTTCTTGTGAAGTTTGTTGTGTTGTCATATCATTCGGATTCCAACAGCTTTTTAAGATTTAAATATAACTACAAGTGTGAGTGCTGGGGGGGGGGGTGCAGGTCAACCAACTCCCCATGCATGGTGTGTGTGTGTGTGTGTGTGTGTGTGTGTGTGTGTGTGTGTTTTTTATTTTTTTTTTTCTGAATTGTTTTGTGATGGTTGAGGATGCCCTTGATTTAAATAAGTGGACTTTTTTATTTTAGTGCAAGTGTGAGGTATAGCATTGATGACATTGTTTTAGCAGTCTTAATGACCTTACTTCCCGGACTTTTCACTTCTATGCAATAACACTCTTTGTTATATTGCAGCCATTTGCTAAAATCATTTAAGTTCATTCTTCTTCCTCATGAATGTACACATAGCACCCCATACTGACAGAGAAACACAGAATTGTTGACATTGTTGCAGATTTATTAAAAAAGAAAAACTGAAATATCACATGGTCCTAAGTATTCAGACCCTTTGCTCAGTATTTAGTAGAAGCCCCTTTTGATCTAATACAGCCAGGAGTCTTTTTGGGAAAGATGCAACAAGTCTTTCACACCTGGATTTGGGGATCCTCTGCCATTCCTCCTTGCAGATCCTCTCCAGTTCTCTCAGGTTGGATGGTAAACGTTGGTGGACAGCCATTTTTAGGTCTCTCCAGAGATGCTCAATTGGGTTTAAGTCAGGGCTCTGGCTGGGCCATTCAAGAACAAACACAGAATTGTTGTGAAGCCACTCCTTCATTATTTTAGCTGTGTGCTTAGGGTCATTGTCTTGTTGGAAGGTAATCCTTCGGCCCAGTCTGAGGTCCAGAGCACTCTGGAGAAGGTTTTTGTCCAGGATATCCCTGTACTTGGCCGCATTCATCTTTCCCTCGATTGCAACCAGTCGTCCTGTCCCTGCAGCTGAAAAACACCCCCACAGCATGATGCTGCCACCACCATGCTTCACTGTTGGGACTGTATTGGACAGGTGATGAGCAGTGCCTGGTTTTCTCCACACATACCGCTTAGAATTAAGGCCAAAAAGTTCTATTTTGGTCTCCTCAGACCAGAGAATCTTATTTCTCACCATCTTGGAGTCCTTCAGGTGTTTTTTAGCAAACTCCATGCAGGCTTTCATGTGTCTTACACTGAGGAGAGGCTTCCGTCGGGCCACTCTGCCATAAAGCCCCGACTGGTGGAGGGCTGCAGTGATGGTTGACTTTCTACAACTTTCTCCCATCTCCTGACTGCATCTCTGGAGCTCAGCCACAGTGATCTTTGGGTTCTTCTTTACCTCTCTCACCAAGGCTCTTCTCCCCCGATAGCTCAGTTTGGCCGGACGGCCAGCTCTAGGAAGGGTTCTGGTCATCCCAAACGTCTTCCATTTGAGGATTATGGAGGCCACTGTGCTCTTAGGAACCTTAAGTGCAGCAGAAATCTTTTTGTAACCTTGGCCAGATCTGTGCCTTGCCACAATTCTGTCTCTGAGCTCTTCAGGCAGTTCCTTTGACCTCATGATTCTCATTTGCTCTGACATGCATTGTGATCTGGAAGGTCTTATATAGACAGGTGTGTGGCTTTCCTAATCAAGTCCAATCAGTATAATCAAACACAGCTGGACTCAAATGAAGGTGTAGAACCATCTCAAGGATGATCAGAAGAAATGGAAAGCACCTGAGTTAAATATGAGTGTCACAGCAAAGGGTCTGAATACTTAGGACCATGTGATATTTCAGTTTTTCTTTTTTAATAAATTTGCAACAATGTCAATTCTGTGTTTTTCTGTGTCACCATGCCAGCCTGGACTTGACAGTATAATACTGCAAAAAGTGATGTTGATGTCAGAACATCAGTAATGCTCAGTGGAGTACTGAAGACTGCCTACTACCACCACAGATAAAAATACCCTGGGATGTCGCATGGCTCACCAGAAGACTGCTAGATTTTGAAAAAGGAATAAAGGCAAAACCATAACTAACTCTAAAACTTCTCTTAGTCTCATTCCAAGCCTAATCTATCTAGCCCTGTAAAGAAAAAAAAAAAATCACTATACTTGCCTGTTCTGCAGTCTTCTCTCCTCCACAGCCTTCCACATACATAGTTTAGATATTTCTCAGGTTCCAGGAGGCAGGGGGTGTAGATCTGATGTCACACATTGCACATACAGAGCTGTGTATATTCTGAGACCTGAGTGAAGGTAAAGGATACACACCCCCTCTACATGGTCTCACTGGGAAACATGCACATCTGAGGCTGTCAATCACCTGCTGTGTGCTGGGGGTGCTCAAAGGATTGACTGATGTCTGAATCAAAGGAAGGACTGAACAGACAGGATCCACACTAAGTGCTATGATGTGAAGCAAGTACACACTATATTAGGATATGCTTTGTTCATTTTTCATTTCAGTGCTTTACAACCACTTTTAACACCTGTCCTAAGAGAGTATCCCATTGCCTCTTTGTTATGCAGAACCAGAGAAAATGTGAAAGTCCAGGTTTACTTGCTGCAGTTTTGTTCCTATTTGATAAAGTAATTTCAGAGGGACTGCATGACAGCCAGGCAACTTGCACTTACAGATGGCCAGTAATGAGTTTCTCACAGCAGGTCTCCTCTTAGCATCTGGTAGGGGTTTTATAACCTCATAAGTTTTTTTTTTTTTTTTTTTTTTTCTTCTAAATATTGTATAGCTGATCGCGGTGCATATTGGAGCTTAGTGGATCTAGTTATTTCATACAGCCTACATTGCATTAAAACTTTACAGTGTGTGTTTCCCCCAAATAATATTACATAAGCGTTTGTTTAATTTTGACTTTTGTAAATTTAGCCTGCTTGTTTTTTTTTTTGTGGTCCATTTGTTAGAAATGACTAGGGATCCAGCTTTTCCCTTTCGGTCCTTTTTTGCATTCAGACCACACCCAGCACAGAAGCAGCTCCATGCTGATGTAGTCAGTTTGTGTCTCTGTGCCACCTCCTTTGAAGATCTAGGATGCGTTTAATATCCAGAGAACTTGTTTCTCTTGCAGTCAGTTCATCTGTCACGTCCAGCTTTTTTTTTTTCTTTAACGGGCACCTAGCAGGAGCGTCATTATCAAAAACTAAAAAAGATTCTGCTAAACAATGAACACTTTCTCTATTCCAGTGTGCTTTTGGTGTTGTGTGTTTTACATGCACTTTTAGTTTTTTCCCAAAGTATGGCCGTTTAACTGCGATTTTTTAAGCGGATAGTGAGTCATTTGGGATCGAAAGCTGAGGAGCTTGCCAAATGAATGGGTGATTGCTGTGACAATTTCAAGGTTTTTTGCAACTCTATTAGGCCTAGTGCATACTGGTTTGTAGGCATAAAATATGTCTAGTGTAAAATTCACTGCATTTTTCTGCATCTGAGGTGCTGCAGGTAGGGAGTTCAGCCAGCCTGCACACCCTGTACTCCTGTAATTGTTGATGCTCTCTGCATTGGTGTTTACACCTGCATGTGTATGATATACACTATATTACCAAAAGTATTGGGATGCCTGCCTTTACACGCATATGAACTTAAATGGCATCCCAGTCTGTCTGTAGTGTTGAATATTGAGTTGGCCCACCCTTTGCAGCTATAATAGCTTCCACTCTTCTGGGAAGGCTGTCCACAAGGTTTAGGAGTGAAGTCTATGGGAATATTTGACCATTCGTTCAGAAGCACATGTTGATGTTGGAGAGAAGGCCCGGCTCGCAGTTTGCTCTCCTATTCATCTCAAAGGTGTTCTGTTGGGTTGAGGTCAGGCCAGTCACATTCCTCCACACCAAACTCGTTCATCCAGGTCTTTATGGACTTTGCTTTGTGCACTGGTGCCCAGTCATGTTGGAACAGGAAGAGGCCATCCCCAAAATGTTCCCACAGTCGGGAGCATGAAATTAACCAAAATGTTTTGGTATGCTCACACCTTTAGGAGTTACCTTCACTGGAACTAAGGGCCAAACCCAACCCCTGAAAAACAAACCAACACTATAATCCCTCCTCTACAAAACGATTTGGAACAGTGCACAAAGCAAAGACGTGGATGAGCGAGTTTGGGGGTGAAGGAACTTGACTGGCCTGCACCTGAACTCAACCCGATAGAACACCCTTGGGACAATTTCGAGCGGAGACTGTGAGCCAGGCCTGTGCTTCTGGAAGAATGGTCAAACATTCCCATAGATACACTCCTAAACCTTGTGGACAGCTTCCCAGAAGAGTTTAAACTGTTATAACTGCAAAGGGTGGGCCAACTCAATATTGAACCCTACGGACTAAGACTGAAATGCTGTTAAAGTTCATATGCGTGTAAAGGCAGGTGTTCCAATAATTTTGGTAATAGTGTATTTTCTAAACACAGACGTTTTGTGTTTGAGAAATACTTCAGATGCACAGAAACAGTGTTGCACGATTACAGGGATGTACCTTGCGTGAAGCACAGGAAAACTTTAGGAATTTTGTTATTTTATGCCTGCAATGGTTTATGTACATGTAGCCTTTAACAGATGCAGGCTTTGTGGCATGAATGCACAGATACCTTCTGGCTTAGTCCTTTCATCTGTCCGCAAGATTCTCCTCCCCTCCCACCAGCTGCCACCCCCCTGTCCTGAAGGACAGAGAGCAGCGCCATCTAGGTGCAGTATGACTGCAATTTATTGTATAAAAGGTAAGAAATACGCTCACAAGGGGAAAAACAATTTCAGCATAAACGATGAATGTGGTGTTAATCCGCTCTGCTCTTGGATGGTAGCCGCTGGTGTGTCAGTGACCAGAGCCCTGGTGGCTTCCTGGTAAACTCTAATGCACTGATGATATTGGTTCCGGGCTCACCCCAGCCACACCCATCTCCCGAACTCCCCAACCTCTCAAACCATCCCTCTACCCACTCTTCCTAGGCGATAGGTATCAGTAATTGGTATCCACGAGTACTTAAAAAAAAAAAAAAAAAAAAATTGCATTTGCATTTACAAGCGTTTTTTTATTTACCAATCTGAATGCAGCTGCATTTTTTTCAATGTAGACATTCACAGGTGCTTTAAACATTCACTGTGTTCAAAACCATAGCAAAAAATTCTGCCTCTGAGAACATGCGTATGCATTCTGGTATTGAGTGGAAAAAAAAAAAAAACGATTTTATGCATTTAAAAACACCAATCTAAAAAACCAGTATCACTTAACGCAGGAACTTTAGTTCCAGGAGGCATTGGTAAAATGTTTACATCCATGTGAATGTAGCCTTAGTCTATGTTCCCATTAGTGTGCTTGTAATATCACATGTATTCCCACACTGCACAAGAAACCTGCTGCTTAAAAAAAAAATGCATGTACACAGCAGCCTATTCAAATCAATAGACTAATGTGCCTGCGCAAATGCGGCACAAAGACCTGCACTAATGCGAACCTAACCTAGGACTAGGTCCGGTAATTTTTTTTTTTTTTTTTTTTACTAACGCGTGTATATTTTTTTTAGAAGAAAAATGTTTGTTCATATTAAAATACCTGAAAGGTAAATATTGCAAAGGGAAAATGCAGTCTTTTGACAGAGTATAAAAGTTAGTTTAAATGTTACTTATACTGTAGGCTTGTTTTAGGGGGGAGGGTTGGAATTTAGTTCATCTATAGCATTTCTTGCTGAATGTGTAGATTCACACCAGAAAATACTGTTGCCAATGGCAGCATTTGTTCTTGAGGAAAATTCGTTTTTTTTTTTAAATCTTTTTTTCATTTAGTTGATGCTACACTAGCACTTTTCTGCATTTATAAATACTTGTTTATGTTGTATGTGACTCTCTCTCTTTTAATAGCATAGCTTATGCGATGCTTTCTTCCTGGTGTGAGCATGATCAAATGGCAGGGTTACTAGTGTATATTAAGAATAGTAAATGTGCATGAAAACTCATGGGATTGTATCTGAATTATATGTTTAGTAAAGCTGTCTTAAATGTATATGTGTGAATGAGCTGATTGTGTGAACATTGTGAGTGCTTTACTGAGTGTTATATCTGTAACCCTGAAATACTTACTTGATTTTCTTCTCCAATTTTAGTACTATGGTCTGCAGATATTGGAAAATGTAATCAAAACAAGATGGAAAATTCTTCCTCGAAATCAATGTGAAGGTAGTTTAGTTTTACATTTGACAATTGATTTGTTTGTCATGTTTGTATACAGATGCGTATTTTGTAACACTTGTGTTTATTCATCTCCATATCTTTCAACTAATGTCAATTATAGGTATAAAGAAATATGTTGTTGGACTGATCATCAAGACATCTTCAGATGCAACATGTGTGGAGGTAAGTACCATATTTTGTTTGCAATAATGTAGTGTAATTGTAACAAGTGTCAGAAGTTTTATGATTGCTTCTCTTTCAGAAAGAAAACGTGTACATTGGGAAGCTAAACATGATTCTTGTACAGGTATGTGAGATTTAATACATTTTCAAATGTATGTTTATCACTCTTGTAGAAATAGACTAATTTGCGCAGTCTACTATTTTGAAGCTAACTCTTGTCTTTTTTACACATACTTGCACACCTTTTTAATACTGACTTTCTCATCAGGCTATTTGTTCTATTACAAAAATCTCATATCTTAATTGTACAGGACACAGGCTTTATGTTCATAGACCCTGGATTATTGGCTGATACCTTCAAGTGATTGGACACTGGCAAAGCTTTGAGGAGATGCTCCCTGGGCATCCTCCTATAACCCTACCCATTATTTGAGTCCTCAGTTTTTTGAGATTCTCCAAAGATGATGGACCTCCTCTTACAGAGAACAAACTGTTAGCTTAATTATTTTAACTTCAGATTCTTGATTCAACTCTTTACTGTTTTCGAATACAGCAATAGAGGCAGCACATACCAATTGGTGTAACCTTAGTAAAACCTTGGGAGCTGTCTCTGAAACTCAGACCGTGGGGGATGGCCTGTAATTTTGCTTTGGGCCCTGGATCCTGCTTGTGGGCTAACCTTGGCTATTGATGCAACTTGTGTAGTTAGCCACATGGTGTGCTCCAGGGCTATGCTTCATTCCTATGGTTTTGAGGACCCTTTTGGAGGCATGACCACTGTGACAGGTGAAGCCTGAACCATATATAGGAACCAGCAACATGGACCGATAAGACAGCCGACTTCTCAATCAACAGGCAAGACTTAATATCTGTTACTTGCTTTACACTTACAGTACTGTATGTGTATCCTGATTAGTGTTTTATTTGTTAAAGCTATCAGGAAAGTTGGAATGTGTTTGAAACGTATTCACTTATACGGTGTTGAACTTTTCAAACTTGGTGATTAAAATTCCACCATTCAGAACTTAAGTCTCCGATGGATGTCTAAGTGTTGTATAACACCACAGTCTACAGTTTACTACCACTTCATATTGAGCCTTTTTTAGAAGGTACTTGGATGCTTCCTCCAGCCATTTTGCAAGGAGGATTTTGCTGCAGGAAGGTAGACTCCCAGGTTTCTGCCTACTTCTTCATGGATGCTTATCCAATTTACGTAGCCTACTCAGTGATTACCCTACATGGAAAACCCTCACTAATAGCAACAGCGTGCAAGGGAACCATGTCAAAACTCAGGTGAACCTTCACTCTGCTAAAGGCTTTCAAAACACTTAAACTGTTCAGAATTAAAATGCTTTCCTTGCACTGGATCAGGACCCTATTTTAACATCGGTCTCTGCATCCGATTCTCGCAACCAGTGACATACCGAAGTCCGACTTTTCTACAATGTCAGAATTTCTGAAACAACTGATGTCTTTAATACCTGGAGTCGGTGTTAGACGAGACCATTAAATGTTTTTTACCTCCCAGGTTCCTATATGCTCCTTTGTGGATACTAAGAGACCTGCTAAGTCTAAGACTGGGACTGCAGAAGAATGTCTTTTTCAAACATCTTACTTTACCCATTGAGGATGTTCCTTCAAAGATTTTGCTTACAGAAAAATTGTGACATTCTCAAAGGCTCTCTTTACTCTACAGGCCCAGTCTGCTTTTTTTGCAATTTCTGTTTGTCAAACCACAAATAAATGGCATTCTGATCGTACAGAGTGGTAGGGGTCACGATCAGAAGAAGCGCACAGACATACTACGTACACATGAATGACTATAAACTAGTGATCGACCAATATAGTTCTTTTATTACCGATATTTTGGTCATCGTATATCGGTATCTGCCGATATTTTTGGACATTTAAATAAAAATTATTTTTTATTTTTTTACACAGGTATTCTAGAGGAGGGATCTAGGGGTCTAAAAGACCCCAAACCCCTCCTCTGCACTTAAAAGCATTCAAAACGTCAAGTTTGGCTGTTTTAAATGCTGTAATTTTTTTAATTTGGCGCCGAGTACCCAGAAGTGATGTCATGACATAAGTTCCGGGTTTTTACATGGAGACCCAAAGCCGCATTTGGATCTCTTCGGCGGCCGTGCAGGTAGGATGCCTGGGTCTCACGAAGGGACGGGGTTGGGCGTCCCAATCTCCCCACATCCCCTCCCGCTCCTTGTAATGACAGCCAAGCGGCTTCTAAGGCGCATAGGTTGTCATTACATGACAGTCGACCGTCTGCTTTGGATCCTGGTACTGGGGTGATGCCTCTAGCTGCAGGCATCACTCTGGTACAGCACTTTCCTGAAATATCGGCAATATCAGTACCCTCAGGGGCCAATTCCAATATATCGGGAAGTGCAGATCAACCCTTGATATAGATCGGCTTTGCCGATAATCGTTCGTTCCCTAAAATAAACATGCACACTGTACAGTGTGTGTGTGTGTGTGTGTGTGTGTGTGTGTGTGTGTATCGATTGCCTGACTTTCCCTTTCAGGATCGGTACCCCCACTGCCCAGGGAAATGTTTGCTTACAAAGTCTTTCACTTCAGGAGGATGCTGAGCAGGTCAGCACTCTGGAATAAATCTTCCCCCATTCAGGGCTCTGTACGTTGTCTGCGCTGCATATTTCTTTTGACTCTCACTTTACAACAGTTCGGAGTTCTGCCAGTCTCAGCCCAGTATATTATACAGATCACACATACAATCTTGTGAATTATTTAGAAAGTAATGTAAACCACATCTTTTTTTTTTTTTTTTTTTTTTTTTTTGCAGGCATGATGATTGATGTTCATGTAATGATACCTTGAATTTAATATCAATCCCCAATGCATGCATTTAGTGGGAATAAGCCAACTGTTTACTGACTACCATCACAAACAATTGTTGTACCTCCCAGAGTTGACAGGCGCTCATATGCAGCCCAGAATAGCCTTCTCACTGTTTTCTTTTTCAACCCCTTTTACACACCTGCATGTGCTACACCAATAGAGGAGCAGAAAGCATCACAACCCAGAAACCACCGGAGTACATCCCAGAAAGCTGTGCGGATGCCTGGCAGGCCCTTTGCAACCGAAGGTAGCCTTCTCAGATTTCTGAATGCCTATGGCAGCTGCAGGCAAGTTTGAGAAATCGGACCAGCACCTCTGTACTAGCAAATAGGCTTAATTGCTGGTGATTAGAATTTTACTAAATGCCTGCTTAGTTTAAGTTTTTGGCCATTTTTCCATGTTAGCCTTGGGCACTCTCCAGAATGGCTTTGATTTCTGTCCATATGCGCAGAATCTTAAGACTAAAAGCCTAGACAGCTCAAGCTGCCTGTAAAGGATGCCTCATGTAAATGCCCTTTTAAAGATGGAAGTCTCCTTTGGTGGGGCACTTGACAAATTTATTAGAGATCTCAGAAGGGGAAAAAAATCTTTCCTCGTATGGAACCCACAAGGTCAGTTATCACCATTCTGAGATCTGGAATACTGTGCATCTATCTGTATATTCCTGTTTACTCACCTCAGTGCTTTCTGCACCTTGTAGTAGAAGAATACAAACGCTTCCAGTTTGTTGCGCTGCCATTTGACCTATCCTCTGCTACCGGAGTACTTACACCCCTTCTTGCCATCTTAAGAACATCAGGGCATTCGGATCACAGGGTATCTAGATGACCAACTATCTGCAAATGTTCACTGAACTATTTATATACTTGAAGCTTTCAGCTGGGAAATCAAACTTTGAAAATCCCCTGTCCAACCTTACCTTCACTTGGAATACTTGGGCCTCAATCTACAGTAGACACAGCCCAAGCAAATTTCTGTTTTGCAGAAAACAAACTAGTCTCTCTCAGATCTTATTCTCGGGTCAAAGAAATTACTTCTTTGAGAGGTTCTCCTCCCAAGGCTGTTCCATTTTCCCTATTCTAATCAAGGCCTCTCTAACACAACATTTTGTCGGCATGGAACTTTCTCTCCATCTCTTGATCTCCCTATGCTTCTATCCAGTCAAGTAAGGAACTCCCTAGATTGGACTTCCAACCCAGCCTGGACAATGGGAAAGTAATTTGTATCATACTAATCGAAGGCTCTCAGGTTGGGGCAGGGAATGTGTTCACCCACGGTAGTCTAGCCCCCCGCCAACATCTTGGAGCTCGCAGCGATGGATATGGTTCTACAAAATTGGACTCTCCTTCTTCCAGGACACACTATCAGACAGACAACGCCACCAGTGGGTGTACCAGGGGTCATGTAACCTTGAAGGAAGCAGGTGTGATTATCTGCTGTCCACATCCTAGGGGTCAACAGGTGGAACGGAGAGTTGTCATTGCCTGAACCAAAAGTAATGGGCCCTTTTAATTTGACATCTTAAACCTATACTAGAGATGGGGGAATTGGATCTGGATACCTCAGTCTGTGGTCAGGAACAAGAATCTTCTAGCCACTGGCATCTGATGCTCTGATAATTCCTGGGACTATGTTTGGGATAACTTGCTCTTTTTCTCCAGTATAAATTCTGCCTTGACTGCTACAAAAATGAGCAAGAGAATAAACTACTGATTCTCACTGCATCTTACTTGCCCAGAAGAACCTGGTACACAGACTGAAATCTAAGACACAACCCCCTGCCCACTTCCAGACAGGCCAGGCCTGCTGTCTCGGCGCCCTGTTCTACTCTGCTTCTCAGTCACTGATCTTAATGACATGGCTTTTGAAGCCCAGGTTTTGAGGGACACAGGGGTCTCTGATTCTTTTGTAAAAGTAAGAAAGGTCACTTCAGAAAGATCTAGCATACCTAGAAATCTTTCTTGGTCTAGTGTGAACACCCACTTCAATTAGTCTACTCTGTACCTTGCATTCTGGCCTTCCTTCGATTTGGTACTTGACCTTAAGTATTCTTAAGGTACTGGTTGCGGCCTTGTCTGTTCTTTTCCAAAAGCTTCTGGCTTGCTTTCCCTTGCAAAAATTTTTATTCTAGGTGTTTGTCAGATTAAACCACCCTTCGAGCATTTGTGATTCATTGGGACCTCAATTGGGTTCTCTCTGCCCTGCAGAAACCACCCTTCGAACCCATCAGGAAACTCCTGTGGGATGATCTCTTCTATGAGGTTGAGGAAAGTGAAAAAATGGTGCTACACCTATAAGGTTATCATGTTGCTATTAATATTGATGTAAAAAAATCTGGTTCCTTGGCAGGTGGCTTCTACACCCTAGGGGATCTCCAAAAGCTTTGCAAGTGTCCAATCATCTGGTACTAGCCCAGAGTCTGAGTATCTGTCCGGAGCTGTGCATTGCAACCAGTCGTCTCTCGGCTCACATTTTCAAAGCTTAAGACATGCACATTAGTGGGGGTTTTTTCTTTACTAAAATAAATGCTGGATAAAAAAAACGCTCGTAATAGCTTTCTGTTGTAGCTTTTTAGAAGCGGTAGCGTTTTTATTTGTGTTTTTGCAGTTCCTTTTATGAAAGGGGGGGGGGGGGGCTCCACAACTGCTATTAGTAATTGGAATACATGCTCCAAGAAACTGCAAAAACAATTTATTTTTTCTGTAAAATCATACTTGCATGGGTGGATGCTGTATCTGTCCCCCGCCAGCTCAAAGACTGAGAACCAAGTGATCAAACACCACTGATCACTCGGTTCTCAGAGCTCCAGGAGCAAAGAGCTGGTGATTGTCAGTTACAGACAGCACTCCTGTGATCCACAGAAGTACAGCCAAACAAGCTTTTGCTGTACTTTTTCCTTCAAGCCCTCTTTCACACTGAACACACAGCTTCTAAATCGTGCGACTTCACTTCAACTCGCACAATTTCAAAGCCCCATTTCAGTCTGACTTCGAGGGTGACTTGAAAGACATCTGGGGGGGGTTCATGCACAGATGTGTATTGAAGTCGCCAAAAGTAGTGCAGGAACTACTTTTGGAAATCGGTGCAGTGCCGTTCTACATGGGTTACAACAAACTTTGTGGTCTACAGCAATTGTACAATGAAGCAATTTATCTTGACACCCTATAGCTAATTACTTTAGTTCATTTATGACACCTGGTATTTGTTACAAGCAAAAGTAGTTACAAGCAAAAATTACCAGTCCTCTATTTCTCAAAGCAAACATGTAACAGTTTTTTGTACCAAATTGTTTTTTTTTTTTTTTTTTTTATACAGATACTGAAGCAAGAATGGCCCAAACACTGGCCTACATTCATCAGTGACATTGTAGGAGCCAGTAAAACTAGTGAGAGCCTTTGTCAGAATAACATGGTGATTCTAAAACTTTTAAGTGAAGAAGTTTTTGACTTTTCTAGTGGACAAATTACACAAGTGAAAGCCAAGCACCTGAAAGACAGGTATGCATATAATGGAGATGTTGTCCTATTCTGGAATTAATAACCAGTGTCTTGACCGGTGTTTTTTTTAAAATTTTTTCCTCCTGAATTCTTTTTCATGGTAAAGCTTAAAGCCCAACTCCATAGTTGGAACAACCCCTCTTCCCACTCCCATCTAACTATTAGTTGGTATTAGGTGGGGACTTTTCAAATACCCGATTTGCTTACCTGAAGCTGCAATCACATGATTTCTTTGGCTTGATCCTTTGCCCTGCTTTTGCTTACTTCTTGGGGAGCCCTTTGTGCAGGCAGTGATGTGAACCCCCAACAATGTGGACACCACCTATTGTTGGAGGAGGAACTTTCAGCAGCTGGGTCCTCTTTCATAGGCTCCTGAAGCTGATGAGGGTACTGGTTCCCAAGAACATAATGAGTGGGGTAAAATGCCTGGTCTGCAGGGCAGAAAATTAGCCTGGCTTCTAGAGGGAAAGAGTGACTGATCCATTTTACTTTGGGATGGCTTAGAAATTGGTGTTTCGCATCAAGCCTGGAAAGTAAGGTAATTGATGCGCAATGTAATATTTAAGCTTTATTTTTTTTCTCCTGGAGTTGAACTCTAGGTAAACCACTAAATACATAGTGGAATCTTATATCTGTGTTTTTTACCTGGCAAAGGAATTGTTTCCTTTAATTTAAGAGGCAAAAACATTTTTTAAACAATGCTTACAGATAAAGGCAAAATGATTGAATAAAAACCCAAGGAAAAGTCTCATTTTCAGTGATTTAATAAACAATCACACAAATGTAATGGTTTATTCTAGGAAAAAAAGTACACCATTGGTCTCAGAAGCTGGAATTGCCCTTTTTAGAAGAAATGACTTTGGGTAGTTTTGCATAATTACCCACCAGTCCTTGACTTTGACTAGGTGACTAAGACAATTTGCATGATGTGGGTTTCCTTTCATGAGCTGCCAGTTATCAAACCTACCACAGCTCTTCAATAGAATTTCAAATCAAGACTCTCTGAGTAAGCCAGTCAATAACTCTATTTTTTTATTTTTTTTTTTTAGGTTTTCCTTGGTGAAATTGCTAGTGTGCTTTTGTATCTTTTGTGTTGAAAGATTTAGTATGGTTTCAACTTTTTGACAGGTGGCCTCCCATTCTCATCAAGCGCACTTTGATAAGGTCCGGAATTCATTATTGATAAATACAATCTTCCCAGTCCTTGGGACAGCAAAACAACCCCAAACCATAACATTTCTACCACCTTGCTTTACTGTAGACATTTTACTGAAAATGCTGCCCTCAATTTAGGCCAAGCATGTGTACTGTTACCATGATCAAACAACCCTCTTTAATTAGATCACAACTTTGTATCAGAATTCATGAACTCTACCTATTTAACTGCTTCTCACCTGGCCACTGCATATATATGGCGAGCAGGACTAGTGTCGACCTGGGAGGCTGTTACCCATATGTCCATTCAGGTTTGCGCATTGTACATGCCCCCTGGGGGTGTGCAGCAGCGTGATCTTGTTACCACTGTATCCATAAGACACAGCAAATCCCTGATCCTTAGTACCGTGCCGTGCCGTGGTGCCGTGTGATCGCATGCCATGGCTGCCATTCATACAGCCATTGAGAACTACTGTGATTGGTCATAGTGATCGGATGGTACAGGGCCAAGCACCACCTTTCCTGTACCATGTGATAGCTGTGGCCACTCACAGCGCTATCACAGTAGTTCTCAATGGCTCCCAATCATCTTTCCTGGGTTTTCCAAAAAAATACATTTTTAAGACTCGCTTTGTCTTTCAGAAAATACCTTGAAGTATTTGCTTTAACCACTTCCGCTCCAGAAGGTTTTACCCCCTTAACCGGTTCCGGACCGCCCACCGCATATATACTGCGGCAGGCTGGCCCTCCTGTGCGAAAAGACGTAGGGCTACGTCAGTCGCGCGCTGGCAGCTATGGGGCTCCGATTGCCGCCTGACACCAGCGATCGCTGCTCCCCGCTAAGAGAGAGAACAGTCCGCTATTGTAAACATAGCTGACTATTATTCTCTCTGGAATGATCAGAGCTCCTGTGATCCTTCTATATAGGATCACAGGTCTCTATGGTCATTCCATAAGCCCCGCCCCATACAGTTATAATCACTCTAATTCTAAATTTTTTTTTTTATTTTTTTTTATACCAAAAATATGTAGCACAAAACAAATTGGCATAAAATGTTAAATTTTGATTTTGAAATGTATTTAATTTTTTTTTTTTTTTTTTTTTTTTTTGGGAATGGGAAAAAAAAAATATATATATAATATAATATATATATATATATATATATATATATATATATATATATATATATATATATATATATAATATTTATATTTATTTATTTATTTTTCCCCAGAATTGTCGCTCATTTTTTGTTTATAGCGCAAAAAAATAAAAATCGCAGAGTTGAACAAATACCACCAAAAGAAAGCTCTATTTGTGGGAAAAAAAGAACATCAGTTTTGTTTTGATACAGCGTTGCATGACCGGGCAATTGTCCGTTAAAGTAACGCAGTGCCGAATCGCAAAATATGGGCTGGTCATTAAGGGGGAAAATCTTCCGGTCCAGAAGTGGTTAATGACCAGGCCATTTTTTTCGATACAGCACTGCGTTGCTTTAACTGACAATTGCGCGGTCATGCTTCATTGTACCCCAAAAAAGAGACAACCTTTACTTGCTTTTTGTTCTGTGACCCCTTTTGGGGGTCCCGGAGACTGCATGGGGGCAGCCATTTTGCCATGGTTCATGACCCCTTTGTACCCATTTGTTTTGTTTGTATGGGCAACCATTTTCTGAAATTCCCTATTGATGATGTATAGGAGCCATTTTCTTGTGTTCCGAAGGCGGGACTGGCATGCAGCGCATTTTTTATTTTTTCTTCTGTGTTACTTTAGTTTTGACACTGACCAGGACTGCACGTCTTTTTCCAGGGGAGAAGCTATTCGGAGCCTCTCTGAACATGTTGATCAAAGGTATCATGGGGGGTAAGAGCACTAATCTACCCCAATTCTCTAAAGGCAAGGTGCCGCATTCTAGGCGGAGGCCTTCCTTTACTGTTCATAAATGTCTTTTTCATGCCTCTGGGTCACAGGAAAAAGGTAAACCGTTTTGATCTTTGGATGGGGGGGTCTAAGAAGCCTCGCGCCCGGTAAGTCCAAGAGCGGCAAATCCGGACCGGCAGACAAACACTCGTCTGCATGCAGGGTCACCCGAGTCTGGGGCGGGGTGACGTCTTCGATTTTTCCGGGAACCCTGGACTTCCTTGATTCAGGATAATTGGTTTACAAATTGATCAGTTTCAGATACAAAATCGAATTTCGGTCTTGTCCACGAGACAGGTTCTTCCGTCCAATCATCTATTGTCCCCAGTCAGGTTAAGGGACGTGAAAGGTGTGTGTCGCAAATGGTGATTGTGCTGGTTCCATCTTCGGAATGCTTTCAGGGGTTTTATTCAAACCTGTTCACTGTGCCCAGAAAAGAAGGCAAGGTGCGCCCCATCCTAGATCTTAAAGCCCTGAACCGCTTTATGCGGCTACAGAGGTTTTGGGTGGAGTTTATCCGTACGGTAGTGGAAATCCCTATCTATTGTGGACACCAGTGGTTTCTTCGCTTGGCGTTAGTTGAGCAGTATTATCGATTTTTGGCGTTACCCTTTGGTCTCACCTCCGTTCCCAGGATGTTTACCAAGGTTCTGGCTCTGGTGTTAGCATTGCTGTGACAGAGGGGGATTGCGGTACTGGGAAACCTGGACGATCTTCTGTTGAGACAAGTCCCTCATTCGGTTCTGTTGGAGAACTGGAGGTCACTGTCCGAACTCCGAATCCGCATTGACCCCGGTCCTGAGACTGGAGTACCTAGGCCTGAATCTGGATTCAGCCTTGGCCAGGGTTTTCCTCCCCTCGGACAAACTTTGAGTCACTGGACAACTCGCCTACGCGATTGTCTGGTTCCGGTTCAATCGGACAACGCCACGACTGTGGCTTACATCGATCATCAGGGGGGCACCAGGAGTGTCCAAGGAGGTGGCTGAGATTTTATACTTGAGCAGAAAGATTTGTTCCCAGCCTTCTGCTGTACACAACCCAGGTGTGGAAAACTGGCAGGCGGATTACCTGAGTCATCAGGTGTTGGTTCAAGGGGAGTGGTCCCTACACCCGGATGGGTTTCACCTATGTTCGGAGGGGGACCCCCGAGGTCGATCTGTTTGCCTCCTGCCTCAACAAGAATGTGCAGAGATTCGTAGCCAGGTCTCGAGATCCTCTGCCTGACTCCACAGACGCCCTGGTGCATCCTTCAGGAAATCAGACGCTCTTTTTGTCCTTTTGGATGGACCCCGTAAGGGACTGGCTGCGTCTGCAGCAAACATTTCCAGATGGATCAGACAGGCGGTGGTACAGGTCTATTCACTGAAGGGTCAGATTCCTCCTTTTCCTCCAGTGAAGGTGCATTCTACTAGAGTGCTGAGTGCCTCCTGGGCTTTTCGCCATCAGGCGTCGGTGCTACAAGTTTGCAAGGTGGCAACTTTGTTCCTGTCTTGTTCCCACCCCTCCTGTTTTTACTGCTTAGGGACATCCCTATAGTCTGATTAAGCAGAGCTGCGTCTGTCGAACGATAGAGAGAACTGGATTTTTATAAGAACTTACCGTAAAATCATTTTCTCTGAAGTGCGACAGACGCAGCATCTGCCCCTCTACTTTTGAGTTATGGGGTCTTTTTCTGTCACTGCTTGCAACACAATTGAATATAGCAGAGCCTGAGGGGCTATGCCGGCTGGGACAGCCCGTATAGGCATGGACAAGCTTTTTTTCCAACTAGTGCCTATCCCTAGTGGGAGGAGCATAACCCTATAGTCTATGATTAAGCAGAGCCATGTCTGTCGAACTTCAGAGAACAGGTTTTTACGGTAAGCTCTTACAAAAATCCAGCCCCCCCCCCCCCCCAATAGCTTATTTATTTTGTGGTATTTAAACACCACTGCGTTTTTTATCTTTTGTGCTATAAACCAAAAAAAGACCTACAGTTTTGAAGAAAAAAAACAACTTTACTTTGTGCTATAGAACATGTTCAACTAAAAAATGTAAATCAAATTTCTTTATCAGTTTAGGCCAATTTGTATTCTGCTACATAATGTTGGTAAAAATAAATTCCAAAAAGCGTATATTGATTGGTTTGCGCAAAAGTTATAGCATTTTACAAACTATGGGATAGATTTATGGTCGTTTTTTTTTTTTTTTTTGCAGGACGGCGACATTGCGGCGGACAAATCTGACACTAAGTGACTCTTTGGGGACCAGTGACTTGTGCTAAAACAAAATGCACTGTTCCTGTATAAATGGGGGGTTAACATCGGGCGATCAAAGGGTTAAGTGTGCTCCTAGGGAGTGCTTTCTAACTGTGTGGGATGGGCTGACTGCAGGAAGAGAGGGAACTATGTTCCTGGTTGGTAGAAAGACAAGATCTCTCTTCCTGTCTGACAGAATGGCGGTCTGCCTTGTTTACATAGGCAGACTGCCTTTCTGTCATTCTCCTGAACGATCGAAAGGTGGCTGGTGACCATCGCGGCCGCCGGACCTGCTGATTGGCTCCCGCTGTGTCCAGTCACAGCGGGAGCGTGGCTCCGGTGGTGCGTGCCCCATGGTGCCCACCTTTGCACTTATGGCTGCCCTGCCTCAGTAAATGTATGAAGGGCGGTCCTTAAGTGGTTAAAGACCAACAGCTGAAGGATCGAACACCGCTGATCACTCAGTTCTTGGTCTTCAGTGAGCAGAGAGCCGGTGACTGTCAGTCACTGATTTTCTGCTCTGTCCCTCCAATGCTCCCCTGGAGCATTGAGCTGTGCATAGAGCAGGAGCAGCTGGCTTAGTCTCCCCATAGCAGGTTGAGCCTGCTACCGCTCAGGCATCTGGGTGGATCCTGACATTAGTCAGAATCTTTCCACTCTGTGAGTGAGTGATGTCAGCCAACAGTGGACGTTAACCTGCTGTCTGCTGAATGTGGGTCACAGGAGTGCAGAACAAACTCAAACAAATCCCCAAGAGAAGTAGGCCGTGAAATATCAGTTTTTGTTTTGTTTTTTTAACCCTTTAATTTTTTTATTGGACAAACAAAGGTTTGTGTTGTTAAGAGTTGTTTCACACTAAGTGCCGGTTCACACTAGGGCGACCTGTGAGGCGACCTGGTCGCCTCACAGGTCGCCTCCCATAGGGAAGCTACGGACCCGTTCTAATAGGAGCGACACAAGTCGCTCCGACCTAGAAAAGGGGTCCGGAGCTTCTTTGGGGCGACCAGGAGGCGACCGCCATAGACTTCAATGTTATGAAGTCCGTGGCGGCCGCTCCGAGGTCGCGGCGCGCTGCTCGCACCGCGACCTCGGAGGTCGCCACCTAAAGTAGCGTCGCGGTAGTGTGAACCGGCGCTTAGGCGACACGACTCTGTACTACTTCGGGGGCGACTTGTGCATTGCCATGCACCACGACTTCGGAGCGACCTTCACATAATGGAAGTCTATGCAAGTCGCTCCGAGGTCGCCCCGAAGTAGTACAGGACCTGTGTCGCTCCTATTATAACGGGTCCTCTAGCGGTCAAGTCGCCTGACAAGTCGTGCTAGTGTGGACCGAGTCTAACACCCAAAGTACAGGGTACATACAAAAAATGGCCTTGGTACAAAAAAATAAAAACGACATTCAAAACTTGGAGAAAAAAAAACAAAAGGTAACAAAAGTCTGCAGAAGATACAGCATACTGTTTCATCACAATTGGGGGTCAACAAATAAAATTGAGTGCCTTTCGCATCCTAATAGTGTGTATAACGTATAACACGCAAAGGGGCCTATAAATACATTTTCCCCAATGTATTGTTTTGTGTAATAAAGAAAAACATGAGCAATGAGCACTGCCCATATTGGTACATTAACCACCCATGTATAGTCTATCTATACAGGGCCTAAATAATGTCTCTGCCTGTTAACGACTCCAATGTTGCTCTCCTAGACTATTTTAAGTATAATAACTCTGTGCCAAAGGTGTAATAAAATAATTATCAAGCTACTGTCACTATGTTCTGTTGAGTGTGCAAAATAATTGTGACCCTGCTTTAAATATTAGGTGTTTAACACCTAAAACAAGAAGGTTATATAAATAAAACTAACTATGTATCTAAAACAAAATATGCACTTTCAAAAATACAAGGTGGAATCAAAAAGTTTCGAAACTAGTTTTGTAACATGCCAGGCCAGCAGATGGCAGCACAAGGCTGCAGGCACAGTCACAGGGAGTCAGTGTGCCAACACATTGCCACAAATTTGAGGAATTTCCTCCACTCAAACGCCTATCCCTGACAAAGGAGCTAAACCTTCAGTACCCAGCCAGTTATGCAAACTTTTGCAATTTTTGCAAATTTGGTAGGACCCAACTAAATGCACATGATTTTGCAAGTTTTTTTGACCTCCAAATGAGCAGACAGCTGCAGGAAGAATGTGTCCCTAGAAACCACCCCCTGGGGACACATTTTAACCCTTTGATCGCCCCTGGTGTTAACCACTTCCCTGCCCATGTCAGTACAGGAACAGTGCATATTTGTAGCACCAATTACTGTAGTAATGTCAGGTGCCCGATCTGTCCGCCACAATGTCACAGTCCTAGTTTACCAGTAAAAAAAATAAATAAAAATGCCGTAAATCTTTCCCCTAGTTTGTAAACCTGATAAGTTTTGCGCAAATCGATATACACTTGATGGGAATTTTTTTTTACCAAAAATATGTAGCAGAATACATATTGGCCTAAAATGATTTAAAAAAAAAAAAGTGTGTGTGTATATGTATGTATGTATGTATATATATATATATATATATATATATATATATATATATATATATATATATATATATATTATATTTTTTTTTTTATTGGTAATATTTTATAGCAGAAAGTAAAGAGTTTCCCCCCAGAATTGTGTTTTTTGTTTATAACGCAAAAAATAATACACAGGTGGTCAAATACCACGCAAAGAAAGCTCTATTTGTGGGGAAAAAAGGACATCAATTTTATTTGGGTTCAGCGTCGCACGACTGCGCAACTGTCAGTTTAAACAGCGCATATCACAAAAAATGGCCTGGTCATTAAGGTGGTAAAACCTTCCGGTCCAGAAGTGGTTAACGTTGTATTTTACGCTTTATGATTAAAGGTCCATTCATCATTTGTTGTTGCATATAATCTCTATCTTGGGATATTTTTTTGCACACATTTTAAAGTATTCACTCATTTTATTTTGATTCTGGGCTGCATTGTCACTTTATTTAATTTTAAAGGTTCCATAATAATTTTTTACACGTTTTACACTTCTTGAGCTTTTTTGCAGCACATCCTTTATTAAATTAATATGTAGGGATGTACTTTTTCATTGTTACAGATTATTTTCATTTTCTAGTTTGGGAATAAATAAGTGTACCAATTTTCTGTTTTTGTTCAAGTATATCGCCTTTATCTGTAGACGCTGTTTAAATGCGCATCTGCTTGCCTGTTCACTGTTGTACAGTATATTGAAAGTCGGCAATTTCTGTGGGGTGTACTTTCACGTGTTTATTCCTCTACAATATTTTTTTCTAAACCACTTGCCATCCTTAGGCCCTAAGCATGGTATAATTTTTTTTCAGTGGACTTTTCACTTAAAGTGATCTGGGCATCTGTAAAGCCGACCGATATCTCTTACTACACTGTGAAGTGACAGTGCTAGGCCCTGGCATTTGGCTTCTCAAACCTCACAATGTTCTCTGCAGCATTCTCTTGCAAGCCCAGGTGGAGACGGTTCCTGGAAGGGTTGTGTAGTTTGCTGCTTTTTTTTATTACTATGATTATTTCAGCAGGTATGGGACACTGATATTTTTTTTAATTTATTACACATTCTGGAGTTGAACACTGTAAATACTGTGTAAGTTTGCTATACAAATAGTCTTGTTTTTTTTTTTCTTATTTTTTGCAGCATGTGTAATGAGTTCTCAAAGATATTTCAGCTCTGTCAATTTGTCATGGTAAGTATGCATAAATATGAAATGCTGCTAAACATGCATATCTTAGTTTTCATTTACACCAGATGCAGTTGAACGCGTTTTTAAGCACCGTATGAATGCATATGCAAAAAAAAAAAAAACAATGTATTTTAATGAGCCTAGTTTACACCTTTGTGGTTTTCATGTGTGTTTACATAGGAACAAGTTTGTAACATGCTGTGTTTTCTTATTTTATTTTTTTTTTTCGCTCCCTTTATGCATTTGCAAATTGGAGATTTACAAAAGCCCCTGCGTGTCTTTAAACACTCCTTCCTTCCTATCAACAATATCGGACAAGAGCCACTCCCACTATCTTGTGATTCTCACAAAAATTTGCAGTGTTTTTACTAAATACACCACTATAAAAGTGCATCAAAGCTCCCCAATATAAAAATATAATTCAATGCAATGCCGCTACAAGTGTTGCAATTCTTTGAACAATTATGCAAACAAAAGATAAAATTATTAAGCTACAAAAAAAAAAAAAATATAGATCTAGCTGGAACCGGCCGAGATTCTAACTGGTAATGGGCAGGCTGAATGTACCAAGTTGATCAACTGGGATACAACCAGCCTGCCAGATGCTGCTATAGCCGCTAGTGATGATCACGGACTGTAGAAATTCACACCGTGTATGGCCTGCCTTAATCTCAGTTTTACAAGAATATCAAGGCAAATGCCTAAAAATAAGTACAATTTGTGTAGGATTGGGTGTCACCTGAGTCTAGTTTCTTAACTGGATATATGTAAACATTTACAACCACTTTAAGTATTTCTCATATATGAGTGATAAAATGTATTAAAATGACAAAACACAAACTGGGAATTGATCAGCCTTTCATACAAGTCTGCAGAATTCCAATTTCCTCAGTAGAACCATGTGGACTTGATGGTACCCCACCCAGCAGGATGACATCAGCAGGCACCTCCATCTGATGCGTTATGTTCTGTTTGGAATTCCTCAGAGAGGTTTTTTTTTTAAACACGTACATGACACTTTTACTTAAGGGTGATAGCACTGGGGGAAGTTTTTACACAGCGAAGATTGTGAACAAGCCCTTTTTTTTTTTTTCTCTTCTGTATTGGATTGCACTAGAAAATATTTATTTTTTAGTATGTTTATTTTTTACCTTGTTTGCATAATTCTTCATAGATTTTCAGCACTTAGGCTAGGATCGGCACAAATTCCCGCAGGTGCAACTACCCGCACAGCGAGACTCGGGACCCACAGGCTGGTTCCCCTAATCGTAAGGGCACGCACCCACACTGGGAACCCTGGATTGCTGTGCGGGCTGCGACTTAAAAAATGGTGCAGGGACTTTTTCCTACGTGATGCAGGGCACAGCAGCCCATTCAAGGTGTGAACCTAGCCCTATAGTGGCATGAAATACAATTTTACATTGGGTGAGTTTAGTGGTCTGTTTAATAGGAGCGCTGCGCTAATATATTTGTAAACTACGTACATGCTAATGCATGTAAACGTGCACATGGAATTGCACACTGAACATGTGGGATGTGGTGTCAGCAAGCCCTTAGGCGTAACAGGCTTGCTATCATGAGAACTGCAAAACATACCATTTGTCTTTGCCTTTAGCTACTTCTTTTTATATTTGTAAACATTTTCTTTAATATTGCTCTGCTTGATTTTTTTTATTTTTCTAGTTCCGTCCTATGATTGATAAACAGACAGGCAAATGCTAGAACATTCTTTTCTGATATTTTAATAAGTAAATACTCATTAATACTGTTTTTTTTTTTTTTACCTGCATATTGTTTTTTTAGTTTTGACTTTTCCAAAATTTGAAATATTTATTTTTGAATTTTAAAATGTTTTTCTTCACTTTTACAAAGGAAAACTCCCAAAATGCCCCACTTGTCCATGCAACTTTGGAAACCCTTCTCAGATTTCTTAACTGGATTCCATTGGGATATATATTTGAAACCAAACTGATAAGCACATTAATTTATAAGGTATAGTGCTCAGTGTGAGAGTGTGTGTGAGAGTGTGTGTGAGAGTGTGTGTGAGAGTGTGTGTGAGAGTGTGTGTGAGAGTGTGTGTGAGAGTGGTTGTGAGAGTGGTTGTGTGTGTGTGTGTGTTTTCGCCATTGGTGGCAAAATATTTATGCCTTTTTGTGTTTTTTGTTTCTTTCCAGTTCTTAAATGTTCCAATGTTTCGAAATGTGTCTTTAAAATGTCTCACTGAAATAGCTGGAGTTAGTGTCAGCCAGTATGAGGAGCAGTTTGTAACACTTTTCACTTTGACAATGATGCAACTAAAGCAGGTAAGCCATGAAAGTGTGTGTTTTTATAATAGATGAAGAAAATTAAAAATATTTTTTCATTCTCCCAAAAACACTCAAGTGATGGATTAACTCTGACCTAGAAAACAGACTGCAGAACTAGGTCTTCTGTTATACTTACTATATTTACAAAATTGAAGTACAGCATGGATAAATATTCCAGATCCCAAAAAGATCCTGCCAACTTAAAGCGGATTTCCACCCAAAAATGGAACTTCCATTTTAGGTATTCTAACCCCCTGACATGCCACATTTGGCATGTCATTTTTTTTTGGGGGGGGGGCGGGTACCTAGTTTTGACAGGTACCCGCTCCCACTTCCGCTCGGATCGCCGCGGCGCCCTGAACGGAAGTTCTCCTCTCCCCCTCTCTCCTCTCCCCCTCCCTCCCTGCAATCTTCTGGGACATGTCAGAGGTCCCAGAACATTGCCGGCCAATCCAGACGCGCAGCGCGACTCGCGCATGCGCAGTGGGTACCCGGCTGTGAAGCCGCAAACTGTCACAGCCGGGTGCCCACAGCAGTGATGCTGGCGCCGAGGGAGAAGATCGAGGCTTCGGGCGGCCGCATCGCTGGACCGTTGGACAGGTGAGTGAAATGGCTGGATCTCCGCTTTAAGGTGGTTCTACAATGTTGGTAGCTGCCACTGGCAACAGTCTTCAATAAATGCTAGTCCTATTATTTAAACACAATTGAGACTTTCTTTTCTGTACAGATGCTGCCACTGAACACAAATATTCGCCTTGCATACGCCAATGGAAAAGATGATGAGCAGAACTTTATTCAAAACCTCAGCTTGTTTCTATGTACTTTTCTTAAAGAACATGGTCAGCTTATAGAAAAGAGGCTAAACTTAAGAGAAACTCTTATGGAGGTGAGTTTGTTTAGCTTACCAAAAAAAGGTGTAGATGTCATTAAAACCAGTGTATGTAGGGTATGCTAAATACGTTTGCTGTATACGAAGATTGAATCCGAGTTGCAAATTAATGGAAACGATAACGTAAAGTTCCCAGAAACGTAGTTTTCTCTTTCGTTCATTGACGGACACAGCTCCTGATCTTCATACCCATTGGGTTATCCTGCCTTCCAACAGGAGTAGGACACTAGGCAGAAAAATAATCTGGCTACGCCTATTGGCAGTCCCAGGAGATACACTCCCTCTCCCTAGGTACTCAGGTTTTTTTTTTTTTTTCTGCCTAGTTAGGAGTAAGGAGCTAGTTACTTGCTGGGATGTCTGCTGCTGCCATTTTTTAGATAGAATTTTTTTTCTCCTGGATTTTTCCTGTGAGATGCGAGTTTTACGCTGCCGGCCACCGGACGCTCTTGCCAGGGCCCCCCGTCCTGCCTGGGTCTGGTCCTTTAGGCCTAGGGATCTCTCCTGAGTCCCTGGAAGCCTCATGGTGCCACCACGTTGTAGCCTGTGTTTCAGTGCGCGGCGGCCATGTTTGTGTAGTCCGGCGGCAATTTTGCTGTTTGCCATTGAACATAGCGGCGGCAATGTCAGTGAAGCCCTGTGGGTGTCGATTTTAGTGGTGGGAGCCCCTCCTCATCCCCTGGTGCCGATTCCTGGATCTTTTTACTTCCTGATCACAGCGCATGCAGTGCAGATTATCCTGGTGGCTGCAGGTGCCTGTTTCTGCTTGGTGGTGAGTCTGGTGGGCTTCTCTGCCTCTCTGCTGAGGATCGCTTGGTGCTTTGTGCCTGGCGACTGGGTGGTGCTGCCAGCACGGTAGGAGTTGTCTCTTGCAGTGTTTTTACACCTTTTTCCCCTAAATGTCTTTCAGGACAGCACCTTGAGAGATGGATCATCCCTCTCATCAACAGGAAACACCCATTCCACCAAGCTTTAAAGGAGGCTTCTCCTCAGTTGCTCAGTTTTTTTATTTCCTCCAGCCGATGAACACCCAAGTGGGGAGTTAGGGGCTCTTAAGGTGCTGTCCTAGGAGACCAGGCTCCCTGCCTCCACCTTGCCTTTAATCTTTTGGAGAGTTTGTTCCTCTCATCCACACGATTGGCAGTGCTGTATGGGGCTCCCTCTTCCCCTTCAGTGCTCAGGGAGCCAGAACCACTTGTGAGTGCAGCCAGCCCCTAGGCGACAACAACTGGCGGTGAATCTTTTTTTTTTTTTTTTTTTTTGTCCACCGCCGCTCCATTTTTGAATTTGCCGCCGTCTTTCCGAATACGAGAAGACGCTCGTTCGGCCGGAAGAGAGGTATCCGGGAGAGGCGGCGCTCGTGGAGCGGGCGCAGGGGGACAGGGGAGGAACAGGGCTGGTGCTTATTTCCGGTCCGGCATAGAGACGCTTTGGGAATCCGGAACCGGTATCCTGAAGCTATCGGAACACACTGCCAGCACCGCTATGGACTGAGGCTCCGCAGCAGGTGTGACAGGTACCAGCAAGGCCCAGGTAATTGGGTACTTGCCCTTATTTTACTGTGGGGTCTCTCTCCTTCTCTCTTTTCCCTCCCTGGTGGCCTGTCTGGGCACAAGGGGGCTTATTCTGATACTTCCTGTGCACCTAGGTGACCCTGAGGTTTATAGGCTGATTCATTAGAAGGATTTTGTTTGGTGTTTGTTTTTTCTTTTCGTTCTGGCAGGCTAAAAGTTCTGACCTAATGGTTAAAAAGAAATGCCCTTCATGCAAAGTTTCCTGAACTTTGGAAGAAAACACTTTGTCAGGCATGCATTGACTCCCTGGTTAGATGTAGCGTCTTCAGCATGCAGCAACTTAATTGCATCAGTGAGGAAGGAACTGGACCAGAAAAAGATTAGTGCTGCTCAGCACCCTACTCCTGCGCTCAGAACCTGGTCCTCAGGCTGCCTCGATCTTGGAACTTGTACTCCTACTTGGCATCCACTATGGCTAGACTTTGCTGCCCCCTAAGACCGGGGCGGTCGACCAAGCACTGTAGATACAAAACAAAGAAAGGGCTCACCAGCCTAACGCATTATCGTCAGCGAGTTTGATAATAAAAGGATAAAAATCAGCTACTCCCAAACATGCGTGAAAGTCAAGCATTTCAATTCCATAAAGCAGCATCATTACAGGAGTCCAATATCTCATAAAAGCAGAGGGCTGACGCGTTTCGGGCCGTGCCTCTTCTTCAGAGCCTCAGATGCTACAATTCAATCCTTTCGGTCTTCTAGAACAGATCCTTCCTCGAGTCAGCCATCTGCCTCACATTCCTCTCAGGGCTCAGTCAATCCCTTCGGTGGAAGTGGAAATGGGTCCTCCTACCCAAGGAAGTTTTCCCCCCTCTCATTCTAATGAAGGTTCAGAGGAAGAATAGGAGGAAGGGGTAGAAAATATACCCTCAAAGTATAAACTGTCCTTAGAACCAGTAGGCGGTTTGTTAAAAGCAGTTTATTTCACATTAGGCTTGGGAGAAGAGAAGAAAGATTTATCCCACCATGATAGGATGTATGCAGGTCTGGGTGAACCTAAAGGTTGCACCTTCCTGGTGCATTCAACCATCTCAGAGGCCATTAAAAAAAAAAAAAAAAGAATGGGCCGAACCAGAGAGGAAACCCTCATTTCCTAAGGCATATCAAAGGCGTTTTTCTTTTGATGAAGACCCAGGGGCACTTTGGTTTAAAGTACCAAAAATTAATACGGCTTTCTCCCAAGTTTCCAGATCGACTGATTTGGCATTTGAGAATATTGGAATATTAAAAGATCCCATGGACAAAAGAATAGATCAGCAGCTTAAAAGAGCCTTGCAGTCCATCATGGGCAATCTCATACCAGCTATGGCAGTGACTTGTGTTTCCAGAAACTTGGAGTACTTGGTTAACCTGCTCCAGAGCCCATATCACTGCAGATTCGCCAAAACAAGAAATCCTTGATTCTTTTTCCACACTGTCTACGGCCATAGCCTAGATTGCGGATGCATCAGCAGAATCTGTTAGGATGACGGCAAGATCATCAGCTTTAGCCAACTCAGCCAGAAGAGCTCTGTGGTTGAAGACTTGGCCCGGGGATTCAGCATCCAAGAGCAAGCTGTGTAGGATTCTGTTTCTAGGGGATCAAATGTTTGCTCCTGAGTTACTCAGTTTTAGACAGAACAGCCGACAAAAGGTCATTCCCTATTAAAAAGAAATACAGCCAGCTAAATGTCTTTTTTTAACCTCAAGGGGCTCAGCATGATAGCAGGCCCCAAGAGAAAAGAAAAAAAATGGTCGGCACATAAGTCTAGGGGGAAAAGAAGCGTTCTTTTCCATCCTCCTATGTCAACCTACAAAGCACAATGACCTTATGTTGCCGGTGGGAGGAAGACTGAAAGAATTCCTCCCCCACTGGGCAGCTATGACAAAAAATCAATATATTTTGGCTATGCTGTCCCAGGGCTACAGATAGAATTTTCAGATCCGCCTCCAGAAAGATATTTTGTCACAAACCTTCCAAGAGACCCAACAAAAGCCCTGGCTATGTCCTAATAAAGGACTCAACAGGGAGTTGAGTCGAGTATCATCAGAACGACATCAGGGATTCTATTCCCATATTTTTCTGATAAGGAAGCCATCCGGGGATTTTTGCCTCATTCTCAACCTGAAACTATTAAACCGGTCAGTCCTGTACAAAAGATTTCATATGGATTCAATCTTCACTGTCAGGAATTTGTTCACTGTCAGGAATTTGTTGACCAAAGGATACTTCATGGCGTTGATCGATTTAAGGGATGCTTATCTGCATAGTCCCATAGCCGCTCAGTCCCAAAGGTTCCTGAGGTTGGCTGTGCCTATGGGGAAGGAAATCCTCTGCAATTCAGAACCCTGCCTTTCGGCCTTTCATCTGTCCCTCGTATAAGGACATTGCATATTTGAGGATTCCGAGGACAGATAAGTCTTATACTCTAACACTGTACAGTTATAGAGTGTCTGTGTTCTTCACTCCCCATTGGGGCCCTGCTCTGCTGCCTATGCATCCAATGATTCTGTCTCTCAGGCACAAACCCTGCCTCGGTGGGGTCTCCAGTCCAGGCTCCTCCAGCTGTCGCACACCACCAAGCACCAACCCTGGAGTGCCCATAACTCTGCTCTGCCGCTGGACAAAGGGGAGGGGAGAAAGGCAGAGCTGGCTGGCTGTACTGGTCTCAGTGGGGTGGCATAGATCAGTGGTCCTCAACTCTGGTCCTCAGGGCCCACTAACAGGCCAGATTTTAAATATTACCTTGGGGAGATGCAGACTAGAGTAATGCAATCACTGAGCAGCAAATTATATCACCTGGGATGTATTTCAGTTATCTTGCAAACCTGGCCTGTTAGTGGGCCCTGAGGACCAGGGTTGGGGACCAGGGGCATAGATCACGGGAGGGACGATCACCACTTCTGGAGCTTGGACACCAGAGAGTCTCTGAGAGAGAGATAGCCGTGTCATACGCTTTGACTTGTCTGTCACTGATCACTCCGTTCTGTCGGGATTCGGGAGAGTGTCAGGAGAAGACGGGTCTTCAGTGTTGCCACTGGGCTGTGCGCGCGGCGCCTATACTCAGTGATCGTCCAGTGGTAGCGCCAGCCCTGACTACAGGGTAATTCCGAGTGTGGCTCAGGATTACCGCTTTTGGTACTCTCTGGATTACTGCCTGGGAGGCTACTAAGAGCAAGGAACTCCCTCCTTCTCGGCTCATAGTAAGTTTTTTTTTTTTTAGTCCCTCAGGGTCGACTGACAAGGGCTCTAAGCCTTTCACGGCCTCCTCTGGAGCATCCAAATTGAACGTCTTTGGGAATGCCCAGTGCGCATTCAATCGACAATGCCACGACCGTGGCTTATGTCAATCACCAGGGGGGCACAAGAAGTGTCCTGGCAGCTCTGAAGGTGGTCGGCATTCTAAGGTAGGCAGAACAGTTGGTTTCAGCCCTCTTCGCCGTACAGCTTTCCAGTGTGGAAAACTGGCAGGCGGATTACCTCAGTCGGTAGGCTTTGGACCAAGGGGAGTTGTCCCTTCGTCCGGAGGGGTTTTACCAGTTGTGTCTCCGGTGGGGCATCCCCGAGGTGGATCTGTTGGTGTCTCAGCTCAACAGACAGGTGCAGTGGTTTGTGGCTTGGTCAGGGGATCCTCTGGCAGACACCACAGAGGGTACTGGTGGCCCCGTAACGTCTGAACTATGCCTTCCCTTCTCTCAAGCTTCTACCAAGACTTCTATGCAGAATTGAGGCAGAAGGAATTCCGGTCATCTTAGTGGCTCCGGACAGGCCTCACCGGGCTTGGTACGCCGATCTGGTGCAGCTGGTCGCTGACGTTCCTTGGAAGCCTCTTCCCAGAAAGGATCTGCTTTCCCAAGGACCAATCTTCCATTCTCTTTAGAGTTGTTGGCTTTGATGGCTTGGCTGTTGATTGCCAGGTGCTAAAGAATAGAGGTTTATTTGAGTCAGTAAATGATACGCTGTTATTAAAAGCTAGGAAATCCACGTAAGATGGTAGATCTTCCTAGAAGTAGAAGACTTGCATTGTGTGGCAAGAGTCTCTTGAGGTTCATCCTCGCTCCTTCTCGGTGGTTGGGACCTTGACCTTCCTTCAACGGGGGTTGAACAGAAATTGGTCTTGAGTACCATCAAGGGCCAGGTGTCTGCTTTAGCGGTCTTCTTCCAACGACCCTTGGCCCGCACTCCCTGATGCGTATTTATAAGACTTATGTTGCGGAGGTGTGAGTCTTTTGGGGTTCTCCCTCGCTTTTTTTCGGTGTGTTGGATCTTTGCTTTCCTCCAACGGGGGGTTGAGCAGCTCCTGACCTGGAGTACAATCAAGGGCCAGGTTTTAGCCTTGGTGGTTTTCTTTCAACGTCCATTGGCAACACTTTCATTGGTGCGTTCCCTTATCCAGGGAGCTCCAGACTTGGTTCCTCCAGTGCGGGCTTCATTACAGCAGTGGGTCTTCAAATTGGTATTGTCAGTTATCCAGGAATCTCCCTTCGAAAAAGGTTCCCCTGCTTACGTTGTCCTAGAAGGTGGCCTTTTTTGGTGGCTATTACTTCTGCGTGCATTGTTTTCAGAGCTGACAGCGTTTTCTTGTGGTTCACCTTACCTGTTGGTTTACAGAGCTAAGGTGGTTCTTCGTCCCTGTCCATTCTTCCTTCCAAAGGTCGTCTCTGATTTCCATTTGAATGAAGACATTGTTTCCTTCTTTATGTCCCAGGCCTAAACATCCTAAGGAAATTGCTCTGCATTTCCTGGATGTGGTTCGGGCAATCATGGTGTACCTGGCAGCTACGGAGTCTTTTAGGAAGTCAGACTCACTATTTGTACTCACGGTTGGACCTCAAAGGGTTGACCGTTTCTGCTGCGACCATTTCCCGATGGATCAGGCCTATTCAATTAGGGGTCAGGCTGCCTCCTGGGCTTTCCTCCGTCATCAAGCATCAGTGACGAAGGTTTGCAAGGCGGCCACCTGGTTGTTACATAGTTACATAGTTAATAGTAGGTGAGGTTGAATAAAGACAATAGTCCATCCAGTTCAACCTGTGTAGGTGTGTGTGGCTGTAATCATCTCACATACCCCTGAATGTTCTGATCCTTGAGATGTAAGTCTAAGAGTCTTTTGAAAGCCACCATACTACCCGCAGAAACCACCTCTTGTGGTAGAGAATTCCACAATCTTGTAGCCCTAACAGTAAAGAACCCCCCACGTTGCCTGAGGTTAAAACGCTTCTCCTCTAATCGCATTGTATGCCCTCGAGTCCTCATGCAATCCCTTCGAATGAACAGCTTTTTTTCTAAGCTGGGATCCCCATTAAGATATTTATAAATTGCTATCATGTCCCCCCTCAGACGTCTCTTCTCCAGGGAGAATAAATCGAGCGATTGTAGACGCTCTTCATAGTCAAGGTCCTCCAATCCCCTAATTAGTTTAGTTGCCCTTCTCTGTACTCTCTCCAGCTCCAACACATCCCTCCTGAGGACTGGCGACCAGAACTGGACAGAATACTCCAGATGCGGTCGGACCAGAGTTTTATAAAGTGGAAGGATTATAGTCTTATCTCTGGAATACATCCCTTTCTTTATGCATGCCAATATTCTGCTGGCTTTGGCAGCTGCCGCTTGACATTGCATGCTGTTGCCTAATCTATCATCAACCAAGACTCCCAGATCCTTCTCCATTTTTGATTCCCCCAAGGGTTCCCCTCCTAACGTGTATTGTGCTTTTATGTTTTTAGTCCCCAAGTGCAAAACCTTACACTTCTCCGCGTTAAACCTCATTTGCCATGTCCGTGCCCACTCTGTAATTTTGTCCAGGTCATTCTGTAGGATATCTGCTTCAAGCTGTGCAGTTATTGCTCTGGCCAATTTTGTGTCATCTGCAAAAACTGATATCGAACTACTGATCCCGACCTCAATGTTTATGAATAAATTGAACAAGGTTGGTCCCAGGACTGAGCCCTGGGGCACCCCGCTTACTACCTCAGACCAGTCTGAGTATGCGCTGTTTATTACCACTCTTTGGACACGCCCTTTAAGCCAATTCCGTATCCAAGAGCAAACCCTGCTGTCGATACCTGCAGATCTTATTTTATAAATTAAGCGCTTGTGGGGAACTGTATCAAACGCCTTAGCGAAATCCAAGTACACCACATCCACTGGTCTCCCCCTATCTAGCTCACAGCTCACCTCCTCGTAAAATGTTAATAGATTGGTTTGACAAGAACGCCCATTTGTAAACCCGTGCTGATTACTGCTGATGATGTTGTTGTCTTTAGCAAACTCTACGATATAGTCCCTTATCATCCCCTCCAGAAGTTTACATACTATTGATGTCAAACTGACAGGCCTATAATTTCCCGGGATATGCCTCTGGCCCTTTTTGAATATCGGAATCACGTTAGCTTTCTTCCAATCCCCTGGTACATCTCCTGTCCTAATACTGTCAGCAAAGATCAGGAACAGTGGTCTGGATATAACCTTACTGAGTTCCTTGAGTACTCTCGGATGTACGCCATCCGGGCCTGGTGATTTGTTTGTGTTGAGTTTATCCAGCCTTTCCCTGATTTCACCCTCTGTTAGCCATAGTGGCAAGTCCTGTGTATTACTACTAACCAAACAGTCATGGTCAGTGTACCCCTCCGTTTCCTGTGTAAAGACTGACGAGAAAAAAGCATTCAGCACGGTTGCTTTTTCAGTGTCCTCTGTAACCATCCTCCCATCATTGTTAATTATGTGTGCAATATGCTCTGCCCTAGTTTTTTGCTGTTGATATATTTAAAGAATTTCTTTGGGTTTTTTTTACTATCCTCCGCTATTTGTCTCTCAAAGTTGATTTTAGCCATCTTGATTTCTTGTTTACTTTTCTTATTTGCCTCCTTGTATTGCTCGAAAGCCGATACTGTGCCCTCTGATTTATACTTCTTGAAGGCCAATTTTTTTCCCCTAATAAGTTTTTTGACGCTACGGTTTAGCCAGCCAGGTTTGGCTTTGTCTCTTCTAAATTTATTTCCCATAGGAATGCACTGCAAGATGCCTTTGCCTAATATGTTCCTAAAGCATTCCCATTTTTCCTCTGTGGTCAGGGATCCCAGGGTTTGGTCCCAGTTTACCCTTTCCATCAATGAGTACAATTTTGGAAAGTTTGCCCTTCTGAAGTTTAGGGTTCTTATGTTCCCCACTTGCCTTGTTATATTGTTGTTTATACTAAATGTGATCATCCTGTGATCGCTAGAGCCCAGATTGTCCTGGACTCCTACCTGCGAGATTAGGTCTGGGTTATTAGTGATCAATAGATCCAGGACTGCATTTTCTCTAGTCGGAGAATACACCAACTGTGACATGTAATTATCCTGTAAGGTTCCCGTGAATAGGCGGGCCTTCTGTGAGTGTGCAGTCCCCTCGTCCCAGTCAATGTTGGGATAATTGAAGTCCCCCAATATGACGACTGATCCCAATTTTGCCACTTTACTCATTAGTGCTAAGAATTCCAGCTCTACCTCCTCCCCTTGGTTAGGTGGCCTATAGCAAACCCCCACAATTACTTTCCTCTTTTCTCCTTCCCTATGGAGTTCAACCCACACAGATTCTAAATCCATGCTCATCCCATCCGTAATGTCACTCCTTTCTATCACCTTTATATTGTTCTTGACATAGAGACATACCCCTCCCCCTCTTTTTCCTACCCTGTCCTTCCGGTACACCGAATACCCTTGGATATTGGCCAGCCAGTCATGTGAGGGGTCGAACCAAGTCTCTGTTATTCCCACAAGGTCTATGTCCTCCTCATGTACCAATATTTCCAACTCATCCATTTTATTAGCTAGGCTCCTGGCATTAGCATATACCCCTCTTAATTTTACGGAAGTTAAGCGCAATTGGCGGTTATGTTTATTCCTGTTTGGTCTGAGATTTTCCCGCACAGACCTGCCAATTGACATTGTGGACCTACTGTCGCTGCTGACCCTACAGCTGCCTTCAGTCCTCTGCTCCCTCCTGACTGACTCTACTTCTGAGCCCTCCCCCCCGTCTCCTAGTTTAAAAGCTCCTCCAACTTGGTGGCCATCTTTCTCCCCAAAAGAGCTGTACCGTCCCCATTAAGGTGCAGCCCATCCTTACTAAAGAGCCAGTAGCCGACTGAGAAGTCAGCCCAGTTCTCCAGGAACCCAAACCCCTCCTTCCTACACCAATTCCTTAGCCACTTGTTAAGTTCCCTAATCTCCTTCTGCCTCTCCTGTGTGGCTCGAGGTACAGGCAGTATTTCAGAGAAAACCACCTTGGAGGTCCTTTTCCTCAATCTATTACCTAAGTCCCTGAAATCGTTCTTAAGGATCCTCCACCTACCTTTAACTTTGTCATTAGTGCCCACATGCACCATGACCGCTGGGTCATCCCCAGCCCCCCCCCATCAATCCTGTCTGCCAGATCTGCGATGTGCCGAACTCGGGCGCCCGGTAAACAACAAACTGTTCGGTTCACGAGATCTTTTTTACAGATTGCCCTCTCTGTCCTCTTGATAATTGAGTCCCCAACTACCACAACCTTTCTAACCTTTCCTGAGTTACCGCCCCCCTTCTTCCTGGAGCCGACCCCCCCCCCCCCCCTGGCAGCTGGGGGAGGGCGTGTTCTCCAGCTCTGCCACCCCTGAGTTGATATCCCCCTCAACCTGCAACTCGGCAAATTTGTTAGGGTGTACCAACTCAGGATTGGCCTCCCTGGCACTCCTCCCTCTACCCTTCCTAACAGTCACCCAGCTGCGTACCTCTGCTGCCTGCGTCTCCTCTGTTCCTCCCTCCTCTATGCTGGCCCCTACCAGCTCCTGATAGGCAATGTCCAAGCTCCTTTCCAGGTTGTTGATGCCACGCAGTGTTGCCACTGTGTTCTGTAGGTCCAGGATCTGGTCTACCAGAGCAACAAGTCGCTCACATCTTGCACAGCAGTATTCGCCCTCGATTGGTTCATCAAGGAACGCATACATGCAGCAAGAAGTGCACTGAGTAGCATCCGCAATCCTGTTGGACATTATTACCCTCTACTCTATGGGGATAATATTAACGACCTGCTCTTCCTTACCTACACTACCTCTGTCTCCCCTGGTACTAAACCTGGGGTCCTCACCAGTCGCTAAGATACTCACCAGTCGCAAAGATCCAACAGACGCAACGATACTCACCAGTCGCAAGGATACTCACCAGTCGCAAAGAACCGAGACGCAAAGATACTCACCAGTCGCAAGGATACTCACCAGTCGCAAGGATACCCACCAGTCGCAAGGATACCCACCAGTCGCAGGATACTCACCAGTCGCAGGGATACTCACCAGTCGCAGGGATACTCACCAGTCGCAAGGATACTCACCAGTCGCAAGGATACTCACCAGTCGCAAGGATACTCACCAGTCGCAAGGATACTCACCAGTCGCAAGGATACTCACCAGTCGCAAGGATACTCACCAGTCGCAAGGATACTCACCAGTCGCAAGGATACTCACCAGTCGCAAGGATACTCACCAGTCACAAGGGTGTCTGTGCACACTTTTACAAAATTTAGAAAGTGTTTGTGTTGGCATCTGCTAATGCTTCCTTCGGCCGCAAGGTTTTGCAGGCTGCTGTTTAGAGGACCTGGTCCTCTTTGAGGGTGTATTTTTTTTTTTTTTTTTTTTTTTTTTTTATATTCAGGGGAGCTCCAATTGTTTATGGTTGAGTCCATGTTACCTGGTAGGCTATGGGTTAGCCTTGGGAATTTTTTTTCTGCTGTTTTCCCACCCCTCATGTCCCAATGGTTAAGAAGAATCAGAAGCCGTGTCCATCAATAAAAAGAAAAAATTGGATTTTTAACTTATCGTAAAAGCCATTTCTTTGATGATCATTGATGGAGACAGCACCCACCCCTCTATGGAGTTAGCTTTTCTTCTCGCCTATAGCTGAATGTGGGTGTATCCCCTGGGACTGCTAATAAGCCTATTCAAGCTTTTTTCTGCCTAGTGTCCTACTCCTTTAGAGGGCAGTATAACCCAATGGTTGGAAATCATGAGCTGTGTCTGTCAATGAACTTCAGAGAAATGGATTTTACCGTAAGTCAAAACCCCCATTATTTTAGGACTTTAGATGTATAAATGTGCAGTCACACTTGTGAAAAATGTATTTGTCCTCCCTAGTGTTTATACAGTTGCTTGGTTTATGCAATTTTACTCTCTATAGTATACCCATCCAATGTCAAATAACAGCCCTTCAGTGAAGATGAATGTAAGCAATTATGGGTCTTTACAGAACACTTTTTATATATAACATTCTTACGAATTTGAGACAGTGTGGGCAGTTATCAGGGCAGCAACTATTGGACTTTCAGTAATCCCTTACAATAAGGCTTTTAAGGGAAACCTTTTCTCAATGAAAATGGAAGATATCGTATGCGGATAAGGGGATCTAAGGTTATTGGTTTGTAAATTTGTTCCAGGTCAACAACTGAAAGTATCAAGGCCAGAAGGCATTTTCAAATAGTCGGCAGTACTCTCATTTCTGCCTGGAAATGATCATTTAGAGTAGAACTTGCACAAGGCTATAGACAATCAAATATTTTATATATCCCTAGAAAAAAACTATAAAGCAAGTCCTTTTTGACCATGCTAGCTGCAGGTACTGCAAAGTAATTTTCAAAATTGACACAAAAACCAGAAAAGTGGTTTTGACACTCTGCTCTCCCCATTTGATGTGATTAGAAGACTGTCCAGTCAATGCTGGAAGCGGGGCCCCTTCACACCTATACATGTGCTTTACCATTTGCACTGCAAGCACAAGGAACAATGTAAATCCAGTAGAACACTGGCCAGGATATGGAAATTAACCACTTAAGCCCCGGAGGATTTTCCTGCTAAAAGACCAGGGGGTATTTTGCGATTCGGCACTGCGTGACTTTAACGGACAATTGCGCGGTCTTGCGACGCTGTACCTTAACGAATTTGACGTCCTTTTCCCACAAACAGAGCTTTCTTTTGGTGGTATTTGATCACCTGTGCGATTTTTTTTTTTTTTTTTTTTTTTTTTTTATCACGCGCTATAAACAAAAAAAGAGCGTCGATTTTGCAAAAATAGCAATATTTTTCACATTTTTTTATATGAAATTCCCCCCCCCCCCCCCCGAAAAAATGTAAAAATCAAAATTTAACATTTTCGGCCAATTTGTTTTATGCTACCTATGTTTGGTGAAAAAATCGCAAAAAGTGTATTTTGATTTGTTTGCGCAAAAGTTATCGCGTTTACTAACAAAGGGAAAGATTTTTTTTTTTTTGCGGTACTGCGACATTGGGGCGGACAGATCGGACCCTTGACTGACATTTTTGACACTTTTGGGGTTACCAGTGACATTTCTACAGTAATCAGTGCTATACATATGCACTGTTACTGTAAAAATACACTGGTAGTGAAGGGGTTAACTTTATTTGGGAGGGAGGGGCTGTGTGTGTCCCTAGGGGCGTGCTTTCTACTGTAATTGGCTGTGGCTTGAGCTGTAAGGACATTGATCAATGGATCTACATAGTAGATCCGTGTGATCAGTGTCTTTACACCGAGGAGAATGACAGGCAACTTGTTTACCGCGCTCGCTCCCCAGACCCTCCCAGGCTAGTGACGTTAATTAACGTCACTCTGCCTTGCAGGGGCTGACCGCCGCAGTAAATTTACTTGCGGCGGTCGGCAAGCGGTTAAAAATGTGTGGGTTTAATAGGTTGGGTAAATGTTTTTTCTAAGTAATCATGTCCTGTTATAATAAAAACCCAGTTGGGACTGGTTCTATTCAAGGATAAATAGAAAGTGCTTTGGTAGTTTATTAATTACTTTAAATGGCAAACACTTTCCATAATTTGAATGCTTTACTTATTCTAATCCAGGCTCTACACTACATGTTGCTGGTATCTGAAGTAGAAGAAACCGAAATATTCAAAATCTGCCTGGAGTATTGGAACCATTTGGCAGCAGAGTTATACAGGGAGAGCCCTTTTTCCACATCGGCATCCCCACTTCTTTCTGGCAGTCAACATTTTGATGTTCCCCCAAGACGACAGCTCTATTTGCCAGTTCTCTCAAAGGTAGTGTTTTATGTGATTGTATTCTTTGATGTCTTACCGTAATTCTGTTAATTGCAACATTAATATACGAGTGCTGCTGGTGCATTAAACTCTGAACATTTCCATTGTTTATTGCCAAAATCCACTTTCTATTGTCCTTTGAGGAATGCAGGTTATTTTAGGGTTATACTACCTATGTTTTTGCTAAATTTTTTTTTTTTTTCCTTGCTCTTTCATTGGATGATTTAGTTGAGATCCTTCCCTATAGTGCTGCTTTAAATAGTTTCTACATGGCATTTATCCAGGTGTTACCACCAGTTTTCACCATGGAAGGGGTTAATGCCGATGGGCCAAGTGCTGATGTCGTCTTCTGGGTTATAACCTGCGTTCTTGCCATTCAGCGTAGAAGAAACTCTATTCTGCTGCTGCTGATACTATTTTACTAGCCTCTTGTCGAACTCCAGTCTTTGAGCTGACCACCCACTGTGACCTATTCCCATTTAGTTGCCAACCCCTAATCGGCACTGGATGCCTTGGCTTATGAGTACCTAAAGCTTTGCCTAGCGCTTAGTTTAGCACACAGTTTTACTTCACCCTGATCGTTTTAGCTAAGTTTACCCTAGCTTCAAAAGCAGGTGTTCTCATGAGTGTTTTTTGAAGGTCCATTGTGTGCATTGCAGCTCCCAGTGGTATTCACATGGTTGCGTTGCATCAAAATGTACCTAATGTGTTTGCCAGGCTTTGACGCTTTCCTAATGTTTTTAGGTCCTTTTTAAGCGTGTCACCAACACCCCTATGGCATTCACAACACGTTTGAGATGCGTTTTTAGAAAACGTTTACTAGCTGAGATAAAAATACAAAAATCCATACAATAAAAAAAATCAACGGAGATGGGGCATCTGGCAAGCATTTTTTAATGTGATGCATCAAAAACACTCCTTTAATGCAACTTATTGCATTAGGTGCACTAATGGGTGCTCAGATTTCTTTGTACATTTAAATTAGCCTTTAGGATTGTAAAACCTTGGATTGTAGAAAGGCTGATATTTTTCACTGGACCAGTTTTGTCCTAGGTTCCCTCTTGGGGCCTGTTCCTTCTAGATGTTATCCCCATTTTACGGTTGACAACACAGCATTTCTTATGTGGGAATAATTTTGTTCTGCCTGTTTTTATGGGTTCTGATAGAACAGATTCTTGCTGATTCAAGTTCAGTTTTTCCCTTCCATGTTGTCATTCCCCTTTGTTGGTGACCTCTTTCTATCCTTGTCTTTTGAGCATGAGGTTGATGCTCTGTAGCCTTCCCCTTGCTTGGCAATAACTGGTCTAGATTTAAGCACTGCCCTTCATGTGGCTTCAGGGCTATATAGGCAATTAATTTTGGTTGTAATGGATCTAAAAGTTTAACTATACCTTCTAATAATAGTGGTCCAATTGGGTTATCTGTATAATGGCCAACTGTCTCGATGTTAAAGTACATATCTCCTTCAAAACTGTACCTGGCCACCAGCCACCCCCTTCTGTATTTTAAAAATGTTGATTGTGCAGAACAGTGCCTTGCGTTAAGGCAACCCATGTCCTAGCCTTAATAGTTTTTTGTCTTTCGTATTTCACATAATTTTGTATGCTGTTAAAGTGAACCTGACTTGTCCCTCAGACTGTATTACAAATTTGGTAAACTACAAACACTTTTCTTGCAAATACCTGTACTTCTTTTTTTTTTTTTTTTTTAATCCGATTGGGCCTTGAGGGATCCTCTCTCCCGCAATGCTTGCAGAACCCTTCTATTCTTTACAAGTCTTGTCCCATCTCTGATCCTCGCAACTGTCCTTTATGGGTCCAGCATTTTAAAGGCTTCTTTGGTCATAGTTTCTGCTACTTGAAAGTTAAATTTATGATGAACAAGACCTTGGGGAAAAGTGATCCATCTTTAAAGAAAACTTGTTTAACTAGATTTTATATTAAGATGGGTAACGTTCTTTTGCAGGTGCGTTTATTGATGGTTAGTCGAATGGCAAAACCAGAAGAAGTTTTGGTTGTAGAGAATGATCAGGGTGAAGTGGTTCGTGAATTTATGAAGGACACAGATTCCATCAATCTGTACAAAAACATGAGGGAAACTTTGGGTAAGGATGTCTTCAGCTTTGTACATTTTTGTTAGAAACTTGCTCATTCTGATTTCAGATTAAGCTTCATGGTGTATTGTTGTTCACAAGTATGTCTAATTGCTATGGCAATTTTATGTTGCTCTGGTCGCCTCCTAAAATAGTAGTTTTGGTTGTCATTCTGAGCCACATATTTTTTGTATGGGTTACAAAGGACTTCTGATACTACTTACTCTTCTGATCTGCATACTTGTTCTCGGTCAGCAGCTCCAAGTAGTGAAGCCGACGGTAAAGCAGCTAGAGATTCAGTAAGGTCATCTGTGACTGCCTACATAATGCTCTCATAGGTTTCTTCTGCATTTCTAATTTATTCAGCTTCCAAAACCCCTTATGTGTCCTACTTACTATTACCTACTCTCATGTTCAATGCTTAGTCAGCTTGGCTACCATGTGGTTCCAACTTTTTTTTTTTAATGTCCCAACAATTTTATTTTTCCTTACTGGTTAACTTGTTTTTCTCTTTTTAGTATACCTCACTCATTTGGATTATGCAGACACAGAAAGAATTATGACTGAGAAACTGCACAACCAAGTAAATGGGACAGAGTGGTCATGGAAAAATCTGAATACTTTGTGTTGGGCTATTGGTTCGATCAGTGGAGCCATGCATGAAGAAGATGAGAAGAGGTTTCTAGTTACAGTCATCAAAGTAAGTGAGTGTGCTTGGTAAAATATTTATGCTTGCTTTTTTTTTTTTTTTTTTTTTTTTTTTTTTAATTTAGGTGATAATCACATGGAGTATATATACCCTGCATGAGTTGTTCTGTGTATTTTCCTTTGATTTTCAGTGGAAAATAGTGAATTTCAAAGGTTAACTCAAAAACTATGGTAATACTCTGATTGGGATGGTTTAATAGAAATAGGGCTGAAAATGTACTTGCCATGCAACTAGAAACCTTGCCTTATGATCTCTGATGGTGAGCATCAGCCAATGTGTACTCGTATTCCTCCTTTTCAGTAGAGATCATATCATGAAATAACTATATAATTTTGGTAATGTGATTGGCAATGGGGAGCAATCTACATATATTTACAAGATCATACAAGGGTGAAAGTGATGCCTAAATATACAGTTAATGGGTATACAGAATAAGTAGTATTTTAAACAGGGAAAACTTTGGATAAACCGTAGGAACAGAAACAGACTTCAAAGTATAAGCAGAAGGCCCAGCAGGCATGATAGATGTTTCACCGCAGAAGAACCATGGTGTTAGGATTTACAAAAGGCAGACCCAGAAGTG